>NW_008237409.1:1677933-1704518 GCF_000691975.1 Corvus brachyrhynchos
TTGGATGGAGGTTGGAGCAGCCGGGGGTAGTGGCAGGTGTCCCTGCCCATGGCAGAGGGTGGAACAAGATGGGTTTTGAGGCCCCTTCCAACCCAAGCCATTCCGGGATCCTGGGATTCCATGACAACAGGAGATTTGTCTGAATGTCACAATATCACAGGTGTGTTGAGTGGGCCGTGACCCACAGATGACAGCCCTGCATGGTCCATGGCATGAGGGAGAGAGAAGCAGCAAGAGCAGCTGCATCCTTTGGGCCCTGCAGTAGCAAATCTGAACTGAATGGGCTGGGGAGCCCATCCCGGGTTGGATCCCAGGGGACTGTCCCATCTAATCAGCCTTGAAACACAATGGGAGAGCAGCGGGTGCATCCTCACCCTCCATGTGCCATATGGAGAGCAGATTAGGAGCCTCTGGGGCCACTAATCCAGCACAATCACTAAAAAGGCACTTGGGCTAGTGATTACAGCTGGGCTCTGTGTCCAGGCAAGACAGTGCTGCCGGCAAACCCTCCCAGCTCCACCCAGCCTCTTCTGAGCCTCAGTTTCTCCAAGTGCAAAAAATCCTCCTCCTCAGAGGGGAACTGGAAACTAATTCCAATTTAGAAAGTACCCGTGGAAAGCTCCAGATAACCAGTGTTGCAGGTGTACAGAGTGCTCTTTATAATCGTGCCCCATAAATACAACTTTAGGAGTGTGCTTTATCTGCTGTGGGCCTGGCTCCAATTTGAACATAATTCTTCCCCCACCACACTGAAGATAAAGAGATCAAACCATAGGCAGCTGAGGATGCACAGGAAAAAGAGCAGCACCCAGAAAGAGCAATGGAAAGGAGACTTTATCCCCTTGCAGAACAGCAATCTGGAAAAAAATAATGGAAGGGGCAGGGCAGCAATGCAATGGCACCAATGAAGACACCACCACCTGCACGGAGAGGCTCCCACAGCCCTGTCTCACCCCTTTAGGTGACTCCACTGCACAAACCTCCAGGGGAAGATCTGGCCAGGGTGGGTTTTCCCAAATAAGAAGTTAAAACAACCCAAAATGACATGTTTGCCCCAGAGGTCCCTTCCCGGGCTCCACCAGTGGGCTTTGGGGTGTGTAGGTACAAGGGAAGGTGGATCTGGCCCCTTTCGGAGCAGCCTCCCTGCAGAGAGATGTGCAGGGGTACAATCGATAGGGAGGCAGTGCTGGTCACTCCACACTGAGCTCCCTCTGTATTTATTGTCCCTCTTTGGTGTAAATAGGTCTTAAGCCCATGGCATGTCATTATAACTTTTTCGAAATAATGATGCTGCCTTTAGTTTTTTTGCTATAATTTATGCCCAATGCACCAGCGCCAGTCACTCAATACTGTAGAGTCTGCAGAGGTGGAGATAGCCCTTAATGAGAAGAGGTTTTGCCTTTATCTCCTTTATACTTCAACCATTATCTTCCTCCAGTCTATAACCATGCGGTTACCACTGACAATAATGCTCAGAGGCAACAAATGCTGATGAGTTTTCTATGCAGTCTTCACAATAAGTCTATCAAAACAACCTCGAAAAATTATGAACCCTAGTGACAGACAAATAGAACCGGCTTCAGCACGAATTTACAGCCCAAATGCAACGTTCCTTTTAATTCTTCAGGCTTTTCTTATCTCTCCTGTTCCTCTTCTGGCTAGGAGATAACAGTAATTCTTCTGTATGCTATTTTTTTTTCCAACTGAGTAAGATGTTCCTCGTGTCTTTCTGCTTGCTAAAGATAAAGGGTTAAAGACCAACTTGTGTTGGTCGCTTTGTGTTGGGGGAAAAAAAAGTAATCAGTATTCAAGAGATTGTTATCAGAGGTAAAGCGCAGAGAACAGTAATTTTGCCTGCTTCAGTTAGGATTTTTTTTTTTTTAGGTTTTCCTTTTTTTTTTTTCTTTTTTTCTTTTTTTCTTTTTTTTTTTTTTTTTTTTACATAATGCCGGGAGTGTTGGGGCCAGATAAAAGAATTAGTGGCAGCGCAGGGGGACGGAAGCACAAAGTACACCGGAGAATTAGACTGTCTATCTTTGTCTCTCCCAGCTCATCCAGGCAGCCGGGGCTCGCAGCTCGTAAACAATTTAATCTTTTTGCTACAGTTAAAATACAAAGACAGCAAACCTCCTTCTTCCCAGCCGGGGAGGGGGTACGGTACGGCGGGGCGGGGGAGAAACGGGAGGAGAGGAGGTGGCGGCTGGAGAAGGGAAAAATCAGAAAAAGGGCTGACACAAACTTTTCTGCCTCAGTTTAACCTCTCGCCTTCCCCCATCAGCACGGTTTTCCAGCCCAAATTCGGGAGGATATTTTATCTCGCCAGCCAGCCCCACCTCCCAGACGTTTTCCCCAGCCTCTCTCCTCTCCACCTCCCTCATCCTCAGCTCAAAAGCTTCCCATTGTCGCTGGCTGAGAATTCCTGCAGCTCACAGGTTAAAGAGCTGAACAGATTAACTCGTGTAAAAAGGGAGGAAAAATAAAATGAGACGTGAGGCTTCTCCCCCTTCCCTGCAGGAACACGGATTTGGGCTCTGCAAGGAAAGTACAACACGGCTGTGCCTCACTCCCCGCCACGCAGCAGAGTCGGGAGGTCCATGGCGCGGGAAGCCGGGAATTCCGTGTGGGGTGAGGTGGGGGCCACGCCGTGGGATGGGGATGGCCAGGGGGTTCCTCCACCTGCGTGGGAGGAAGGTGGTAGAGGCTCTCAGACCCTTGGGAATGGTGGGAAGGAGTTTGGAATGAGCTCCGACCTTGTCTGGATCACCACATTTCAGGCTTTCCCAGCTTGGAGGCTGGGTGGACACATGAACTTAGGGATGTGCTTAACACTCTGCCAGAGGGAGGCAGAGGCAGACAGCTCTGGAGCTTCCCTAAATCAAGGTTTAAGCTGTGGAGATTTACTCAAGAAGGACAAACTAGCCCAGGGAGTTCACTGGCTCCTGCTCTGCAACCACAGCAACGAGCACAACTAAACCAAAAAAATCCAGAAAAACACAGGACCTCTTCTCCTCACCTCCAAGCTAAAGCTCCTCTCTGGTGACTCTTCTCCATCACCAAAGGGATGGAATCACCTGCAGTTATTACCCAGGAGCCTGAGGTAATCATTGCCTGGGATTAGTAAATGAGCAAAACAATGACGGGCTGGACTGTGCAGTCGCTCCTCCCATGTAACAATCCCCACACAAAGCTGCATTTTTTAAGGCCTGTTGGTCCTTAACCAATCACACATCACTCATGGAGGGATCACTCACACATGAGTGACAGTTCCAGGACAAATGGAAGTGTCTGAGGCCAGGCTGGACACGGCCCTGAGCAACCTGGGCTAGCGGAAGGTGCCCGAGCCCATGCCGGGAGGGTTGGAATGAGATGAGCTTTAAGGTCCCTTTCAACACAAACCTTACAAAAAAAGCCCAGGAAAGCAAACCTATGTTGTGGCGCCTGGGATGGAAAGAGCACAGGGGCAGTTTGCTCATCCTGGCCACCCAAAGCACATTTTCCCTGCAGGCTCCAACACCTACCAGGCACAGAGCAGCCCCGTGGCATCTGCTGCCTCTGAGATTGCAGCAGAGACAAACTGCTGCTGGTACCACAGCACTTCTTTTCCTTGACTAAAGGCAGCCTGTGTACACAAACAGAAAATCAGAATAAAATAGTAGGAACATAAGACTCTGTAAGGAAGAAATATTATTGCCGGCTTTAGAGCGAGCTGCTGAGAGCTGCTCTCTCATATCTCCATCCAGGAATTACCAAGGGCTTTAGAGACACCGTGTGAAATAGCCTTATCCACTGCTCTGAGGAGAGGGATTCCGCCTGTTTGGTTAAGTATGAGAGCAGAGAGCAGGCAAAGTGTGGTTCAGTTAAAAACATTGTATTTCAATACTGAGGCCGTGCTATCCAACTATTATGGGATATTCAAGGCTGCATTAGTCTGACTGCTGTCCCCTAGATAGTGCTGTAGGTTGGTTTTAAACACTTGCAGGAGGTCAAGTGAGGGACTAGGATATGGTGCCCAGGATCTTTGTTGGTGAGTAAAGATGGGCATTTAGGGCAAATAATGCACCAGCCCTGCCTGCTGGTCACCCAGTGGGCATCACCAGCTCCTGCTGCCAGCTGGGGCAGGGTGGCCGTGCTCCCAGGAAATCCTCATGGCCAATGAATGTAAGGAAAAGGTGCTGCGTGCGGGGCGCACAGAAAGGCTTTTCAGTGGAAGGAAAGCAGAGCCATGTCCACACACACGGTTCTGTCTGCTCCTCACTTCTGCCAACATGAATTCAAACACTTCTCTTCTTGCACATATTAAGCAGAAAGGGGAAACAGTTAAATGATGTTAATATTTTTTAAATTAAGGAACAAGGAGATCCCGTTTAGGAGTCAAAGGCTGCTCTCACCGAAGGTTTTGTTTTAGAAAGGAGTGCAGAAGTTAATGAACCCAGAATAACCTTTAATTTTCAGTGTCCCCTCACAGTCTATTCACTCAGCATTCATGGCAGTGGCATTGCTCCTAATGAATGACTTGGTATTCATGTAGCTCTCTCAGTATTACTTATGTGTCTGATCTCTCCTAATGGAAAAACTGATTGTCACTGGGAAGTTATGAGGAAATATTAAAAAGATCTGATCCACAGTGAAAGTTTCTTCACTGTAAATGAAACTGCCAGATAACAAATGCAAATAAATTTGGGGAGCTTATTGGTACTGAAGTTTAGTGCCTTTATAATTTATATCTTTGCTGGGGAGCATCTGATCTCCAACTTAAATGGAACCAAAATCATTATGAAAGAGGAATCACTCTACTTTCGATATCCTTCCACCAGCAATCACAGCCGCAGCCTCTCCAACCTCCTGTTTACATCACAGTTAATATGTTTTATATCCAAGCTGAGGTAAAGATTCCTCACTAAGCCAAGAGACTTTTTTCTTATTTTTAAATTATCTCTGCTGTGCTATACATTTATAGAGAAACTGCTGTGCATCCATCGCCTGCTCTCCCCTCCTGGGGACCTCCCCGCAGCCTTCACTGCTCAGGTTTCCACGGCACCTGCAGAAAGTTCTGCAGGAGGCCAGCAGAGCCAGAGCCCTGGGAATTCCATGTCCAGACCCAGCAGATCATATTCTTCCGATTTATCACCCCATTGCAAATCTCCCCCCCTCAGCACACCCACATCCCTTGGATCAGAGATGCTCAGAAGCACAGGGTGCTTTGGGTTCGAAGGGATGTCAAAGCAGCCATAGAAGAGACCTCCAGCCTCCCTCTGGGCCTGCACACACCTGGCACATCCCACACCAACCTGGTGAACACCCAGGGACCTGGCACAGGGAATAACTCGCACTAGTAACAGTTGTATAAACCAGGAAGAGCAAAATGATTCACAGTTTCCATCCAGAGAAGACTTAGGCAAACCAAGCTATGTAAAGCCTCCGAAATGTTTCCATACGATTTGTGTATTTGAGCAGGCTTTGGCATTAAGTCTGAACTGATTGGGAAGATCAGTTGGGAGGCACCACACCAGAATACCAACAGGAGCTGCCATTCAGCTCTGCTCCCCTCCCTCCTTCTCCCTTGCAAAATTCCCCCAGAGGTAACAAATATCTGAGTATTTTACCGCAGCCTTTTTTTGGGATTATAACACTAATGAAAAATGCATGCGAATGATTAGTTCTAGCAAAACAAATTTCCTTCCCAGAAAAGCTGGGAGTTAAATCCTGCTCGGAGCCCCACATCAGCCAAGTCCCAGCACAGCCACGCTGCTGTTTCCCGGTTTCCCACGTCTGTCCCTGCAGGACCGGGCCGGCTCTGCCACACAAAGCCACCGCGGGGCCCCAGGGGCTGCACGTGTTGTTCACTAAAAGGGGTGAAAGCCCATTGTATTCAGCTTTTTTAGCACAGCCAAACTTCTTGGAGGAAGCAATAGTTTAATGCCTTCGGAGAGTTGTGTTTTAATTTTGCCACTGTCTTCCCAGGAAAATTATTCATCTGCTCGGTACCCTGGTCCCCATATCCCACACCAGATACACCAGGCAGCTCCACAGCTCCTCTGCTTTTAGCTCTTCCAAACACACTGCTCCTTCCTCCAGCTCCTTCACCTGCAGTGGGCTCAGCAGCCAGAGGCTCAGCTGGTGTTCCACTCGTTGTGAACCCTGGTGTGAGCCAAGGCTCTCTGGAAGCAGAGGGATGAGAACCGTGTCCCTGTGGCTGCCTCCATCCTCCCCTCCTGCTGCGCTCACACCTTGGACCTCCTCATTTTGCAGTTCCCTCCAGTCCTCACTAACTCTTTTCCTCCAGTCCTTTTCCCTGATGGACATTAGCGTAAGCAGGGTCTTTTATACAAGGACCTGCGGAGAACTTTAGGAAAAAAGCTATTTTAATTGACAGAAATGTGGTGCTGGTGCCAAAAGCCTGACCCTGCTCCTGTCCCATGGAAGGGTCGCCGTGACCCACGTGTGACGCTCCACTGCCACCCCAGCCCACTCCCAGGAGTTGTTTAGCAATGCATTTACACATCTGAGAAAACCGAGAGTGGCTCTGCTCACCAAATTTCCACAAACAAGCTTAAATTAATCCAATAAAGTCACTCTTAGTTAATTATTTGCCCAGATTCCGTTGAGTCGAAGCTCTGGCTTCCGCTTTAATACACAAGCACCAGGCACGGGTGGTAATTCCAGGGAGTTTGTTTGGCAAACGCCAGCATTGTTTTCCTCCATGCACCTGCAAATTGCTTGGCAGTGCCTGCTGCAATCCAGCCCTCTTGGCTGCAAAGCCTTCCAGATGTGGAAGTGTTTCCATGCCCGGTGTCCCAGCCCCGAGCCACGCACAGCTGCCATGGCCCAGAACCAAAACCTTCTCTGTGCCAAGCTGGGGGCACCCAGACAGCCCTGCACGGCCACACCTGGGGACAGCAGAGCGAGTCCCGCGGGTGTGGGTTTGTCTCCTCACGGCGACGGTGGCCGCAGCTGCTGGGATGTCTCTCCCACAGCCACAGCCGGCACCACCGGGATGTTCACACACACCTGCCTGAACCCAAATCAACGTCCAAAGGTGGGGAAGGAGAGAGCCCGGCAGCTCTGTCTGGCACCCAGGGACACACGTGGGTGTGAAATACCCCGGAGAGCCTCTGGCAGCCCCGGCTGCCCCATCCCTGGTGCCGGCAAAGCCGGCTCACCGCGCTTTGTTCTGGGGCTGCCAGATGGGCAGGGCCGGGGGTCAGCCCTGGCAGCGGGACACGGAGCTGCTTTACTCACTTCGGCGTGAAAAATGTCACCCTCCTCAGGCTTGGGGGATTTTCAGCCCTTCTTGCCTCGCCCCCTCCCGCTCCCCCACACAGCTGTTAATGAGACAGTTTGCTGGAGCCAGACAAATGCAGACGGCTGCCCGGGGCCAGGCGCTGGGAGCGGGCACACAGGGCAGCGTGGCACTTTTGGTGTAAACATGTGGCGCGTTGCCGTGCCAAAAGCTTGGTTGGTGGCCTCTATTTGTTTTTCAAAGAGCTTGTCAGGTTCATTTACACACGTCAGCGCCTGCATGTGCTTGAAGAGAGAGGGGAAACACATTCTTTGTCTGCCAGGTCCCTGCGAGCCCTGCCTTGGGAGTGATGGGGCTGATGGAGCTGGAGGCACCTCCCGGCTCACTCCACGCTCCAGGAGCAAAGGCCACTGGAAAAGGTCCCTGCTAGACATAGCCAGACCCTCAAACCACCATCCTCTGCCAGCACAATAAACACCACCCCGGCTTTTCAGCAGTCAGAAGCCGGCTTGTCCTATCTCTTGTCCTGCTTTTCCTAATTCCAAGCTTTTGTTCCGGGGTCTAGGGAAGGCAGAGCTGGTGACTGAGCCCAGCCCTGTGTCGCTCCAAATGCCTATTTTGAATCACAGAATCATGGTTTGGGTTGGAAGGGATCTTAAAGATCATCTCGTTCCAACCCCCTTCCACTTGAGCATAAGAGGGGTTTCTCCTCGATTCCTACACAAAATTTACACACTTGGTGACAAAGAATACAAAAACTAAAAAGTTTTGATTCTTTTCCAAGATGCTTTCTGAGTTTTGCAAGGAAACTGGTGCTGGAATTGGGATCACCTGTCAAAATTGCTGCTGGGAGATACACGACTTTTAACCAGCTCTGAAACACTACTTGAGTGAAGTGGAGCAGGATTGAACTAAAAGGGTTTTACCTCCCCAATATTAAGTGCATATTGAAGATTTAAGTAGCAATTAAGGTTGCTGTAGAAGATGGCAAATCAGCGTGTTTATTTTCCAGAGATAAGTTTAAAAAAAAAGACAGAAAGAGGGGAAAAGGGAAAAAAACCCAGCAATTAGGAGAATAGACTGGGGGGAAAATATTAAATGGATGTTTCTGCACAAAAAAAACCCAGGCTGACAACATTTCTGCTTTGTAAGGGGGAAATTACTGTAACACACTGTTTACATAGCAGAAATCAGGGGAAATTATGCTGTCACACTGACATCTGTAGGAGAAGGACAATTTTAAAATTACACTGTTCAACACCTTTAATGATTTGTAACACAAGAGGTGTGGCTACTCCTATTAAATGTGTTGCCAAATCAATAAAAGGCATAATTGGAGTTGTTAGAGCAAATTATAGCACCACCGTTATGTTGCAATACAATGTTCCCTTGTAAACTGCTATTACGGGTAAAGCTGTATTTCTCTCTTATTTGGCTGTTTTGTAATGAGTTGGCATTTTGCTCCATAATAGTTCCACTTTCTTTTATGGAGCTTTCACTTTTACTTTCCTCTTTTGTGCAGCCTATAATTTCCCTTCCCTTCCTCTCTGCCTGTTGACAACTGGTCTATACACGTTTGAAAACAGCCCTGAGGTTATAAACTATATTATTTAACATTATTTGTAATCTTTTTCAATTGGAAGTCAAGGGGGGAGGCACAACATTGGCACATTTAGAACCTGAGGTGTCTTTAGGCTGGGCCTTCACCTTCCCGGGAGGGAAGGGAGCTGCAGCAGGGCAGGAGAGACGGGAAGACCTTGCATAAACTCTTCAAGGGTCTTGCTGCTGGCATTTCAAATGAGGGATTTGGGCTTATCTATCTGGAGCACAAGGAGTGGCTGTGGAAGCGCTGCTGAGGCTGCCTGGGAGCTGTAAATCACCAAATGTGCCCCCGTGCTAAAGTTGCCGAGGTCTCGGTCACTGCCTGACAGGGGACACTGCTCTGCTCCTGGCAAGGAGGGGCTCTTTCTCTCTCCAGGAGGAAGGCTAATAAGCATCAGCTCCTCCACATGCTCATCCCCCATCCCACGGCTTTGCTAGGATGCAGAGACGAGCTGGAGCCAAACTGCAAGGTCACTGCCTCGGTTCTGAGGTGCTCACAAAGGCTGCTGGGCTCCCTGCCTTCAGTTCAAGGGAAAGGGAGAGATTTACCATTGTCCAACCTCTCCAGCTGACAGTGAAAAAGACACAAGAAAGGAAGAAGAGAGAGGAGAAGAGAAAGGAGAATTGATCATGAATCAGGCTTACCCCAGTACTGCACAAGCCTTATCCCAGTTAACATAAAATCCTGGGGATGGTTGTATTCCCACAGCAGGAAGGAGCTGAGCCAGCCTCACTTTCCTCTAGTCATGGACAAAAGGCAATAGCCAATATTCCACCTCTTTTACTAGAATAAAAGTGATCTGTGTCCTCTTCTGCCACGAAAACACTGCAAAACCTCAGCATAAGACACAAGGACACGTTCAGGTCATGGGACAGACAGAGCTTTGGGCTGGCAAATATCCCCGAAGCCCATTTTCAAAGAGAAGTTGTTAACCAAGAACAGTTTTAAACCGAATCCTTGCAAGAACTGAACTGTGGCACTGTGTTTCCCTGGCAGACAGCAGCAGGAATGTCCCAAGCCCCGTCAGGGCTGGCTCGGCAGCTGTCCCCACACTGGCATCCCCACAGCGGGGCCCTGCCAACTGCTGGGATCCCATTGTCACGGCGGGCACAGCGTGACACAGAGGGGTGTGTGCAGCTGCTGTGCTTAAACTTATGCCTGAAGTTATTTTCAGCCACTTAAAGCCATGAAACAGGTCGCAATTAAAGGCAGATGACCAGCACGAGCGGAGAGGAGCTGGGTGGGGAGCGATGCCCTCATGAGAGTGTTTGTGATCTGCAAACAAAACCGGGGAAAATTGCTATTAAGTAGCACAGAGATGTTTGAAAATTAAATATTCTCACTGTGCTGGCAATCAAGAGAAACAAAGGCTGGATTTTGGCCTTTGACTTGTGTCAGAGAAGCGCTTTAGCCTCCGCACACAGCTTCGTGCCTCTCACAGGGAGATGCTGCTCAGAGGGGGAGCCTATGTACAAAGTTTGTGCTACATCAGATTTATTTAGCATTGTTTTATCAATTTCTGGGACCTGCAGTAAATTTATTCCTTTGTTTTTATGTAAAATTTTTCTTTGAGCCCTGTATCACTCACAGCCAGATCCTGTTCTCTCCCAGCCAGAAGTTGTTATTCACACACAGGGAAGCTGAAATAAATTTTCCTCATGCGAAGACAGAGGAGCAACCTCTGAAAAGCTGCATGTAAAGGGGTGTAACAGGAGGATGTCCGTGGGTGCCCCTCAGAGCCAGTGCAGCTCCAGGGCCCAGCAGTCAGGGCAGGGAGGGCAGCAGGAGCAGTGACCAGCACACACACGGACCCTTGGCAGTACAAAAACACCTCCCTGAGTTCAACACAAGCCTCCCTGGGTTCTCCCATGGAACCAGGAGGGATTTGCCCTTCTCTGTTCCAGTGCCATCCTGCTCTGGGCGCTGAGGCACCCACTGGTGCCCGTGCCAGGTCAGAGCCTCGCACAAGTTCTGTGAGCCCAGGGAGGAACACAAGCAGCCAAAGGGGTGTGGAAGGGGTGCTTGTGAAGGTTTTGGGATATAACCCAAACATACTCTCTCTGTGGCAGCACCAGAGATTATCTCACAAGACTAAAATCATAATTCCCCCCCGAACAGATCCAGGGTGAAGGTGTAGCCGAGTCACACTGGTAGAAGAGGATCAGGAACTCAGCCCCAGCTCTGGTAATGAGGAACAGAACACACGAGTGTTTGCCTCTGGTGCAAACCCCCTCAAGCCCATCCAAAGGAATGAGCAACCTGCTCTAGTGGAAGGTGTCCCTGCCCATGGCAGGAGATTGGAACGAGATGGTCTTGAAAGACCCTTTCAACCCAAACTACTCTAGGATTCTGTGGTACAAAGTGTGCAGGGAGGGAGAGGAGCAGATCCACTGTCACCCGCTCCCTGCTACAGGAGACGCGAGCACCAGCCACACTTGGAGAAGTGGCGAATGGAAATGTGCATTTCTCCCGCTGCAGAGGTTTTGTTTCCAGTGAAATCCCTCCTCCTGGATTCATATGCAGAAAGGTGGGAGGGGGCCAGCCGAAAAAGTGAGGCTCCTATTTCCTATCGGGCACGTGCTGGGTTTATCAGGCGTAAGAATGCACTGCTCGTAGCCCAAATGTAAAGCAGTTAATAAACAGGCTGTTAATGTGTCAGCAGCCAGCAGTAGACAAGGCACAGTGTCTCAGGCTCCCCCCACCTCCTCATAATCCTAATTGCATCAAATCTAATCATTTTTATGGGATAAAAAGATTTCCATAGATGACAAAGGGTTACATTCTCAGCCCTGTTGATCCATCCAGTAAAATTAGATAAGAAATAGATTTCTAGGCAATGCATTAAAGACGACTGGGGGGGAGGCAAAAAAGAGAAAGGGGAGATCATTTACTGCAATTCCGCGTCTCACTCCTCGGTTCAAGAAAGAAAATGTAAATGTGATGTTCGTTTGGCCACAGGCAGCTGCTTCTATCAGGCACTGCAAACTGCAGCAGGACAAAGGGGTAACTCTGGTAAAAGGAAAGGTTAATAGCAAAGCAGGGGAGGGGGGCTGCTCATCGGCATGGACGGCACGTCGCAGCCTCGACACTCGGTGATGGGTTCGAACTGGGAACTGACATGAGATATAGAAGTGCTCACTGAAAATAATTCAGAGTGACGGCCGCGCTGGCCTGAAAATGGAGAGGGGCTGAATCACCGAGCACTTGGCGAATATGCAGGAGCAGGGTTGCCAACTGCTCCTGATTATTTTCAGTAATAGTCTGGATTTTACTGACCACTCCTCTCCTCCCCTCACCTGCCTGCCCCCCGCAGCTCTCAGGAGCTGCAGGTTCAGGGCACTGGTGGGGGCGATGCTGGTGTTTGCTTGGATTTAAACAAGGAACACACCGAAATCCCAGTGACATCTGTGATTACATAACTGAGTCACGATGGAGGGAACGTAAATAATGGAAAAAATTAAACCCACGCTCCAACCCTAATGTTAATTTCACCAACAGATATCCTAGCAGAGTCAAATTGCACTGCTCGTGCTGTAAGTGACACATAGGAGACGATCGAGGCCTAGGATATTCTATACACGTACAGCTACACAGCTGTTCATGCACCAACATACACACTGAAGGAAGCTCTACATGCACAATATGATCGATACATGGATATTATACCAGAAAAACATATTTTGAGTGCTCAAGAAAAAAATAAGTTCAGATTTCTTGCAGCTCAGGGTGCTGTGAAAGAGCAAAACAAACCCCACAACTGAGTCTGCTCTGCCACAAATTGTGAACAGGTTGGAAAGCTCTGTGTTTGAGCAATTAGAATTTTAAATGGTGCTCTTGCAGGTTTATTCAGATACCTTTAGCTGGGGGCATGTAGCTGGCCTCCCTCCCCAGGAGGGGCAGAGAGCAGCCTGGCCCAGGGGAGGACGAGGGCTCCTCCTGGGAGGGCAGCACACATGGTGGCAGGTCACAGCCACGTCCCTGCCCAGCTCCCCAGGCAACTCATCCCAAGAGAACAGGAGCGTCCCTGTACCACAGCAGGCTTCTTTCAGGTATTAACAAATGGAAAAGTCTCACCAGGCGCCTTGTGGGGTTTGTTTGTTTTTAAATCCGGCGTGAATACTTTTGGAACAACAAAGAAAAGAGGTTAAAAATATGCTAAAGCAAAAATAGATCCTTCATCCGCAGCTCGTCTGGATGGTTGGCACTCGCCCTAAAGCATGAGTTACTGGGAGATTCAGAAGCTCTAAAAATCACTGTCCAAAAGAAAGAGAGGAAAACAGAGAAAACCTCCTGGGTGCCCATATTCCCGTGACCATTCCTGTGACCACCAGCACCATTCCCCCTCCAGTCTGACCCTCTGCTCCTGCTCTGAGCGGGTCTTTCCTGGCACATGGCTGCAGTAGCAGCACAAGCCAGAGCTAAGGCAGCTTTTGGACCATCCCCTGAACATACCACAAGACAAAGCTTCTGTGGAGAGGCAACCTGTCGTGTGGGGATGCCAAGGATGATTCTTCTAAGGCTGAAGATTATTCGGGAAAGGAAAGCAGTGCTAGCCTGTGAGCCAGACTGTGAAGAGACCTGAGCCTCCCCTTTGAAGCACCTTCCTCTACAGCCCTCAGCAGTCATTTGCAGAATCACAGAATGGTTTGGGTTGGAAGGCACCTGCATAGGTCACTGAGTCCAACCTCCTGCCATGGCAGGGACACCTTCCACTATCCCAGGTTGCTCCAAGCCCCGTCCAACCTGGCCTTGGGCACTTCCAGGGCTGGGACAGCCACAGCATGCCCAGTGGTGCCCAGCCCGGTTTCAGCCATGGTTGAGCTGCACCGTGTGGAACACGGTGTGTTCAGCACCGACATCCTCTCACCCTCCCCTCAATCTCCTCCAGGATTTGGGGTGCAGTTAACCCAGCACCTGCCAGGCTCAGCTCTTCCTTCCCTCCTTTGTCATTTTAAAGCTGCCACTGTGAGGACCCTTCTGAAATTATGTAAAGCCCGGCTGGTTAGATGAGGCCAACCTGTATTTATAACCCCAGTGTTGAAACACATACTAATTCCACATAAATCTATGGCAAGTTAATCATGCCTGCATTTCCAATCCAGTTTTATGAGGTCAGAGCTCTCGGTCCAGCACTCCTCCTGTGGCTGAGGTGGTGGTGGCTGTCAACTGCTCCAGGGCAGCCAGGCTGTGACACCCCAGAGCTGCCCCCTCCACCCCCAACAGGGAACCAGCTCCCCACAGGCTGCCCCGAAAGGGTTCCCCTTCCCAGGGGTTTTCAGTTCCCCCCAAACAATGTCACAGATGCCAAGAGAAGTCAGAGGGGACCGGCTCTGTGTCCCCCTGCTGTTTTAGCTGACCTGTTTTGGCTGTTGTGTGATCTCCAGACAGACACTGAGGGGTGACAGCACAGCTGCCACAACGACCCCGGTTTGTTCTCAGCCAAAGCACCTGACTGAGTTTCAAAGCAATCAGTGCACCCCATCCCTGGTTTAATGGTGGAGGTGGGGAAAGGTGGCACAGACACCTGAGACAGTCATGGGGCCATTGCCAGACCCTGCACCCGACACATCAGGCAGCTCCTCGCCCTCATTTCTCCATGGAAGACCATTTCATAGCCAGACTTCTTTAGACCTCCCACATTCACCAGGAGTTTTACTGATACCTGTACAGCACCTGAAGCTGGTGTTAGAGCTGGTTCACTCACAGCCCTCTCTCCTCACAGCAATAGGAGTAGATACCACAACACCTGGAGTCTCCTGTGGAGCTGCTGCACAGACCCTGGGGGAAGCTGCTCTCAGCCTGCCCCAATTTCCCTTCTCTGTGCTGGGAACATAAATCCTTGCTCAGCTCCTGGTGCTGCTGCACTGCCGACCTTGCTAAGGCTTGGCAGTGGCATAGATCTTTGTTTGGAGAACCAAGGAGAGTTTGGATCCCAGCTCAGGATGGCTTTGGCACGGACAGACAGAGAACAAACAGATTTCCTGCCACATGGAATCGCTGGAAGGAAACAATAGCTGGAGGCAAAGAAAATAACCAAAATCAGGGGCACGTCCTGTCGCTTCCCATTTCTGCACCTGCATGAAATGCCCAAAGCTCTGAGGAACAAAAGTGAGCTCTGATGTTTCAGTTGCTCTTCCCTGTGGATGCAGTTACTGAAGCAGAATGGGGAAAGGTCACTCGGCGTCAGTTATGGTTCCAGTCCATTTCAGGGTTTTAGCACTGACATCAGCCCATAAATAGTAAAGGCATCATTTTGTGAAATAAATTTTTAAACTGTTCTGTTTATACTCGACTCAGTAAAACATGTAAGGGCTTCCCACAGCAAGCTTTTGGAGGGCTAGGAAGGGACAGACACCTCAGGAAAATAAAGGGAGGGACCTCTGGCAGTTTGAAAATTCAGCTTTTTGTCTTTTACCTTTGTTTTCTAAATACCATTATTCTGCAATAAAGCACAGTTATCTAAATACATTTCTTAGATGATAACTAACTTGGTCAGCAAGGTGATTCTAAAACGTGCGAAAGTTTTCCCAGAAAAACGTGCAGAAAGCTCCACCAGGATTTCTGCACTCGGCTCTCTGGCTGCAGAGTAAGCTTATCAGTTTGCTAATAACCATCTGCTTAGACCTCAGCTCTCCATCCCAGTCAGGCTGCACTTCCAGGAGCTGAAATTAAAAATATTGACAGAAACAATTTCTGCCGGGCAAGAGAAGTTCATACTGTTACTGTAATTTTATGTAGGCTCCCATTGAAGTTTCTATCTGTGCCCTGTATTACCTGCCAACTGCTGCTCTAGTTATTTTACATTTCTGAAATGCGAAATATTAACATGAAAAAATATAATGCAGAATGTAATTTCTCCTGTAAAACGTGGGAGGAAGGGAGCTGGGAGCATCCTGAGCTGTGGTTATTAGAGCAGCACCTCTCCCTGGGCTCTCCCTGTCAAAGGAATGGATCCAGCCAAATTCTGGGCTAGAAGGGCCTTGGGATGGAGCTGGGAAACCCGAGGAAGCTGAGCACTGTGTCCAAGCTTTTTGTGCAGAGAAGATATCACAGGAGAAAGGCTGACAGCTCCTTGTGGCCCTCTGTAAGGTCCTGACGTTGGTGTCCAGTCCAAGAGGGAATTTCCCACCAGTTCAGAGCACTTTGGGTCATGGGCTGCAGCACTGATTTTTCCTACCCATTATTCCACATCATCTCTGCTCTCCATCCTCTAACACCCACAGCTTATGCTGCACAGAAAAACCCGTTTATGAGGCCTTTTGCCTTAGAATTCCAACCCTTTCACAACTTGGGAAAAGCCTTCGATATGTGACTTTTGGTTCAGGCCCATTTTTGCATCAGCAGCTCATTGGAGAAAGGTTGCAGTAATCAACTCTTGAACCATAAACCTTGTTTGGGAGGCTGCAGGCCACTAGGAAAGGCTTCCAGTCAAAGCCATATATGAAAAACAAATCCCTCTCTTGGTGACACAGACAAAAGTTGCTGCAGTGGATATGACTGGCAACCATCTCTTCTCTGTGGGTCCCCACAGCCCAGGGGCACGAGGAGAGGAGGCTGATGAAGACAAGCTCAGTTTCTCAAAGAACACAACCCAACCCAATCCTACTCATTTAGGATTGTTTGGAGCGTTAAAATATGGAAAAACCAGAAGAACAAAGCTGTGGTAATTACACTCAGTGGGACGTATTGTACTCAATTCAAATGTAATGGGAGCAGTGCTGGGTAAATGCACACACAAGAACACTCCCTTCCTCCACATGCCCCCCATTCAAATGGATATTGCAGGCACAAAATATACTTTTAACCCAAATATGTGCAACACCAGGATTATTTTTATTAGCTGAAATAAAACAGCATCACATTGTGTATGCAGCTACCTCTGCTTGACAGGGCAGATGCTAAAGCTACACAGACCCTCCTGCTCAGTCACAGCAGACTTTGCTAGAGAACTTCTGTAAGATTTAAATGGTTTCAAATTTCTTTAGCTTGTGCACTTTGGTTGAGATAGAATTATTATTTTTTTTTTAAAGTGTCTTTCCTGAGATCATTTACAGGCCTCTTAAATGAGAATTAAGCCCCTATTACCTCTGAGATCAATACTGGATCCAGGCAGCCATTAGAGCAGGGCTGCCCCAGACCTCCGGGGCAGGAGGGGAGGGAAGGGCACAGGGGCAGAAGGAGCAATTGTCCTCAGAGGGCTTCAGGTCCTTGCAGGTACCTCTGGAGCCAAGACCATCACCCCTCTCAGAGGCAAAAATCCAGTGGAGCAGGATTCCCTGACAGCCAGTTCAGATTCACCTTTGGCTTTAGGAGCCCCTGAACAGGAAAGATTTCCTTCTACTTCTTTTTTTTTTTTTTTTTTTTTTTTTTCCCTGGATATCTCTCTTTTCAGTGAGGACAGATGATCTATTTTGAGTTTAGTTATTGCACGAGGGATTTCTCGTTGTTGTTGTCTCTTGGACAGACTTTCCCCTGGCAGAATTTTGTCCCCGTTCCTGCAGAGAGGCCCCTGGAGAAGGAGCATCCCAAGAAGGCTGTGAGCACCTCCGTGCTTTGCATAATCAACCTCTGGAGCGGGCTGGGAGGCAGGAGGGGGCCCTAACAGACTTGCCATCATCTCTGCTCTTTTTGCACCTTCTTTTCAGTCTCTCTCTCTCTTTTTCTCCTTACCAGCTTTGCTCCCATCTATGAAAAATCAGCAAATAAAAAGTTACATTAACCCCACCCTGACCTCTCCGACATAATACACTGTGGGCTGATGGGCTGCCTTTGGAGCTTCGCTGAAAAGCTGTCATTCTTCGGCATCCCAAGTACAGCCCAGGGAGCATTTACCGGATAATTAATATATTAAATGCATGAAAAATAGTTACACAGGGCCCCCCCCACCAGAGCTTCCCCCCACACACACATATCCTGCCATCTTTTCCAGGGAAAAGGAGGGACGCAAGAAAGAAAGGAGAAAAAAAGATAGATACAGCATGTGCACCATCAATATAAAAGCATCCCCTGAATAGCCATCATAAAAACTGTTCATAATTTTATAGCTTCATTCGTGCTGGAGCACCATAAAGGCAGGCCATATTTTTTACACTCAGGATGCCTCATAAAAAAAAAAAAAAAAAAAAAAAAACTGGAAAGGAAGGAAGGAAACTTGGCATGGGGGACATGGAAGCACAGCACCGAAGCCATCAGCTCACCTGAGGAGGGCTCAGGAAAAGGGGGTTGGAATTTGTCCTCTCTGACCTGTGAGGTTCTGAATCCCACTGAGGCCATCAGACTAATTATTAATTGGGAAGTCTTTAGGCCTTTTTCCCCCCCTCTTTTTCTCTTTTTGCTGACTGCATATTTGCCTTTTTAAAAGGATGATGGAAGGCCAGGGAAGCAGCCCTGCCCTCCAACTGTGTCCTTCACCTTTAAGTGGGCCAGCATCTTTTTTGGTGCTTTGAATCCCCCTCCCCTTCCCCTCCACCTCCCCAAATACAAAATTCATGAGCTGGAGCATGGATTAACAAATAAATTATAATGAAGGCAAATGGGTGGCAATAAAAAATAATAATAATAAAAAAGGAGGCCTCACCTTCACGTGACAGAGGCTGAGCAATATAACAAACCAGCTCGTTTATTTTCACCCAAGCCTGTTCTCCGGCTTGGGAAGGTAGGATTTTAAAGCATTTTATCCTTTATTTCCTGTAATATATTTGGACAAGGTAGCTATAAATCTGAGGCAAGAGGAGAAATCAAAGAGTGGCAGGAGAAGATGGGGATGGAAGGGAAAGGAGCTGTGTTGGTTTGTGGATATGGCCCCCGAGCTTCTGTGATCCAGGGATTTAGAGCATTCACCTACACACCCCTGGCTGGCTGCTCGTGCCACACTGCTGCTCCCAACGCTTCCAGGAGCTCAGACCAGCCTTTATTCTACACCTGGGTGCTTGTTTTGAAGTGGAACAGATAAAATAGCAGGGATGCCCCTTAAAAATGTGCACATGAGGCTTGTTACACTCATCAGTCCTCCCAGAGCCAAGAGGAAACACAGAGAAATCAGCTGGTTTGTCTAATAAAGCAGAGCAGGTTTAAGAGAAATCCCTGGATACCCAATTCTCCACTCAGAGACAGTTTCCTTCCTCCCAGAGCTGTATCACAAAAAGGAGGCTTTTCAGCCACAGGAAAGTTTCAAAGTAAACTTCATTTCAATTTTCAGTCAATATTTGGTGAGTTTTGTTTGGGTTTCATTTGTTTGTTTTGTAGGTTAGGTATTTTGTTTGTTTGTATTTTTAATACATCAATACTAAAGCCACCAACATCCTGCAAAGAACCATTAAAATACTTCAGTATTTGGTCCCACACTAAGTTTTCTGACTGAAGGAAGTTTAACAGAAAAAAAAAAAAAAAAAGAAGAAGAAGAAGCAGTTACTATATTTTGTCCCATCCCTCTCCAGGTCCTTCCTTCAGCTGAGCTGGTCCCTCATGCCCTAAATGTTGACCAGAGCAGGACACCTGAGTCCCTTTGGACATGGAGCTGGCAGGTTCTGGGAAATGCTGAGCTGCCTTTGCCTTACAGGACCTCCAAAAATCTCCAGGAGAACGCGTTTACTTTGCCAATCCAAGCGTGATGGGGCCGATGTGGCTCCCGACTGGAGCTCCTGTGCGCCGGGAAGGCGAGGCCAGGCTCTGCACCTGAGCAAACAGCCCCAAAGCAGCCCCGAGGAGCTGCCACCCCACCAGGAGGCCCCTGGAACATGGCACGGCTGTGGAGCACTGCCTTTGGGAGCCCCGGCTCTGGAATTCTGGCTGTGGAGCTGCCACAGCCCTGCTTCATTTGTCTCTTTCATGTTTATTCATGGCGAGCTGCGACAGGATCCGGCTCCGTTCGGGAGGTGCCAGCAGGTGGCCTAATAGTGGGAATTAGTGAGGCACAGAGCCACACTGGGGCTGCCTAATGCTGCCGGGATTAAGGCACGCTCAGAAATGAATAAAGCTTCTTCGAGGGGAAAAAATAACAGTGAGAGGATGAAGAGGAGCAGGAGGGACCAAGGGGAGCCCAGTGTGCCGCACTCAGCTTGGCCGAGGCTCAGTTATGGGAAAGGTGCTCCTGTTCCACGCGTGTGCTGGCCCCAGTCCTGGGAACCATGGGAGAGAGAAACATCTCGGGGTGAAATAACCCCGAGATCACCTCCCCATCCCGTGAGGTCTGGTGTCCTCCCGGTGCCACAGCCAGGCACAGCATCTCCCGAGGATGACTTCTGGAGAGAGGTGGGAGAGGTTTCCAGCAGCTCCTGGGACAGCAGGCGCGGGACACAGAACCCCAAATCTCTGCCAATGTCACCTCCTGGTGCTTTCTCTCCCCTCTGCTTTTCCAATACCATTTCAGCCCCCAGGAAGCCTCTGGAAACATTTAACTCCTTGGGAAAGGATGGCAGTGGACTGGAGGTGATTTTGCTGCACAACACCAACCTTTTTCACAGCCTTTCACCTGCTCTTTGGAAATCAGGGCCGAGTTTTACAGCAGGGGAGAAGAACGAGCACTGCCCCACCATGCCCATCCATGGCAGGCTGTGCCTCCAGTCATCCCATCCTACAAATAGCAGGAAGAGGAGCTTTGTGTCTTCTGCTCATAATTATTTTCCATTATAAATGTTAATTTTGTGTTTTCCCTGATAGTTTTGAATTATTTTTAAATGCCAGGCATGTACAGGTGAAAAAAACCCTCAAAGCACAGCCAAAGCCCCTTTCCTCTCATTCCTATTTCCTGCAAACAGGAATCACAGACACATCCCACCGAACACACACAATTCCTGCCTAGCACTGCAAACTCCTCTGCCTTATTCCCTCTTTATGAATTAGGTACCCAGTTGTTGGGGTTTCTTTCCTTTGGAATTTTAAACAGCTTTCACACCTGGTCTGACGAAGGTTCCAGGTAAATTACCGAAAAAGCACTGACTAATTTGAAAAAATATTTAAGAAACTCCAAGTTCCCTGCCTTTTTTACTATCCTCTGCTCCATAATTACATTGCACTGCCTGATATTTTCATGGAACATTAACCGAAGTCAGGTGACTGCCCCCTTACAGTCTACGCCTATCCGTTACCCATAAGACCCCCATGGACCTTGACATTATTAATAGTCCTATTCATTAAGTATTACTCTTGTAGAATGAGTAGCATAATATTGGCCTGGAGATAGGAACAGGCAGAAGGAATAAGTCAAATTAATTTTCCGCAGCAAACGCCCCGATTCTGTAAATGACATTCTATACTGTTAGCATTTTAAATGTGACACAAATGGCAGGAGATACAATTTGAAAGCAAAATAGTAGAAGACATGGCTCAGGGTGTAATGTGCTGCATAAAAATCCAATAACATCAGTTACATGAAGGAAGGGAATGAACCAACCCAATGGAGGGTTTTAATTTGCATTTGTTTAAAATGGCAGGTAAGGGAGCAGCGGAAGGGAGCAGCTCCCTGATTGGGGTTTTCCCCCCTTCTGCTCAGGATGAGGGTGCAGAAGAGCTCAGAGCCACTCTCACACCTTCCTGCCACCTCCACTGCTCTGCTCTGAAGGTGGCCAAGGGGTAAATCCCAGGCTGGCCCATCTCAAAGACTCCGTGCAAATCCAGTAGGAGCCTGCAAGCTCAGCCTGCCGTGTTCCAAGTCCCTTCAGAAAGCTCAGCTTGAGCTGCAGCTTCCCCAGGGAAAAGACGGAAAAATGTCTCCACTGGAAGGTTGTCAACCATTGGAACAAGCTGCCCAGGAGTGGTGGAGTCCCCACCCCTGGAGAGGTTTAAAAGATGTGGCACTCAGGAACGTGGCTCAGTGTGGCCTTGGCAGTGCAGGGTTAACGACTGAACTCCATTTTAAAGATCTTTTCCAACCTAAATGATTCCATGAGAGAGCGAGTGGCTCTCAGGTACCATGTGCTCAGTGACATCCCCTGGCTTTCCATGCTCTGCCAGAGACCTGCTCTGAAACTCAGGGTCTGGACATGGATGATCCCTACGGCACCCTCCCAGCTCAGGATAGTCCCTGAGGTGGTGCATGTCTGATCCACAGCATCTCCTTCAGGAAACACCAGCGCCACGCATCCAGCTCCTCTGGGCTTCTCTGGAGCTGGGAGAGATTGGCCAAAGCCTGAGCCCTGGATTTAAACCCAGCCAAGCCCAACCACGTTGGGGGGGGCGTTCAGACCCAGAGCTAGAGGCAGATTTCTGAGAAATCGTTGCCAACTTGGCAGTGGTGCAAATCAAACTCTCAGATCTACAGCCTCCAACAGCTGCCCAGAGGATGAATGGGGCTGAAATTCAACACCAGTGCTGAACCCTGGGCTTTCAGCCTTTTTTTAAAAATAATTTTTTAATATCTAAAGGCATCTGCTCTGGGGGAGGTACAAGTATGCAGCTCTCCAAGCCATTATGCATTTTTCTTCATTCCCTCTTCCCTTCATTTCCTTCCTTACAAAGTTCACTGTACCAAGACTGCAGACCACCAGACAGGAGAGATCTGATCAGGAAAATAAAAAAAAAAAAAGCAAAGCCTGACCTCCATTAGTTTTACTTAGGGTAAAGCTCTGCACTGTAGTTTATTTATTAACAACATAAAAAGACACTGCCTATAGAACATAGAATAAATACACATAATTTCCCCAGAAAGAGCATTGAGCTGGCTTCCTGAGGGAAAAAACTATCACTTAATTGAAGCAAGAAATGTTCAATCCAATAATCTATAATTAGATATTTTATGGAATATGTTACCTAGAGATGTTTATTTATAAAATGTTTCCATCAATAGTAAGTTGTTAGGAGGGGGAGAGAAGGTCCTTTCCTTGGCTGCTGGGATCAGTGTTTATGTCGGAGGGAATTTCACGGGCAGTAAAGAGAAGGTTCTTCCTTCAGCTCATCCTGTGGAGCTCAGGATCCTCCCTCAGCATCACCAGGTGCCCAAGAGATACAAATATCACCAGAGACAGAGGTCAGGAGTCTGGAGAATAGAAGCTCCTGGCCATGGAAAGGAAAATGATTTAATTTCTTTTGGGAGGTGTCCCTGGCCATGGCAGGGCTTAGAACTAGATGATCTTTGATCCCTTGCAACCCAAGCCAGTCTGGGATTCTATGCTTAAAATCACCTCAGAATGGAGAGGTACAACGCAAGTTTCTAGGACCAGACCCAAACGAGGTGTGGACATCTCAGAGCCATCGCTGGAGCCACAACCTATGACTTTGTCATTGCAGACCCATTAAACTGCCTGAAATACCCTTGCTCTCGTATTCATGTACTCCCAGAACACACTGGGCAGTTCACAGAGGGGATGTGAGCAAATATTTGAACACTGCTCCTGTCAAACCAGCAGGACTTCAACGACAGAGGAGGAAAAGATGCCTCTAAGCGTCCCACAAACCCTACAGCCCCAGATGACACACACACAAGGCCCACTCACGCCTTCCCACTGCTGTTTTTCCTCCAGACAAATTATTATTTCTGCTGGTTGCAACCCTACTGCCATTCTTATTACAAAGGCAATTTTTCCTCTCCCTTTAATTTGGGGTTGCTCAGTGCTCCAGCTACTTCTGCAGTGTGGCGAACTGTAAATTGTGTTTGAAACTACAAAGTGCAGAATAAAGCAACTGATTGAAGCAGTAAAAAGGAAAAAGAAAAGAGCAAATGCACGTTGGTGGAAGGGCTGTAGAAAAGAAGATTCTTCATTCATCAAGGTAACAAGATTTGGAAGGGAATATACATGTCAGAGATGAAATACAGGTGATAATTAACACATACCCTACACAAGACAATAAGAAATACCTGGGCAGAACTGTCAGGTGACTTCCAAAAATATCAGACTTAATAAGATTTCTTATAATCTCTAGCAGTTCATAGAATATTAACAGGTTGTGACAAGAAAAACAGCCTGTCCAGAAATGGCGAATTTGCACAGATATTCAGAACAGGGAGGCATTAACAACCGCAGATGCTCACGTCCTTTTTTTTTCTTTTTGTCCTAAAAACACAGTGGGAAGTGCTGGTGCAGGGAGTGTTCATGTGCTCAAAAACTGCCTACGAAGGGCTTGGTTGCCCTTGCTCGCTCTGTCCCAGGCAGCTCCCGTGGAGCAGGGTGTGCACTGTCACACGAGGACACCAGAGCCGAGTTAAGGGCAGGCAGCGGAAACAAAGCCTGAGAGCGCCGCGGAACCGGGGCTGCCCTCGCCCCATCTGTGCCACAAGGATGAACAACTCCTCGAGCCAACTGTGACTTGGGTTTGGGGACATCAAGCAGCATTTATGGGGTGCCAAGGAGGTGGCACTGCTGAGTTACACAGGACATGCACAAAGACCTCGGCCCAAGGGTGGACAGTGAGCGCACAAAGCGCAGGGCAGGGAGCTGCCCTAGCGTGGAGGCAAAGGAAAAAGCCATTTTTCAGAGAAATGCTTTGTTTGGCACTTTGAGAAAGGTGCCACCTGCAGCCATCACCAGCACACCGGGGCCACACAGCCCTGCTCCCCGCTCCCCATCCAGTGTGAGGCGGGAGCTCGGCCACTGCCGATCCATCAGCGGTGTTTACACTTGGCTCCCTCGCTCTGCCACGAGCAGGAAATGGGGGGAAAATTATAATAATATCACAAATGAAATTGAATGAGTAACAACATTTTCTAAGAACAGAATAAATACAGTTGGTGGCGCCTTTTTTTTCCCAATTTAGTATTGTTTAATATGCATTTAATCAACCCATTCAGTATTATAGAGTCTATGTACCGTGACACCCTCCTATGCCACAGAGGAAGCATTCATAGGCCATTAGGCTAAAGTAATATGTATGAGGAACCACTTTTCCCCAGGGTGTAGTAACTATTTTTGCTCCCCAGTCGTCCCCATTAAATCATTAAACCTCATGACTATGCTTTCTGAACTCTACCCTGATCTTTAAAAAGCAGAACATTAAAGGGCAACTGTCACCCTCCATTGCACAGGCCTTGTGTTTTATATATTCAAAGCATTAAGCCTTTTGTCAGTCTATACATCATAAGCACTGGAAGAGTGTATGCACAAACAGGAAATGTTTATAACTGATGTCCCTTTTATAGTGGATGTGCGAATGGGCAGGATAAAAAAGCTGAGGCTCGGCTATTTTATGGAAACTGAAGCAACGTGATTTTCCCCAGCTGCTTGCAATAAAACCATCTCCCTTACTTATCTTTATGTGGCCAGTTGCAGGAGAACAGAGCAGCAGAGTAGCAAAGGCAGAGAGTTGGAGAAGTCAGGAGTTGCCAACTTCAGACTTGCAGATCTCATTTCCCTACTTCATGGCAAAAGTTGAATTGGAGAACAGACAGAGAATCTGCTGAGAGATGGTTGGACTGGACTTAGAGAGATTCTTCCAGTTCCCAAACGTCCCTTCAAATGTGTCACTGCTGAAATGCAGCCACATCTGGGAAGAAGGAGGAGGTGAACAAAGAATTAGAGGTGCAGCCACCTCTACCACATCCCTGACAGCTCAGTACTGCTGTACCAGTTGCACAGCTGGAAAAAGCCTGGGAGACCATTCCTGACTCCCTCACAGAGCCTTGGAAAAGAGGGCTCTCTGCTGCCTTGTGCCTTGCAGCTCCCACCTTGCTGTTGAGAAAGCAAATAATGCTTCCTTACTGCGCATAATCAGAGCAAGGTGATTTTGCTCAGGCTTCTGAAATTCTCTCCTGGGTGTCTGAGGAGTAAGGTGCTGCAGAAGCCCTTGTGTGGACTTTGATTAAGATTTTGGGCAAGTCACTTCCCTGCACCTGTGTCCTGCCCCGTATCCCCTTCCCTGTACGACCACTGAGCTTTTCAGACTGTGAATACTCCCATGAGTAAACTGGGAAAAAATGAACACCGGGCAGAGCTTTGCCACAGCTTTTAGCACTCGGGCAAGGGGAGACAGAAAACAGCCCCTGGGAAAAGGTTTCTGAGACAGACACAGCAGCAACCCCAGAAAAGAAAATTAGGAAATACCTTTCAAAGCAGGGAAAAAGAGATCAAAATAAATGTTAAGGTCAGGTGAGGGGCAAAGGAGAAACAGCCCTCCATATTCTTGAACCTGTGTTACACGAGTAGCACTGCAGAGCTCTGTAACCTACCTCAGCTCATTCCCCCAGCACCACATCCCCTCCCCATCCTTAGGCAGCTGAGGACACTTCCCAGTTACCCGCAGATCCCTTGTAAAACAACAGGGAATGTTAGGTTAACATGACTTAGGGAGCGATAGCGGGGCTTGCAAAATGTCACAGCTTTCATGCTGTATGTTAACTTCCCAGCCAGTGGTATCAATCTGCAGCAAAACACAGTTATTTCATCATGACATCAGTTCACCTTTAAAGGCATATGGTAAAGCCTGCTTTGTGGCTTGCAGCAGATGAGCTTCCTATAATTACAATTTGAACTGTTCCACAGGCAGCTCTATAGATAGTGGATCAGTGATTAAAGTTGAAATCACAGGGTAAGTAGTTCTGTGACACCGTGAGTCACAACAATCATCAAAGACTCAACTCTGGTTTCTGATGAAGTGGAGATAGTGCAGTGATTCAAGTAGGGGACTGAGACTCAAGTGCTGCTACTTGGAGGCAGGAAAAGAGCAGACACATTCTTGAGGAAGATACTCAGTGCGTGCTATTGACTGGCCCCAAGCAAATCTTTAACCCTGCGTCTGGGAGAGAGCATGACTGTGCATCTCATTGCGGCGGGGCCCGTGTCACACCTGAGGATCACAGGCTCCAGTTAAACATTC
>NW_008237409.1:1704621-1705110 GCF_000691975.1 Corvus brachyrhynchos
GCAGAGCTTTCCTGCTCCGCGAGAATCCCGGCAGCACGAGGCACGGGAGGGAAAGAAATGTGCGCTCACACTGCTGTCCCCCTTGCTGACCCCCAGCAGGAACGGCTTTTTTATTAGTATTATTTTAAACATGCAAGAAGCCAGCCTCTGGTCTGCCTGGCAAGGAACGGAGAAAATCCAGCCACTGCCTCTCCTGGAAGATAATGGGCTAAAGCGTTCCCTTTCCCTAGTGCACCTCCATTAAACTTCAGTGAAGCTGATGCCGAGATAATTTTGGTCCAGAAAAAAAATCAATGGGTTGAAATTTGTACGAAATAACCCACAATGGAATTGCCACAGCAAAAAAAAATCCGTGCAGATAAGAATTAAGTTAATTCCCAGCAGAGAGGAGCCTCGCTCGCATGTACAGGAAAATGAATTTTAGCACCTGCAAGGAATTGGACCCTTTCTCTCTCTGGCTGTAAAACCTGCTCCTTCTCAGCTCTTCAC
>NW_008237409.1:1705138-1729683 GCF_000691975.1 Corvus brachyrhynchos
AAGAACTTTTACCAACTGTAAAATGGAGGAGAAGGATAAACAGGGGCACTGGGGGATGTTACACACATGGTGCCGGTGGCACCAAGCCACGCAGCAGTGTTGCAGCCCAGGTGACACTGGATTGTGCATGTCCCAGGGGAAAGGACCAGGAGAGTGCCGAGGGGATTCTGTCAGAGAACCCCGTTCCGGTGCGAGAACCTGCGCTTTTAAGGTGAGCCAAATCCTGCAGCCTGTTCGGATTTTGAAGGGAATGGCTTTCTTTCCACTTTCTTTGAAAGATGAAAGACCTTTCATCTGGCGTGGGGAGGGGCAGGAGCGGCACGCGGAGCTCCAAAGCCACCAAGCTGCTTTCCTCAGAAGATCCTGGCGCGGTGCTGGCCGCCTGCCACCGCCGGCTGGAGCACGGACAGCGGAGGATGGGAAAAAAGCGGCGCAGAGCCAGCCACAGGGTGGGACACGGCCTTGTGCCCAGCACCACCGCTGCACTTGGAGGAGTGGGCGGGATTTGGGAAGCAGTCAGCCCAGTTAGGACAAATCCGCTCTCCACACCAGCGTGCCTTGCCCTGCCTTGATGCTCCCAGGGGAAACACGGGAATGGGGAGCACAGCAGTGGGTGCAGGGCAGCACTTGACCCTCCGAAAGGAGGTGAGCAGCCCTGCCCAGCTTTCCCACGTCACCAGGTGTCTCTTCACACAACTCAAGCAGCTTGTGGCTTTAAAGGATGCATGCAAGATTTTTGGGAATATCTGTAGTGTACACTGGTGTAAGGAGGGGCTGACAAAAGGAAGAGGGAAGAAGAGAAGATAAACAAGAGAGTGAGTGTGACCCACCAGGTTACAAGGAAATCCTGGTCATGTCCTGGCAAAACAATGTCACACTGGGGACTTGTGACCACCCAACACTTAGACCAAAGCAAAGCCTTTAGTGCAGGAATTGGAGCTTCTGAGGAATGTACCATGAGGTTTGGTCCTAACTTTATGGTGCTCATTTTAAGTGGATAAACCAAGGTAAATACATGAACTTGCCTGGGAAAAGGACAAAGTTATTTCCCACAGGACATTTTGAAGCAAATATTCATAGGATTTCCAGAACCACAACCCCACACATTTGCTTAAGCAGTAGAAGACAGAGCTTCCTATTATTTTCCTTGTCCCCCCTAGAAATTCTCAGCAGATTTTGGTTTTCTGCGGGAAATTCAGGACCCAGCAGCCTGGCTGGAGGCCAGCGCCCAGACACCAGCACAGAGCATCCACTGCTGGAATCCTCTGTGTGTGGCTGAGCAGCGAAGGGTTAAGCCCAGGGCGCTTCCAGCACAGTGCAGCACCAAGGTCCTTCCCAAGGCTGCAGGAACAAAGCAGCCATCAGTCTATATTTGGCCTTTGCCCTTGGATCATTTATGACTTATTCTTCACCTCCGATGACCACCGCAGCAAGCTTTCAATCTCTTGCTCCCTAGCCTGGAGCAAGGGCTCTCTCCCTCCTCCTCTTTCAAAATCACACCATTTGCAATTAAAAGCGACTGCCTGAAGGAGGTCTGAGCAAGTCTTCCCTTGCCCCTTTGTGCCCTTTGCCTTGCAAAGACCAGACTTCGGGCGTGATATCACACCAGGGCCAGGATGAGGTGGTGCTTCTGTCGTATCAGGATGTGAGGAGCAGGGAAACGGAGACATCTTGCTAGACTGCAGCTTAAAGTCCACCCTTCAGCCTCAGAGAAAAGGTCTACAGGCCAAGGTGCTGGTCAGACACAAAGCCTCCCTGCTGTAAGAACACGTACACGTAACCAGGAGCTGCTGGGATTACACCAGATGGGTTTCACTCAGGAGCACCTGGATTTGTTTTCTCGGCCCAGAGCTGAGCGTTTTGTTCATTTCATAGCCAGAGACACGTCCCCTCCTATTCACTCAGAAAAATCTCTCTGATGTAAATATACAACATAAGCCTGAAAATAAAGACAGGAGCGTTCCTTGTTCTGAGACATCTCTATCAGGACTTCAAACAGCTCCTGGGAAGGAGCACAAAAGTGTTCAGGAGTGAGACTATTCCAGGCCTTCCCTGCTCCCAGTAATGTATGTAGAAAAGCCAATAAACCAGGCTTAATGCTCCCCTCAGATGTGTGGTGGTCGAGGTGTTTTATGGTGAACATTTGAAAGCCTTGGACCTCAGCCACAGGGGCTGTGGCCATCCAACACCTTGTGAATACATTCCCAGGGGGCAGGAGAGGAAGGTGAGCCCCAGGCTCTGCTCATCTCTTTTTCCAGCATCAGGATGGAGAGTTCTGCAGCCCTCACAGTTATTCCCAAGGGCCCAGTGTGGGCACAACCCCAACCCATGACACTCGATGAGATCAGAGGACACTGATCCATTTTTCCTGGTAACAAGGATAAGGTGAGTTGAATTTATTTTTTAATGCCTACAACACTGCCTTTCCAGTGTTTGTTTTTCAAAGACCAAGGCCAATGCTCTGCTGCCTGGCAGCTCCTCATCCTGGCTGACCAAACCCAAAGACAGCCCTGTTCTTTTCCCTCACAGATTTTTGGGAACATGAGCCACTGACAAGACTCCCGTCTTCAGAGTCCAATCCTGCTCAACCTCACCAACTCACCCTGAAGTCAACTGAATCCATAAGGGCTGATAGTACCAAGGGATGAGTCAAAAAGTCAATTAGCTTTCAAAATCCTTCTCAAAACCAAAACAACGGCAAGAAATAGACCCACAATGTATCTAAAGCACTTGAGAGCGCCTCGTCACAGAATAATTAGATGATTTTCTTTTACACTCAGTATGTTTGCACAACTGAGCACCAGTTTGAGACCCTCTTCTTATCTGGAAGTGGGCAGGGGAGAGGAGGAGGGAATGCAGGCTGCAGGGGTGTTTCTGCAGGGAGAAATCCGTGCATGCAATGCAACAGCACTCGGCTCCTCCTCTCTGCCCCTTCCTTCCAGTCGCAGTCACTTGCAGTTGGTGCTTGCTGGGGAGCTGCAGCTCTGGATACACAAAAGGGATGCCAGGATTGTTCCAGCTTTATTTATTTGTAGGAACTATTTTTCCCTCTCTTGCAAAGACTTATGTCCTCCAGCTCAGAGCGCTCAGAGTTGCAGTATAAAATAAGCTTATTTTTTCCCCAGCCAAGCAAAAAGAAAATGCTGCTGTTTTCTGCTGTGGTTTTGTTGCACTTTTTTTCTATTTTATTTTATTAAAATGCCACTTCCTTCAGCTTTAACTAGCTAATTTTCCTGCAGAAACAGTACATTTCTTTTATGTGTTAATTTTTCTTCCTCTATTTGCACTTCACAGCATGTAGTGACATGCCAGGCACTGAAGAACAAGCCTCTTGCACTTTTTTTCTGGGATGACAAATAATCCCGGTGCAGAAGACCAAAATGCATCTGTGAATTCAGCTATATTTGTGCATTTTGCAGGAAGAGGCTTCTTCTAATGATGCAATTTTCACTAATATAATTCAATTCGTCTTGTGTTAACCTTTTTCCAGACAGGTTTAGCAGGGAAGTTTCTTGCTTTGGAGCCTTGCAGGGAGGTTTTCATCCAAACCATGACCCACACCTCCCAATAAAAGGTTGGTCAGCCAAGTTCTCACATTTTGTTTCATAAACTCAGGATGTTTGGGAAAAAAAGGTGGTTTGGATCCAAAATATCCATCTAGGAAGTAGTTTGTTTTATCAGAGCTGTTCAAGCAAAACACGAAAAACATGAAAAACTCCCGGCTACCAGAAGGGTCCAATTCCTGCAAATAACCCAAGAGGGGCCCTGCTGGACTGGCACAGCTATTTGTGTATAAGAAAGCCCCAAAAATTGCAAGTCAAGGTGAAAAGAAGCCTGGAATGTGACAGCAAACCTCTCAAACTAATTTAACCCTGGGCTGCCATAAACAATTCCACCAAGCACAGGATTCACCCTTTTGTTAGACAAGGGCTCCACATTTCCCTGCTGCACATCACAGACTCAGCCCACTCAGCAAAACATCTCAATTCAGAAGTTTGTAACAAATAACCCCATAATTAACCTCATCCCCCAAAATCTCAGCTCCACTTGCAAGACATGAATCTGCCCCTCCTGTTGGCTCAGAAAAACACCATCAACAGCTTCAGATATAACACCAAGAGCCAGAGCTGTGCTCAAACTGAAAAAATAACCCAAAATAAGGGGTTTTATCCCCTTCCTGAACTGTGTCCTTGTCTGAACCTAAAATTCTCCAGCATGTCCAAACCCAAGCTATCACAGACACCAATGGGAACTGCCCAAGTCCCGCTGTACAGCAATCATTCCTCCCTAAAAAAATACTCCACACCGTGGGAGCGGGAGGTGATGGTGCTCCACAGGGTTTGTCCCCTTCCATTGACATTTCTTCCCTCGGGAAGGCTGTGCTGTCCTTGCAGCCTGTCCCCAACACTGCTGCCAACAGCTTCAGACCCTCAGCATCCCCCCTGCTGCTTCCCTGGTGTTGCAGGAGGATTTCTGCAGCTGGAATGTGAAGTCAAACTTTGATTCCCCAGGCCCCAGTTTGCTGAGTATTAACATTCGCCTTCCCCTCTCCCCTGCTGACAACTGTTAATTTTGTCACATCAGCCACTTTTGTAGATTTAACTTTGCTCTTCTGCTCCAGCCATTGTAGCTCGATAATAAATCAACAGTCTGGAGGCTTCACGTGCAACGCAAAGGCCTTTATGGTGCATGTGAAGATGGGAATCTTTACATTTTTAAGTAGGACTTTGTCACATTCATGAGGGGTAATAAAAAAATTTACATTTTGACTTTCAGGAGGAAAATGTGGTGGTGGTGGGAAAATGCCGTTGTTGGAGCTTGCTCAGGACGCTCGTCATGCCTCAGGGCCCACGGAGAAGGTCACACTGCACTTCCCAGCCAGCACCTCAGCTCTGCCAGGCAAAAAGGGTTTGCAACTTTCCCTGAGGATGCAGAGCAGCCCTTGCAGGTAATGCCAGATCTTTGACTACGTCTTCCTGCACAGGGAGAACAGCAGGACTCACCCTCCAAGGCAAAGCCTTCTGAACCATCCAGCAGGTGAGTGCCCATCCCATGGAATTCCATCATCTTACTGAGAGAAGCATTTGTCTTTAGACGCATGAAAACAGCTCCGTAAGTGGGGGTAGAACAAAGCATTCCCAACTCCAGCAGCACTGAGGCCCAAAGCTGGCATATGTCTGTGCATTAGCCACAAGGCAGCACTTCCTCCAAATTCCTCCTAGGATCCATGTCAGACAGCCTTGGCATCCCAAAGGGCACATGATTCCCTGCATCGCTCCAGCAGCCGAAGGGAGCCGGGCCCGCTCGCAGATGGCAGCAGAGCCTCTGAACGCGCCAGCGGCACCGAGGGACAACTTCCCTGCTCCCTGCTCCGGGAGAGCTCCGGCCAAGGGCAGAAATTCACCCAGCAGAAGCCTCTCTGCAGCCAGCAGCTCGTGTAAAATGGGGCAGCTGGTTCCGTGCTCCCGCTAAAAGGACACTAAACGTGTTCTCGGGTGCGGCGCGGGGAGCGAGCGGGGCTGGCTGTGCCAGGGCTGCCCACGGCGAGGGCTGGCGGCCACCGAGGTGGCACGGCCACCATGCCAGGACAGCCAGCACTGGCCCCAGGGCCAGCTGGGGAGGGCAGCGGGGCTGCAGCGGAGCGGGACAAATGTGTACATCTCCAAACCCCTCTCTGCAGACAGCTTTTGGGGAGGGTCTCCCCTAAAAGGAGAGCTGCCTTTCAGGAGTGGCGGTGGATGATGCAAACCCGGCGTTTTCCGCAGATTATCCCTTCCTGTCGTTTCCCTTCTGGCCCCGGCTCGCAGCCTCGCAAATGCCAAGGTTCCTTACGGTGTGCACAGGCAATCTGTCCTTTAATGAACTCTGCCAGCTCCCACTAAAGACGGAGAGTGTACCTTGGAGCGAGGCAGGGGAAGGGAGGCAGCAGCCTCCTCTTGCCCTGTGGATGATAACCTCACATGCATATTATTTCCCACCATAATCCTACTGTTTTTAATTAGTGCGCTGTAAAAGGAAGAAGCACCACATCTCCAAGGGGAAAAGGAGGAGGGAAGACGGGAGGGAGGAAAAAAATTCAGCACAGAGGATTCTGTCCAACTTTTCCAAAAGCTTAATAGATTTTTAAATGGGGTTATTAACACCACCTATGAATTATTTTAGGGACCTAATTATAAAAAACAAAACCCAGTTAATTAGGTTTCCTGAACTCGCCTTGACACAGGTGAAACAAGATCTCTCTAAATGCAGGAGGATTGAAAAGCGAATCACTTCAAACAAAGAATCAATGAGTATTATTGCAGAACCAATTGAACAATTACTTCTTTAATTGTTGGCACCCTGCTACCTTCACTTAACAACAGGATGGATCAGCAGAGTTACTTAACCTCCTCCAGTAACTAAAAGTACTGTTCGAGCCGAAAGGGGCTGCTGCGCTCGGGAGGAGCCGCTGGAGGTGAATTCCGTGTGCGCTCCCGGCCGTGGGGCTGCGCTGCCCCCCGGGACCGGCTCGCTCCAGAGCCACGGGTTTGATCCGAGTGGGGACGCAGAGCTCATCCCGCACCTCCCACACCACGGCACGGACAAGGTGAGTGCGTTTCTTTCAGGACGTGCGGGGACACAGCCCAGCTGAGCAGGACCGAGGGCTCCTCTCCCCGCCAGCCTGGAGCTGCGAGGGGATTTAGACACCGCTCCGGCTGAAACCAGACACACCCACACACCCCAAACCGCTGGGGAAATCCCAGCCTGGAGCCTTGCTACAGATCCACTGTCCCCAAAGCCGAGACAAAGCGATGCGCAGGGCACACGGGGGCTGGGAGGGGGCTCTGGGTGGCGATGGCAGAGCTCCGCCGGCACCTTCCTCCCGCCTGCCTGCAGAGAACTTCCACCCTGTGCCGGCACATCCCAGCAGCCAAACCCAAGGCTGGCGGTGGAAAACAAGCGGAGATGACAGAGCGCCCTCTGATGTTGCCAGGCAGGGGAGAGGGGGCGAGCGGCCGAGGGGCAGCGCTGGGCGACGGCAGAGCCTGGCCCAGGCTGCCAGCAGCCCTCTCCTTCCCTGCCGGCCGCAATCCTCCTGCCCAGCACCAGCAGCCCTGTGCCTCTGCCCAGCTCGGCCAAGGACACGGTTGGGCAGAATTGGGAGCGTTTGTCGCCCACCCTGCTGATGCACTAAGGGGATTAGCTCTGTCTGTACCCTGCCTGCACACCGAGAGCACAACAGAGCCTCCTGCAGCCTGGTCAACAAAGCGTTCCCCGAGCCAGAGCTAAAACCAAGCTACAGACAGTGTGAGAAACAAAAATAAAGCCCAGCCACCCAGGCTGTGGGTCCTGGAGCAGCTCCTGCTCCACGCAAACACCTCCACATCATACAGAGCTCACTGTGCATGAACTCAAACTGTGCATAAACTTACCCTGTGCATAAACCTAAACTCCCCCCATCACGTATGAATGATGTGGCAAGTTCAAGCTCCGCAAAGAGACGGATCAAGAGCCCCAGCTTGCACAAGTTTTTTCCCAGTAACCTAAATACGGAACAGCAAGCACTCTGACAGCAGTGCTGTGCTGGGGACAGCAAAAGGGCTGCTGGTACCTCTCGTGCCCCATGGCCAGCCCCTCCGACCATGGCAAATAACAGAAAAGTGCTATTGAACAAGTCGATAAAATGCTCAAAATACAGAGGCAATCTTTTCTATCGGCAGCTATTGCTGGAAACTAGGCTGGCAGTTATCAGAGTATAAACACAGCTTGGGAATGAAGGTAATAACAATGGAATACACTTTTCTTTAGGTTAAAAAAAATCCCATTTTAGTGTATAGAAGCAAGCGTTTCTGTGCTCAGAACACAGAGAGCAGATAACGGGGAAGCAGCCAGCACAGGGCACGTGTTTAATACTCCTGAGTTAATCTGAGCACGGGAGATTGGGTGGCAGAACCTCGGCCCTGCGGAGGTGAGCGCTGCAGATGATCATTGCTCACAGCCATTGTTTCAGGCACATAACATTTCACCCTCCCGTGGCACTTTTCACCTCAGGTGACTTCCCAAAGTACATCATTTCGCAGACGTGGAAGTGCCAGCTCTCCTGTATATTAACAAACGCTGCCTCTCGCCCCACATGGCAAAGGAGATGACAAATGCAATAACCCCTCAATGGTGGGAGCAAATAACACACAGCAAGTGGGTATTGGATAAAATAAGAGTAAAAGGAGTGGGTATTTCTGTACCCACACACATAGGCTAACCCCCAAAAAATCTTCAAGGCAAAAAAAAAAAAAAAATCAAGTCAAACACAGTCACTCAGGTGCCACCAACAGCTCATTTACAAACAGCCACTTGAGGCCAAAGGAAAACAAAAAGCTGAAAATCAGGATGCTTGGTTTGGCAGCACAGCAACAACTGCCTGATCCAAACTCCACCACAGCAAGTGAGAATGGGCTTGCGAAGGCTCAGGAGCCCTGGCAGAAACACTAAAAATGGGCACTACATGTTTGAGATCCTCCTCCTTGGCCTTCAAGTGTTGCCAAAACCCTCCAGCAGTGACTCAGTACAGGGGTATTTTGATTTTTCTTTCCTAAAAACTTACGTGGAATAGCTCCTATTCCATCCACTGAAATTTAAGTTCTAGTTTTTCCTTAAAAGCCTATGTTTGAAAATTGAGATAACACACGTATCAAGAATGACACTTCGTATAAAGTGCTGATAGCCACAAATCAGACCAGAAACACCATATTCAATCTTCAAAAGCAGAAGCAATTAGAAAAAACCTTAAGTTCTTTTCCCCACGTGCTGCTTTCCTTATAGGAAAAAATCCCTAATTTTGACCACTTTATTTATAAGCACGTTTGAAGTAAACTGTCTTTAGCAGACAATTTGATTTTACAAGAGCCCAGTCCTTAAGAGGTATCACCTATTTAAGTTTGAGATTAACCTTTTAGAGCCATGATTTGATGTGGCAGAACAGAACACCTGGAACCAGAGCAGCTGCCACTCCCTTCGATTTACAAACTCACCGCTTGTATTTTTAAATAAAACCTGGACTTCTCAGTCTTGTCACCATTTTTTAGTCTTATTTTCAAGGCCCTTCATTTCGGAGCCCTTTGCTAACGGGGGGAGCTGTGGGGTGGCCGTGTCAGGGTGATGCTGGGTGTCCCTCCAGCCTGGATTGCCTGATCCGCGTTTGTGCTGCTCAGCTGATGGAGCGTGGCAGCGGGCAGAGGAGCAGAGGTGGTTTGTGGATGAGATTATTTTCACCAGTGCTGGGCAAACCCAACCCCACCCTGGATGACAGATGTTACTGAGCTCTTGTCAGCCCATGAGCCTCTCCCAGCAAGCGCTGGGCACCTTTGTGCACTTTCAGAGGAAGGGGGAATCATTCCAGGCTGGGAGCCCGGCACGGTGGGCACAGAACATCCCTGCCTCCCCATTCCTTGCCCTGCCAATTAATCTGAGCCCCCCTGTCACCCTGACACCCCGGAGAGCTCTCAGATGCAGAAATAAACTGATCAAATATGCAATAAGCGGTCAAGCAGTGTCCCCCACAGGCAAGCAGAGATTGGACTCTGTGTTTGTGCGACGCTCGGCAGCCAAGAGCCGCTCTCGGATCCTGGAGGAAGGGGATTCTCTTCACCTCCACAGTGCCACAATAACCAGATTTAGCTTAAGAAAACACACTACATTAAGTAAGAGACCTAATGATAGTATACTTGTCCGTTTTTTAAATTAAATGATATTCATTAAAGGAACATCACCGCCCCATAATTATTTTTGCTTTGAGAAGGAAAGGAAAAAGCTACAGACAATTAATGTACCATGCAAGCTCTAGTAGATGCTCCATATATTTCCTCCCTACGACCACCCCTCCTCCCTAACAGCATCTCTGTCATCCCCCCTCCACTTCTGAAAGCGGGAGCTGAGTTTTTTGGCAGGGAAGCTGCACAATAACGCAGCAACCCCCCGTGCACTTCAGCCAGCCTGACAGCACTTCAGTAGGGTTACACGTTCAGGTATTGATATCTGCAATCATATTCCACTCTCCCCGGCTTACAGAGATCCAAGAAAACTGTTGAAGACACCCCGACAATGAAATCAATGGGACAGTGATGAGTCTTTACAGAGTAACATGTGCAGAGATGAATAAAAGTGTTTGGGTTGTGGCAGTGGAGAGGCAGGGTGGCAGGGAAGGAGGGAGGCTTTGTTTGGGTATTTTGTATTATTTGGTACATTTTTCCTGAAGATTTAAGCGTGGCAAAAAGAATGAGAGCGCACAGGTGATGAGCCAAAAATAGGAGAGTAATCACAAATAAAACAGAATTATTCCTCAGCTGTGAATCAGTAGACAGCACTTCCTACAGGCCAGCATGCACAAGACAGTGACACGTGTAAGGTCAGAGAGTGATAAAATCAATAATTCCCCAAGCAGGGAGGAAGAGCCCAGTGGTTTCAGCAAATGACACAAATTAGCCCTCTCTCCACAGCTGTGTGCCGCTCTTTTGGAAGCCTTCAGGAACAAAACCCTCCTCGCACCAGGAAGGTAACAGAATGCATGCCCGTGTCTCCCTGCCCCTCTGTTTATACAGACAGGGATAAGGATGCAGCCTGGAGGTGTTTGCTTATTTTATCAAACAGCAAATTGATTGTAGCTGTTGGATAAAACACTGACATTTCATAAACCGCACAGAAGAATTCTGCTGACACAACTCCAGACGAGTCCAATTTGATTAAACTAACAAACTCTCCTGGAAACACCTACAGATTTGTCCCTGCTTTTACCAGCCTGAGCTTTTACTACCTCGGCTCCTAAACACAGAGGTGTTAGCTAACAGCACAGCCTGACTTGAGAGGCATGAAATCAAACCAACTTCAGCCCCACACTTTTAGCCAAATTGGCGCCACACTGTGTTGAAACCAGGACCGAGGCTGTGAAGCTTTGAGCCCTCTTGTGACAAACAAGAAACACCTTTTTGAGAGCTGAGCAGGACATCAGCCCCTGTTGGCACAGAGGATTCGCCCAGGTGAGAAGCAGGAAGCTGTCCCAGCCCTGTGGGGTCTGAGCTCACACGTGTGTGCTATCCACACTCCATGTTGGTGCCAAGCTGGAGTCTTTCACGTTTTTCCCAGGGTGTTGGCAGCAGGACAGTCCTCAGTCTGGCTGGAAAGAGAGGGCTCTGCTGTGCCTCTCCTGCAGGATGCTCTCCTCCCCTCTGTGTGTGTTAGGGCAGGCAGGAAAACACGAGTTCACAGGAGTTAAAAAGCCACCCTGAGGACAGACAAGTGAATCCTCTCAGTCCTGCCCTTGGTAGGGAATCAGCATTTACTGAAATATCTGTGAACTGAAACCCACTCCCCTTTTAGGTTTCCATTCTTGGAAGACTCATGTGGATGTCCAGCTTTTGGTGGGGATGATAAATATTGTAAAGAGGCGGTTTTGCTTCTTTTAACACTTCCGCGCATTTTAAAGCACTTTCTCAAATGTGGTGTTCAGGCAAGACCTCACTGGAGCCCAGAGGGCTTTGTTCCTTCAGGTGGTGACCAGCCAGGCCCTTTCCCTCTCCCCAGCTCCAAGCTAATCCTTCTCCTTCACACACATCACACCCGGCCTTCAGGATAGCTGCATTTTTGAAAAACTGTTTGTGTAATGTATGAAGACTAACTTGGATTCATGAATATTTGATTTAATATACATTTATTTCCCCTAAAGGAAGATACATTTTATTTAATACTGATTGCAGTTCTTATTACCTTCCTAAGCCCAGCACACCACTCAGCATTCCAATTATGCCAGCACGCTATAGTTATGGCTGAGGAAGCACTTTCATTATAAGCTTCTGTTTTTAGACACTTGTAAAACTCCTACCATTACATGCTCATCCCCCAGCCCCTCCTGCAAAATAGTCCTTGGAGCTGAGGATGCTCCAGCTGCTTCTCAGCCCAGGTAGGGCAAGACTTAAACCTACTTGAACCAAAACTTCCTGTTTGTGTTGGTTTAAAGCCGTGATCCAGCCCATCTCTGACAACAGCAACTATGTTGTACTAAAAAACCTGAATGAAATCAAACATAAACCCTCACTGCTCAGTTTACATTGCAGTAACTGCTTGAAGTGATTTTAAATCTGGCCACAACTTTAATTCAGCCCCACAGCACCATGTGGAGTGTGTAACCCCACACACAGCAATCCCCAGATCCCCTGGTTGCTGTGACACTCCAAGGCCTTGGATCTGGAGCACACACACAAGGAGCACAAGCCCAGCAGCTCGTATATTTTTCCTCACAAAGCTTGCATTTGCTGAAGAAATCCGTCCTCTCTCAGGAGATCAATTGCATTTATGGAGCAGAGTTACTGCTGAAGAAGAGGCAACACTTCAAGTGACATTTTGCCTGGTGTCTTTATGTCCCTGGCTGGGATGCTGAGCGTTCCGAGGCGCTCAGCGGCCCTCCAGGATCCCCGGCTGATTTAGGACAGCTGTGGACTTAAGAGAAAAATACTTCCCCCGTTATCTTCATGAGTGCAGTCAATCTCAGCAGCCAACATTTGGAAGAGAGTTGGTTGGCTGGTTTTACAGCTTAAACGGTGCTAAAAGGAAACAGCACAGGTCATTCTGCTTCCTCTCACCCAAAGTGTTACAAAGCACTTTGCAAAGTGCCCACCAGCTTCAGGTTTGACTTGCAGCTCCCTCCAGCAGCTGCCAAAATGCAGCAATTTCAGAGGTGAAAAACCAGCTGCTTCCAGACAGGACCAAACACTTCAATGGGAGACTCAAAAATATTACTTATTCAAGTAAAATGATTACGTCAGCTCAGATAGAGGGGGGAAAGTAATTAGTGATTTTTAAATTCTGACCAGGACAAAGAAGCTGCCAAAATGCAGCAATTTCAGAGGTGAAAAACCAGCTGCTTCCAGACAGGACCAAACACTTCAATGGGAGACTCAAAAATATTACTTATTCAAGTAAAATGATTACGTCAGCTCAGATAGAGGGGGGGAAAGTAATTAGTGATTTTTAAATTCTGACCAGGACAAAGAGTGAGATAGGGCAGCAAAGCTTGCCAGGGAATTGTCCAAGGGCCACAAGTGCAGGAACTGCGTTCTGCACAGCGCAGGGCAGGCAGGATGGGGCAGAGATGAATAGGAATGCTGATTACTTCTACCAAAGCTCAGGAAATGCTCTGCGATCTCATTGAAGTGCCCGGAATAGTATAATTGGTTCAATTGTCTCACTCAATCCGCATCTGCAGCGATCCATTGTCCTCTGCCAGCCAGCTCCGCTCCTGGCTCTGGCTGCAGCCCCCCTCCTGCTCGGGGCCTATCCCCTATTATAGCCGAGATTAGATAAGTGGTGTTTTGCTTTGTGCTGTAATGGGTTACTGTTTCATGCTGGGATGCATAAAAGAAAAATGCGATCACGGACCGAAGGGGAAGAAAGGGAGGCACGGAGACATTTGTTTTGAGGCTTCGTTACTCTCTTTAATAAACAGGTTTTTCAACAGGTTATGATCTGACTGCTTGTTCGGGTAATAGACGGGTTGGGATGTAAAATGTGACATGCACCAAACCTGGCTGGAGAACTGAATGGCACGGGATGCTTGGAAAAGTCACCTGCCCAACATCATAGCCCAGCTCAGGACTCTGCTGTCCCTGCTGCCATCGGGAAACAGAGACAGAGGGAAAAGTGCTTGCCCTGAGGAGCTCGCAATTCAAACTGCAGCGAGTATCGGACTGGCAAAGGCATTGCTAGGTCAGGAGGATGATGGAGGGCCCAGCTGGGGGCTGCCGTGGCTAGCAGGAACAGCGAGGGGCTACCTGGCTCCGAGCCCGAGGTCAGCCTGACTCAGCACACGCTGGGCTTTGCTCCCCCTGCACCCCTGAGCACATCGCTGCTCTCTTTAATGCTCGTTACATTCCGGGCAGCCCGCAGCCGGCAGAACAGCGCATATTTACCTCACCAAGCCCTGCCGGTGCGAGCGCGGGCTCCCGACAGCGGCGGATGAAAACCTCTCCGCTCCGCATCCCTGCGCCGGCGCTCCGGACGCGTCCTCCCACAGGAAGCGGAGCGTGCCGGCCGGGCTGTGCTCAGCAGACGCTGCAGCCCTTTGCACTTTCCCAGCGCCTTTCAGCCCAGTGCTTCAGCAAACAGAGCGAGCCTCCCCTGCCCCTCTCCCGGAGAGCCGCGGATCTCCCCGTTTCACACACCGGAGCACCAAGGCTCGCAGGGATTTAAGGCTGAATCCCACGAGCTTCCAGCAAGGGAGCTCATATGCTCCAGGTGCCCGGAGGCAAAGCCTCCAGCCGTGGCCGGCAGCAGGGGTGGCCGCAGCCCCGGGGGACAGCGGTGGCCGGAGCCATGCCCGGGATAAGGGCTCCCTCTCCCGTCACAACCGCGGCCACCTCTGCCTTTGGGGGAAGCCTCAAAGGCCATGCCGCATCCTGAAGGAAGGTGTAGGATTCTGGGGAGGACCAGGAAAGTACTGCCATGGGCTCTGCTCAACACCTGGAGTGGTTATTAACCAGAAGATACATAAAGAAGATGATCCCCAAAAAATTTCTTTCCATTGGCCAGGGTGAAATGCCAGCAAGCACAGCTTCGTTTGGATTCTGAGCACCAGCACAGAGCTCTGCCTTGGCAAATCATTCAGAGGATTAGTTTAGTGTTTACCAGCAGCCTTTCCCCCAGTGCTCCTTCATGTTATGCACAAAAAAATCATTGTCTTTGCTTCCCTGAGACTCCCCTGATCCATTACAGCCTGGCAGGGGGAGGAGGGAGGCGTGGGGCGAGAGAAGTGAGCATCATCCTCCTCCAGCCCTCGCCTTCATCTGAAATCCTGGTCCCAGCTCCAGCCCCGAACACGGGCATTTCCTGCCTCTTGGCTCTGCCTATCAAATCATTATTAATCTCTCTGGCCTGTGTATATTCATTAGATAAACACTGAAACTGTGATGGTTTTTATTGTCTGCTCCGTACACATCATAACCCTGGGAAGACAAGATGAATTTGACAACTAATGTAAAAATTACAGCAGGCAATATATCTTAGATTTGGGTGGAACACCAAGATGAGAGTTAATCAATAAAATCCTAACTTAGGTATTGTATGAAATGGCACTTCATTCATTATTAGGAGTTGGTATAAAACATGATTTACTGGTTTGATGTATTGGCCCTTCACCTTAGGGACCTATTTTCAAATCCAGTCCAATCCAAAGTGACTAAAGATCCCTGTAGCCCGAGGGCTTGGGAAGGATACCATTGCCAGGAATTTACGGGTGCTTGCTTGTAATGAAGGTTTGTAATGTAGGCAAAGGAATGGCACAGGATGCTGGGAGGGCTGACCCCCAAAGCAGCGTATCATGGAAAGTCAGCCACCTCCTCTAAAAACATCAAGCGAAGATGAACATGTGATGGGCATTCCTTTCTCTCCTCATGGATTCTCCCCAATCCCTCGACAGCAAGTGCTGGATCACAGACTGCTTTCCAGTTTCATTTGCTTCTCTCCCTGGTCTAGAAAGCTCCAAGGACTTAAGTGGTTGGGTTTTTTGTTTGTTTGTCAGTTGGGTTTTTGTAGCCCTCAACATGAAAGGCACCTTCTGACCCCTAGGCAAAGATACACGTGTCATAAAAACCACGGGCACAGGGCAGCTCAGGCACTGCCCAGCCCAGACGCTCCAGAGTACCTGGCTATTAAACCCCCTTGAATTCCCCAGTAATTTTTAAGCCATATCCACACATTAGATTTTGAAGCCTGATCCATGTAAATAAGACTTCGGTTCTACAAAGAACAAGTTTAACTATATTATTAACTACCATTTTAATTATAATACCCCAAGAACAGACCTCTAATGGAGCTGCTCTGCCGTGGAGCTCCTTTATCCCCATCCCCCTTACACTCCAGAAAGAGAGGGAAGGGATGCTCCTATTGCATCACACTTGAAAATTAAGTGGGTAGTTTACTTTTTTCCCAAAAATCCTCACAGTGTTTTTGCACTGGGGTGTTGCACTACTATGCACAACACAAACTCAATCCTCCTACAGTATTTCAAGAAGAAAAAAACTTCAATAATTCATAGAGAAAACACATGGCAGCACAGCCCATCCTCCCTGCTCAAAAGGGCACAGAAACCAGTGGTTTGCTCTCCTGCTGTCTTTTTACAATCAATTGCTCCAGGAGACCTTGCACAAAAGACCTGGCTCAGGTGTCCTATGAATCCAGTAGCCATCACAGCCCAGTAAACCTGAATGAGAAGTGGGATGATTTAGATGCTAATGACTAATGGAGTGATATCTGTCTGTGCAATTGGCAGCCATGCAGGGATAGCAGGGAGCTCTCTCAGGTCTTGTCTGTGCAGGGAGAAGAGAAAGATCCCTTATCACATTTTATAAGTTTGCATTTATAGGGCAAATAAAATAGAGCATTTTTAAAACCAGGAAGCATTTCAGACAACAGATTTTTTTTTTCCATATAAAAATCACAGATAGAATTTAACTTTAAATACTTTTCTGGCTAGGGAAAAAAAAATCAATTGAACTGATTACCTTGTTGAGTACCAGTGAAGATTTTAGTTGTCTTTGTAATTGCAATTTTTCCTTGCTGGCTTTTAAACATAAAAGGAAAGTGACTTTACTGCTGCAGTAAAACCGTGGGCCCTAGTCAAAACCAACAGAGCAGAGTATTAACCCCTCTGTGCTGTTGCAGCTCCACAGGCTCCTTTAAAGTCTTTCTGTTCAGAAGATCAGTGGTAAATCCATCTCATGTGCTTTAGAGGCAACACTTTAAATTTTTTTCCCCCAAAACCAACCAATTCTTACAAGCTTCTAGAAAAAAAATTAAAGGAGCTGATAATTACTGTATCCAGCAAAGTGGCTCCCACTCAAAGGGCAAAGTGTGTCTCAGGCTCCCAGCGACTCCAGGGGACATGGATGGAAGACAGCTCTGCCAAACAGCCACCGCATGGCCACTCTTTGCTGTGATTCCTTGTCCCATCACATGGCAGCCATCTGCACCTTCTCTCCTTGTTTTTCATTTCCAGAGGCACAGTTTCAAGCGCTGCAGGGGCCTGCATTGGTACCACTTTGGCACCCCAAGCCAGAAAGGCATAGGAGACCTGCCCTGGGGATGGAAAGCTCTCAGACCCCACTGACCCAGCAGCGAGGAAAGCTCTTCCAGCAGTTTAGAGCCCACATCCTGATGGAGCCACTGATCTGCTGGAAGTACTGTCTGAAACTCCCCACAGCCCTCTCAGACAGGGTCGATACCACAGGATTTTGGGTCAACACCAAAGGTTTTTATGTCAACACCAGTTCTCAGCTGGGACAGACCATGGCAGCAGCAGGAGCTGCCCTTGGCAGACTGCAGTCCATTGGCATTGGTGCCTCCAGCACTCTGCCTGCTCTTCCAAAGGGATGGAAACCTCAGGCCAAGCTGGACCACCTCAGCCTCCCCTGCATCCCCTTCCTCCCCAGATCACCATACCAGCATGCCTTCTGTGCCAAAAGAATTTCCAGTGTCACTTGGTTGTGATAAGATTCCACACGTGTCCCCTGAGATTTATATCTATACATTGCTCTGTATACAGCGCTCCCCACTCATAACAGGCATGGTTACAAGACAATCAGTTAGAGGGAACAAAAATAGATTTCCCAAACCAGACATCATAAATTCAGTCCTTCTCCCCTCCTGGTTTAAAACCAGCACAAACTGAAAATATAAAAGTGACGCTTGGAGGCTTCTGCAGGTCCTGCTGGCTCTCTGAACAGGGAGCAGAACCAAAGGGAGGCAAAGGACTTGAGCTGGAGATGCAGCTTCCCTCCAAATAATCATCCAGGAACTAAATGGACTTTCCTCAGACAAAACAGCAAAGATTCTGCCATTCAAAAACCATTCCTGGTGAGAATTTACTTTGCTTCTGCCACCCTGGATCCTCCAGACAGCTCTTTATGCATTTCCCCTGCCACCCTAAATCACCACCTCCATTGTAACACTTTTATTGTAGCCCATTCACAGGCACAGACTAACATTGATGTGCAAGCCACGCTGAGGAGAGAGCCAAGGGAGCAGCCCCTGACCCAGGTTATGGGGCTGCCTCCAGCCTGAGCCCCCACTGATACAGTGCTCCCATCCAGAGGGAGAGAACTCCCCAGTCCCATCACACTTGCTGTTAGATATCATGTCTTAAGACAAATTCCCATTCCTAATGCTCTTGGGATTCCCTAAACGTCCCTCTCTGAATACTTCAAGAGGCAGGAATAGTTGAAGTTGCACTTCATGTTCTTTAGGGCTCTGTGTTTTCATCCACGTGGCTTTCTAGAGTCTGTACAACCTAACCCAGTTAAACTAGCTGAAAACAAGTCCAACGAAACCCAAATCTACCTCAGTTATGATCCCAACCAGCTGGCCCTCCTCTTACATCCCCCCAAAATCCTCAGCAGTTGTCACTGACATACCCCAAGCAAGGCAGAGGAAATGCTGTGAAGTGTCACACGGTTTGAAAGATCACAAAGTCAAAGACTGCAGAGCTTGTTCTGGGGCTGACAGGGAAGCGTGGTAGACACTTGCTAAACTCACAGTTTGCTCTTACTCTGCAGAGCTGGGCTCTTGTGAAACCAAATCCACAACACTCTTGGTGGGCAGGAGATCAAAGGTGCTTCTACTCAATGACTTCAACACTTTTGTCTGGGCAGGAAGCAGAGAGCCAACAGAATTTCTTTACACGCTTTTAATACCTTAAATGTCTTAGAAAGCCACCAGCCCATGGTGGATGTGCAACACTCCACACATGGGCACACACAGGGACCTTGACAGGACATTCAGGAGTCCTGAGAGTTCCTCTGGCTTTGAAGTCCCTTGATCTGGCACACAAATTACCAAGTGCTTACAGCACATGGGTTTGAATACAGAAAAAGGAGTGAAACAGCGGGTGGAATTCACAGTGAGAGGAACAAAGTCTGAACAAATTCTAACTAAAATATTCAATTGAGTACTACTCCTACAACCGCCTCCAAAACAATCATCCCGTGCCCATTTCAGATGCCAGTGCTGTTCACCCTGGTTGTTCTGACCCAGGCTTTGCAGGTGGGTCTCACACCAAGCTGACACCAGCCAGGGGTGGTTTCTAAAGAGCACCTCCCACCACCACCGTGTTTACTGCCATGCATGGCTCCTCCTCAGCCCTGCGCTCCCCAGCCTCACACTGCATGTTCCTGCTCTCATTCCAACTGAGGATTTAGCTCCTTGTTGTCAGAGGATGAATGTTTTTATTCTGTTTGCTCCCAGGCCAGTATCAAAAGCTCCCAGTACATGGGTTAACCAGATGATCCTTTAATACACAAAGGACCCCCAAACAGCTTAACCTTAACCCATCCGTAAAGATTCCACCCAGCCTGCTAATGCTGTCCTGAATCGTGTTCTCTATTATTACGTCTGAAATCCGTTAAAATTTCACACAATTTCCTGCACAGCAGTGTATATAATAGTGCTGGGAGCCAATATGTTTCTATAATTGGGCCTGTAGTGGGGCAGAGTCCAAAGCAATTAATCCAGCCTCCTTCCTTGTTTGCGCCCATATAAAGCTGACAGGGTAGAGAGTAATTGGAAGTGAGCGGCCTCTATCCCCTACTTTAAATTAATATTTTCCTGTTCTGATTTAATTTCGCCCGGTAACAGTGACACAAAGACACGCCATGTCAAGCACTAAGTAATCTGCAGCAGCTGCCTTAGGAGGAAACTTTTATTCATCAGTAATATAGTGACCTGTATATCACTCCACACACTGTACACAATATTCCTGTCACACAGACAGCTGCATTTAACTCTGTTTAATCAGCAGAGATGGGGGAAAAAATATATATAACATTTATATAGTACTATATACGTGTGTTTGTATGAAGATACAAAACAGATGCAGGAATTTATTAATTATGAAACACTCAGCTTTCCAAAAGAGGAAAAAAAATTAAATGGCAAATATAAAAAACATGCTAATCAGCAGAGCCAAGAATCCATGCAAATGAAAAGCCAGAAGTAATGGCCAAAACAGCCAGGCCATTAAATCAAATCACTGAGAAAATAATGGCTAAACTCTCTCTTACTTGTAACACTCAATTTATGTAGTCAATATGGCTCTGAATGAATGAGTGAAGGTACTAAGAGCACAAATCTAAATTCAATATACATATCTTAGAAAAATCCCCAGCGCCTGCGCTGGCGAGGCGCAGAGAGCGGGCACTGCTTTCGCCCCGCCAGCGAGGAAAACAGAACTGCCTTCAGCTGAGATCATTCCCTGTTTGCACCACACAAAACATCCAAATGTCCACAGATTATGGTAACAAGCCCACAGCTGCCGAAGAATTTATGGGAGTCTGCGGCAAGCTGCGACCAGGCAGGGCTTGGGAGGATGGGAATTGAGAGCCTTCTCCCCACGTGCAGGAGTTCCTTGAGCTACGCTGGGGTCTGCACAAGGTCTGGGATGCAGTTAAACACAGCCCTGGTGGGAAACACTAAAGCTGTTTTCTCTTCAATGCATGCTATATTCATTTGCAATGTAATGTATTTTTAATTCCCAGACTGCTCAGACATGGACCAGAAGCAGGAGCTCACTCTTGAAGTAACATTACTTGTTGGAAATAAGGGGTTTGTTTTCCAAATAAATAGGGCTGCTCAGCCTTACACCCCACATTTGTTTTCCAGGGAATTTGAAGCTAACAGCTTCTTTTTCTCCAGCCCACATTTGAGAAGCACAGCAGAGTGGCATGGACAACACCACGATGGCTGCAGGCACAGCTTCCCTGACCAAAGCCCTCCTGGCCCAAAGCACACCCAAATTCACCACTAACACCCTGCAGCTCAGCTTTCTGTGCTTGGGAAGAGAAAGGAGCTCAAGGATCTGTTTGTAGGATGAAGAACTGGAGATCCCAGTTTCCAAGCTGGTGCTCAATGTGCAGCCTGGAGCACTGACATCCAAGTTTGTCACGGACACAGAAGGAGCTGCATGAGGTTTACTTACTTTACTTACAGAAAGTCTCGGGGGACTACCGAGGGACATGGCAGCTTAGCCCTCTGTGGATCAGCAGCTTATTTCCAGTTGCTTAAATTTTCTCCTCCTCTCTTGTTCCTGATTCCGTTGGATTTTCTCCCTACTCACCAGTATTACATTTTCATTTACAGGCAATGTGCTTAGGCCAGAGATGATCACCAGCACGGGTAGCTAGAAAGAGAGCTGACCCTAGGAAGTCCCCTGCATTAAGCTCAGCTCAGCTGCCAAATGACCCTACAGCAGTGGCCACAGCCCTGCAGGACCCCACCTCAGGGAGCTGAGGCTATGGGACATCACAATCAGCTATCATGATAGAGTCACCTACTTACAAAAACAGCTCCTGCCCTGGCAGGGGACTTTCAGAAACACTCTCAGCACTCTGTGTGTAACTGGGATTGCTCTCTCCCCAAGAAACCCCATCACGTCACTACAGCCCTGCTCCAGCTGTGCTCACAAGACTCCCAAAACCCCAAAGCCAACATCCTGCACAGCTCAAGTGTTTCCCCACAGCTGAGGACACCAAAGCTCTTTGCACCCACAGGGTTTGTGCCCACGCCAGCAGTGGTTAACTTTGGTGTTCATTTTGCAGGGGGAAGGAGGTTTGGTTCTGCACCTGCTTAGCTCTGTTACAGCCCTAGTTGTTACTGCTGCTCCCACTACCTGTCAAATCCATTTAGAACCGAAGACTTCTAAATCTGACCTTGCTTTTGTACTCAAATGACAGAAAGCTTTTCCCCAATAACGCTTTGGACACAACTACACGTGTCCCACTGCTCTTCTTGCAACACATGGAACTCAAGCAGAACGGATGCCATGAAGAAGAAAGATATTTACTTCAGGGCAGGGTTTTTTCCTAAAGAAAATCATAAAATGAGCTGCTGCAGCATCCTCCAGCATCCTGCCTGCAGAGGAGAGCCAGGGTGGGCACTTTGCAATACAGAACCACTTTGCTCCAGCCAGGACAGAGACCTTCCCCGGCTAGCAGGGCGATCTGCAGCTGAGCATCCTTTTCATTCCAACAAAAACGTGCAATGACACCACCAGCACTACATCTAACCACACCCCCCTGCTCTTATTCAGCAGTTTGTCTCATGGTGACACTGAAACAATCCCAGCCTTTTTACCTTTTTTTCCCCCTTACTTAATTTTGCTAAATTCTGCTGTCAAAAAAAGCAAATAGATCACCTCGATTCCACTCATTATTTCCATTGATTTTAAGTCTGGACAGGGCTATTACGATCATGTTACAAATTGTCTGTTTGTGGAAAGAAAAGTTTTAAAAATGGCAAGTTATCTGTTCTTGACCCAAAGCGATGGGCAGCATTACAACCAGCTGTTCCCCTTCACTCCCGAGGTGGCTGCAGTTAGTGGCAGAACAAATGATCCCTTTGTGCAGTTTTGCATAAATGTTTGTCAGGTGTCTTGGGCTTCCCTCACAACGTTGGCTATTAAGGAACAGAAGTAAAATTCCCTGGAGCAGAAGTGTGTGGGGGGAGTTATCCACTTAGGCTAAAATCCTTGTCAATGCATTTTTGTCTCGGGAGAATCCCCGTGCAAACGGGAGAATCAAATCCGTGATCACCATGCAGAGGGTGGTTGCAGGAGGACAGGCAGGTGCAGGGAGCACTTGAGCAATCCTGCAGTGGCACAGCCTTCTCCAACTGGCAAAAAATGCTGGAGCCAGCATTAAAAAAAAAAAAAACAACAACCTCAAAAGCTTTTGAGCATCAGCCTTGCAGCCAAGCACACCCAGCACACTTCGATTTTGATGTACAGTTTGAAACAAATCAATAGCAGTATAATAATACTCAGCACGCTGTGTAATTTTTATATCATTAGTTTTCATTTTCCGCTCCCCATGCATCAAAAAACTTACAACAGGCTCGTAAAGTTTATTTAGTATTCCATGAATTCCTAATCAGTTTCATTTCATAATGATTCAGAGCGGCCGTTGCCAGGGCCCTGGTGTCAAAAAATCGATAAAACCAACACACTTTTCCTGATGGCGGCTGCAAAAGGATCTATTGTAGGGGAATTATGATTTATGTCTGGGCTGCACCACGAGCAGCAGCAAGCGACAGCCTGGCTCAAGAGCTGAGATGTTCGCCAATAATGATTTATACTCGCTCCTCTCCCTCCCCCAGCCCCCGGGGTCCCCGCCGTGCACCAGCACGGCCCCAGATGCCCGGAGCAGAGCCCGGGCTCAGCCGGGTGCCGCTCCCCAGCCCGGCTCCCAGCCAGGCTCAGCCCAGCAGGGCTCAGCCCAGCAGCGCTGGCCCGGCGCAGGGACAGAGCGCGGGGCCCGGCCCGCTCCCCCCCGCGCCGCTGCCCTTGTCCCCAGGCTCTGTGACAATCTATTCAGCTCCAGATGAGCACGGGGACGGTTCGATTTTCAGCTCTGTGCAGAAGGTGCCTATTTATCTTGGGGCACCCATTCTGTCAAGGCTGCCCGGGGTGAGGAGGGTGGGGTGCGAGCGGTTCTGTGTGTAACTGAGCGCTCGCAGAGCTGTGCCACGAGAGGGTGAAACAAAAACTGTGCAGGGAGATAAGGACACACAGCGTGAGGGAATCGCAAAGTTAAAGGCTTCCAAAGAAAAATCCTTTTCTGGAAGACTAAGAACCCGAAATCTGAAGGTTGCGGTTGTTCTCTGTCACATGGCACAACGCACAGAAAATACGGATGTTCTGGGTTAGGAGGGTGAAGGATGGCTGTAACTGGGAATGTGGAAGTTGCTCCTACACCAGGAGGAAGCAGCAATGCCAGGGATAGCATCGGGTCCTGCTTCATTTCATATGTTAATCAGGTTAGTGGTTCTCCACCAGGGAGAGGCAGGGCCAGGGAGGAGCATTTGAAAACAGAAAGCGCAGGTAGCGCTTGTTGTTAAAGCCCTGTTTACAGAAAGGATTAACAACATCACTTAAACATCTAAATTAATTTATTGAGGTGCCTTTACTACCCTTTTCTCGCTTCCATAGAGAATTGCCAGCAGCCCTGTTCCATGAGGAGCTTCCCTGCCCTCACTCTGCTCCACAAACCTGTTGTTGCTTTTCCAAGTACAGCCCTTCAGCCTCCAAGGCACAGCCACCTTTCCATCCTAATTTTAAATATTAAGATGTGCAGCAGCATGTGGGATTAACAGCCTGCTCTCACATCTTCTGCACTCTAGAAAAAGGGTGGGATACTTTCCTCTCCTGGTTTTGCACTCATGGAATTGCCTGTAAGCAGCAGGAGGAGATTGTGATCCCAAAAGCCAGGCTCCCTCCCTGCCCATTCTCCTGAGCTGTTTATCCTGTGTTCCACGCAGCGGGAAAGCAATTGGTTCTCGGGGGACTAACAGCCCTTAGAGCTTGTCTGCTTACCCTAAACTTCTCATTGTAGACACTATTTCATCTCCCTGGCATTTAATAGGAAGGCTAAAACATTTCCTCTGAGTTACACCTGACTAAAACCATCCCTACAGGCTCCACACTTGGGATATTTTCCCTTTTTGACTCAGCAAAAGAGCCAGGACCTCTGTATTAATGT
>NW_008237409.1:1729854-1771572 GCF_000691975.1 Corvus brachyrhynchos
AGGAATTTCTTAATAATGGCAAAAATGGTATTTTGGACACTGTACATTTCCAACAGGCCAAGTTCCTGCCTAGTGCATCAGAACAGAAATCAAGGTTCCATTGGAGCTATGCTACTAATTTAATAGACTGAGGGAAACAGACATTATAAACCCTGTGCTTCCTGAAGAAAGTCTGTGAAAGTTAAAAGAATGAACAATTTGGGACTTTAAAGTATGTGTAAATATTGGAAATTTTGCCTCCTGGTTTTTCATCATCCAATATTCAAATGGATCGTGTTCACAAGGTTTTTCCTCTGTTAAAACACAGACCTGGAACTTTCTTTTAAGAACAGAGCTGAAGTTCACACCCAGCTCTCCATCTTTGAGTTAAACACTGCTTGGTCCTTCTATGAATACACGGAGTTAGAAGGTTGAAAATTAAGTATTCAGCACAGGCTCCTCAGCAAGTCTCTAGTAAACAAAGGGGAAGTTTAAGTTGGAATTATGCCACTTGGTTAATAACAAGCAGTTATGATGAGATGATTCAATAGCTTGGGTGAAATGAAGGTCCCAGAGATGGTATTGCCTCCATTTATTTACACACCTCGTGTTCACACACACACATGCACTGTTTGCTGATTATCTTGGAAAAGCAAAGGTTGAGATCCAAGCTTCTCCTGGTCTGCCTGTTCCAATGTGAACACAGTCTTTGTAAATTGAGAGTACATCAATTAGGAAAGCCCTCCGAGGCACCCAAGGGTGCTGGTGCCCTTATTTGGGGAGCAATTCCACGAAAATGCCTCCCTGGAACACAGCATCCTCTAACAGGGACATGCAGACAATTACATGAGTCTTTGACAGAACAGTTGACAGGCACTTGCTGCCAGCATGAAGCTGAGTCTCACAGAAGTAATTAACCACCAGCTTTTCAAATTTATATTCTCTTTCTGAAGCAACAAAACCCTTGATTTATTTATTTTTAAATTAGGCTGATGAATGATGATGGTTTAGGGAAACAGAAGCCACTGAAGGAGGTTTTGTACAGTCATACAATGAGCAAGTTTCTCTCTCTTTTCTCTCCCTGAATGAAGCCCAAAAGAAAGAGGAGATCTGGTGCAAGGCTTAGAGGTGAGAAGAAGCAAAACATAGACTGTATTCAGAAAAGGCGAAAAAGATAGGTCAGGGGAAAAAGATGCATACAAGGAATGAGGATGAAACTCTTCCAGTTCATGGCAAGAGGAACTTTGCAACTACAAACTCCTCCTGGTCACTCACAGCTCACTCATGCTGCCTCCAAGATGTTGAGCAAAAGCTTCTCAGCAAGGAGTGAATTTTCTTTAAATCCACCTGAGACTCCCCATGAGTGAGGGGAGAAGAACTGGGCCAGCAGACAGCACACCTGCACATGAAGAATTCTGCTGAAAAAGGCATAGCCCTACTTCTATCACCTTTGAATTTAGCCCAGGAATTACTGGATTTAGTCATTAAGATCTGCGATCTTATTTAGAAGACATTTTTTAGAAAGACAAAAAGACCTGCACAGACAACATAATTACATTTTGGTTAGCACAAGTCAGCAATTTTGGTACAGCCACATTAGAAAGAAAATAGAGTTCTCTTCCCCTCAAAAAAAGTAGATGTTGTTTAGAACTGCACTTTTACTGTGTGGGGGGAGAAACTGGCTAAAATATTGAGATTTAAGGGAAAAAAATAATCATGGGTTTATGTTCCCGGGCTCCTGTGAATATTTTCAGCATATTTCACCATATCATTGCAGGGTGGGCTCTGTTCCTGCTGCCAGAATGGATGTTCCATCATTTCTATAGTGGGCCTGTGTGACATTCATTAAGTGCAGCTACAAAGGGAGAGGGTTAAACAGCGCAGCCTCTTTTCTCTGATTTGGTCATACATCAGCAGGCGCTCCAGGTTAAATGCCCAGGATCCCGCAGCAGATGGATCGGGAGAGGCACGGAGGCAGATACTTCACCCCACACTACTTAACCCAGGGAAATGAGTCTCGGAGTTGGTGTCATGGTAAAATATGGAAGCTCACTCAGATAATGTGCAGTTGAAAATTTTTTTCCCCAGCCTTTACAAGCGACTGCACGTTAAGATCCCACACACCCCCTTCTGCAAACTGCCAGCTCACTCCTCTACAGAGCCTATTTTTGAGTGTAATTTGTCTTTATTGACTATCAAATGGGAATTTAAACCCATAGTGCAATCAGTGGTAGAAGCCCCAAATATTTCTTCTTCGCCTCTAGCTTCACCCCAAGACAAACTGGGCACAGAGAGGTTTATTTTTCCTTACCCAAAGGTCCTTTTGAAATATTAGAGTGGACACTTACTTTAAAGATATCCCCTCACTGTGCTTTGTCTGTGTCTGAAGAACTGTTTCAGGAGAGCTCTGGGAGCCCTCCCAGCTGCACACAGTGGGGTACCTGCTCTGTCCCCCAGAAGCTGTGCACCTCCTCCAAGATTCCTCTGCACTCCTGTCTCATTCCTGACTGCTGTACTTCCAGGTGTTGGCTTCTATTTCTGTTTATAATTCTCAGTCATTTGACAGCTAGAGGCAATGCACGTCTTCAGCTGTGCAGTGTTTGAGTATCCTGGATTAGCTCAGCTCCAGAACGTGTTCCTAAGAAGTTTTTCAAGAACCCAATGCAGCAGCTTTTGGGAAGTGTGCTGTTTAAAGTCCTGTCACCAGGGCACTGCCATTTGTGGCACGTTTGCAATGCGTCTGCAAGGCATCAGCCAAAAGAGATAACAGTCCTGCAGGTCAAAGGTCACATCTGAGTTTTATTCAGTAATGGCCTAAGTGGTTTCATTCCTCTCTAAAGCTAAATCTAAAGTTTTACTATCCCACCTCACATACAGAAGGGAGGAGCAGGGTGAGGGTAAAGACACATTGCTAAGAGATCAAGAACAAAGCACTCTGTGCTGTGTGCCTTAGTTTATTCCGTTCCCTCCCCCCAAAAAAATAAAAGTCAGAATTCAATGAATCAATGCAAAGAGACACAGTAAACACACGAAAGTGTTGGTACATGAGCACACAGATCATAAGGCAGTGCCAATAACTCACATTCTGACATGGAGAAACAACTATTGAGTTGTGGCCACAGCCCTTCCTTTCCCTTAATCCTAATTGAAAATCCAGAGCCCTGCAACATCTATTGTGTTTTTTAATATCTCAGAAATAATTGCTAATCAAAGCCTCACGCGGCGGGGCCGGTAGGTAGTGGATCCATGTCCTCAACACAAAATTTTCATGTGAGCTGGAGGAGTGGGAAGATGCAGGGACACCTAATTTCCACCTTGCAATCCAGCTCCATCTGATGAAAAAGATTGCCCAGCAGTCAAAAATCAAAGTCACACTGTCCTGGGGAGAGCCGGAACGGTGACAGGTCCGAGCATGCCGGGAGAGCAGGCATGCAGGCAAGTGAAAATTTGGTCTCCACTAGGTGTGGAAAGTCAATGTTATTTGTTTTTAAAGTTATTTTAGCAAACATGTAGCTTTTGTTCTCTTATCAAGACTGATTGGATACACGGGTGTTCCACTATCTTATTAACCTTACCAAGTCTTTGCCATTTTATCTTATTTTAAAAAATTATGTCTGTTCATTAGTGCCAACTCCACCAGAAGAAATCCAGTTGGTTTTCCTCAGCCTGTGGTGGTTACAGCAGTGCATGATTTGTTCCCTTCTGTCAGAGGAGAGAAATCCATACAGAAAGAAAATAATTTAGCGGCCACTGTTTATCACTAAAATATTTAACATCTAAAAGCATTTTTAAAGCTAACGCAGTACACACATAATTAACAGCTTGCCTCGCTAATTAGGTGTCTCCTTGCTAATGAGGTAGCAATAAGCTGAGCAGCAGTCACAGAATGTGCAGACAAGGTCTTCGCAGGCAGTTTGCGACTTCTGTCAAAACAACCAGCAGCACTTCTCCTTCCCAAGCAGCTTTTTCCTCCCCCGAAGCAGCCGCAGCCCGGGATGTGCTGAACGCGGTGTGAACAGCCCCGGGCTGGGGTGTCCCTGCCCCACCCCTGGCTCTGCGCCACCCCAGCAGCGACGCTTCTCAGCCCCGGGGAGCTCCCGCTCCAGATCAGCCGTGCGGATCCGCGCAGACCTCCCTCGCATCCCCAGGTGTGCCTGCAGAGGCAGGAACCGGATTTACAGCGTTCAGACACCAACGCCTCCATCATCCAGCCCTTGGCTGCTCCACAAGGGAAGCTCCCAGCCAGGTTTTCTACCAAAGGGAGGACAAGCCCTGGATGTTTAGGTGTCATCGCGATTGGACAATGCACAAGACTCCAGGACTGGAAACCAGTGCAACAGGACTGGTGACACATCTGAAGAGAGAGCTCAGGCACACACAGACTGCAGCTTCTGGTGTCTCTCATGTTGGGGTTCAGCCTTACAAGCCGCTCCTTGATTCCTGATCCAGTGCATGGACAGGGGGATGGAGCCTCCCATGGAGGCAGGGGAGCTATCCAGGAATCCTCTCCCACCTCCATTCACTCCTCGGTCATTTAGCACTTAAATGCAGCACAATACAGCTCTGATGCAAAGAGGCACTCGAGGGAAAAGCAGTGTTTATGTCTCTGCACCAAACTGAAAACGCCCACATAAAGACCAGAAAAGATGGCTCCAAAGAGTGACCTTTTCCGTGGTCATCTTGTCCAGGTGCCGCCCTGCCTTCCAGAAAGGTTTCCTCACAACCCTATCCCAGCAGCTTTAACCTTCCCGGTGCCCAGCCCCTGCCATGTTCGGGGGAACCGTTACTGCATCGAGCAGGAACCGCAGCTGCTCTGCTTAGAGGAGCGCTTTCAGAGAGCAGGAACAATTCTCATCAGCGCTTAAAAGCATCTCACACTCAGAAGAGCTGATTTCAAGTCAATATCCAGTCTCTTGGAAATAATTGTGTTGAATAGAGAGACAGTTGATGGTGACAGTTGGTTGTTTCTTAATGAAACAGATTTGGAAACATTCAGATAAACTTTGTGTCTGTCGATTAAAATAAATAAAGAAAATAGATATATGCAGGCCAGAAGAGTAGGACTGCAAGGGGGAAAAAAGCCAGACAACCACGTGAGCTCTCAGGAAGAACAGGGTTCCTTGCTGCCACTGACAGCTGCAATTTTAACAAGCTTTGTAGCATTTAACTCTCATACATATATTTTTCTGCCAAGGCTGTAAATCTTATATTGCTATTTAAGCCGGAGATAATTCCAGGACCAAAGTGATGTTGAAATAACATGTTTTAAGATGGAAATGCTGCCTCAACTGTGAAAGGTGCTGCTAACAGTAAATTAGAGTGAGCAAGGGCTGGAGCTGGACCATTTGTGCCTTCTACTGCCAATACCATGTTTGTGTCAAGGTAACTGATTTCCATGGAGTGCCCAATACGGAATCAATAAAATCAGCCTTCAGTGGTGTTGAACTTTGCATTGTGTAACGACAATAGCTCAAATTGAATTTTAATTCTTTTAATTATAATGGCACTCAGAGGCCACATCACGAGAGGATTTGGTTCATCAAGGAAAAAGAAGCCACAACAGCCGCTGGCAAAAGATGTCAACATTAGATATTTGCACAAGTGTACAGAGGCATTTTGGGCTTTATCCTTGACAGAACAGCCAAAACCTAACTGTCTCTTGGCTAAAAAGCAAGGCTACACTTTCTTTTCCAGGGGTTCTTCACAAGTAATAGCTGTTTTTATAAAGAAAAAAAAATATAAACCCTTAAGCTCCATTTATACCAGCCCCCCTCCCCCAAAAAAAGACAAGGTGGGAGGGAAGGAAAGGTTAAGGGATTAAACTTTGCAGATGCTTTGCACAGTCTGGCTAAAGCTCTGGAAAGACCATCTCAACCTTTGATCCCTTTGGGGAAAGAAGCAGTTATTTGAGCAGGCTTTTTAGGAACGCATGCTGGGGACATCTGTGTCAGCAGACCCTAATCAAGGCAGACCCATAGTGCTGGAGCAATTTGTGTTCCAGGATTCAGACAAGAATATGAAATTCCTGATGGGATAACTAGCTACCTGTAGGGGCATGGATGAGTTTCCTGGATAGATTGTGAATGAGTGACAGTTTAATCCAGGTTTTTTCCATGTCTGTTTTTTACAGGGTTTTTCCTTCTTTAAATCTAGGAGTCCTTAAAAGTGATAGATGTTCAGGGCATTACCCAGAAGTTCACCAGCTTCAGGAGGAAAATTACTATTTTGCTCTCTGTATTTCCAACTCCCTCCTCTCCCAAGCTGAAGTAACATTAACACAACATGTTCTACCTTTGCACACACGAGGTTAGAAACAGAAAAGAAGAGCATGGTGATAAAAAAGTAAAAAAACCCCACAGATGACCAAACACACCCTTAGATTTTTTAGATCTTTCGCTTATTCCCTAAATTACCCACACAGCAAAAAATGGGAGCAAGCAGTCCAGTTGTTTCAACAGCACAGACTAACACAGGCCTGTGGCACGAGGATAAATTTTGCCCTGAATTAACAACAGCAATAGTAACTGGAGTCTCTGAGAGCACTGTCAATATTTGCTCCACTTGTCATTGACAGGAAGCACAAATCCTGTGGCCCGAGCCTGAGCACATTTCAAAGCCTCTGAGCCCAGCAGGCACTGCTCAGGGTGCTAATGAGATCAGCACCCTCAGAGACTTGCCCAGGCACAGCCTCGTGGGTGGGACCAGCTGGGTGAGCAGGGCTGCAAAATCCCACTGCTGTCATGTAGAGTGTCATGACTAAAGTGACACCAGGCAGTAGCAGCATCTATTCTGTGTTAGAAGTACATGCTTCATGAGGACAGGTATTCTCCTGAGAGCACCTCTCTGGTATGAGAAACATTTAGCATCTTGCAGGTTACAGCGTTACAGGAACCTTCATAAATTATCCTAAATCCTTGTAGATTATTTTTTACTTCCCCTCAACTCCTGCCTGAGACATTGGCACTGACAAGGAGTTCCCAAGACCCGTGCTTCCTGAAACCAGTCATAGGATGCTGGTAACATTTTCTGAGCTGTGTTTATTAGCGTATGCCACTGGTTTCTGGAAGTCTTTCCCCAATTACTTTCTTTCCTGGATGCACAGACAGCAGTATTTCCTTGGCACGTTACTGAACTTCTCCCTTCCTCCCCCTCTAGCAGGAAATAACTGTGGAAAACTCTTCTAGCAGAATGCAACACCAGAGGCACGAGTTTAAGGTGGCCAGGTTGATGAACAGGTGGCAGCCTACTTCTCTTGCAGGGAAACTCCTTCTGATTTACTAAATTCACACAGCAAACTGAATGAACTCTGGCAACACTACCAGTCCAGGCTGGTTCATCATTTCCAATGCTCTCCTCAGCCTTTGCATCATGATGGGATAGAAAAGAACCAGGTTTCTGCCGTGCATCCTCTCACACCAACACCTAGAACAAAGCTGAGCTGCTGCCTGCTCTGCTGTCCCTGCGTTTTCAGTGCTGCAGGGAGCTGTCCCAGCCAGACAAGGCATCTGCAGTCTGGAGACCATCCCTGCACAGAAACACCACTTGAACCCGGCATGAGCAGTCCCATTTTGTTAGAGCAATCCAGCGGCACCTAATTCAAACAGCAATGAGCTCGCCGTCTGCTTTCCTACATTACTTCTTCCTGAATCCTTCTGCTCCACTCTACATCAAGGGGGGAGGAAAAAAAAATCATTTCTTTCCTCCAGAGCTAATTCCCATACACTGCAATGAGAGAAATGCAATGTTCTGAGCAATAAAAGCTGGAAAGTGGAATTATTTTCTGCACCATTCAGATGGAAATGAAGCCTAGCCTCAATTCTGCCACCCACCTGGAGCCATGGTATGATCCTATAGATCTTTGGATCAATACTGCATCATAGCTACAAAACTAGAAGAGGGAAAAAGAAGAGGCACAAAATCAAGGAGTGTAAATTTTAACTAAATTAGTTCTGTAAGGGTTCTCCCCTTCACTGCCACTTTTTGGCACAAAGTACAGCAGTCAGCCAGGGGACAGAGGAGGGTGGCCAGAGTGTTTTGCTTCCTTTAAAGACAGCTGGTGTTTCATTCTGAGGGCCATTATCCCTCACCCCAAATAAATGCACGAGATTATGTTGCATATTTTCTGTTTGTGTGGAGAGAACTAGAGAGAGTGATACACCCCGTATTATTTCTTAATGACTCACTAAATTGCAGCATCTCCGCAGGAGGAGTGGTTCGAGCCGCCTCCCTGGCTCCCATCCACCCCGGCACTTTGTTCCAGGCTACCAGATGAGTTTCTGCCCACACAGCAGAGAGATGAGGAACGATAGGGGGTTGTGTTTGTTTGCTTGTAATTTAGGGCTGCCTTACATCACAGCACGTAGCTGAACACGACATCGGCAGGGAGAGAGGATGCTCAGGACTGTTTTCCCAACTGCCCGATTCCCTGGCTCTCCAGGGACAGCTCATTTGTGCCCGAGGGACTGTTATTTCACGGACTCTGGGACACGGGCTCCAGGGAAGCCCTGCTCAGACACCATGCGAGTGATAAAAGGGAATAAAATCGTGTTCCACGGATTTATTTTGAACTCAGAGGCTTTCCGCCTGGAAACTCCACCTCGTTCCTCTCCTCCAGAGGAGGCCCAGACACAGAGACCACTCTGCTGCAGAGGGCTGTCAGGCCCACACATCCAGGCACTTTCCCAGAGGCCAGAGAAGGACGAACAAACCATCACAGCCATAAAAACCCTTCACTTTCTACCAGGCAGAAACACAAGAAGCCAAACACAGCCTGCTGCGAACGCAGGAACACCACACTGCTACAGTCACATCCTCACCCACCTCCTCCACATCCCACAGGAATTGTCTCCCCTCGCCTGGGGGATGAACGCACCGGGGGAGCCACACACGAAAGCTTCGGAGCCAAGGCAGCAGCTTTCCAAAGCACACCCCACGCAGGTCATTTCGCAGCAGCCTGGCACAGGCACCACTCACCCTGGTCCCACCCAGCTCCTCTTTATTTCCTGGGTAGCCACCCAGAGCTGGGGGCTTCATAACAATGAGTGTGAACAGCTTTGCCTGTCCCCTCCCTGCTGCCCACCCAGCCCCTGGCCTCTCCTCAAAGGCCCATCCTCAGGGTTTGGGCTGGTGCATCAAAGAACAAGTTGGAGTGGCCTGATGGTGTCTCCTAGCTCATACCTGAGACCAGTGTGGTGAACAATGCTGTATTTATCACCTTCCAAGTCACTGATGTCCTTCTACAGCTGTGCAGTTCTTCTCTGTAGGGGTGCTTCCCTCTTTTTCTTGTTCAGTCACAAGTTTTACAAGACCTGATCTTCTCCTCAAGTCCAAGCTCCTGAAGTCCACTGAATTCAACTGCCTTTTGCCTTAAAAAACAAAAAGAAGGTCCTTAATCTTCTTACTTGATAGGAAGAGATAAAGATCCCTGACATCCACACTGCAGTCCAAAAGAGCCCACAAGGTTTTTTTAGCTTACAGTAATTCCCGAGTTATTTCATGGCTGTGAATGCCCACAGCTACCAACAGTGTAACACTGAGCCCAAATCCTTCACAACTGCACCCAGGATGTTCCAACCCTGATCCCTCAGTGGGAGCCACCCAGGCAGACCCCTGTCCAAAACAGGGCACAGGAGTTCATCCTCCCAGATTCTCCCATGTTCCTAATCCAGGGCAATGTTTATAACCCTGGGTTTATTTCTGTGGCATCCCCAAACACTTTAGCTAATAGAGATGAACCTTCTGGTACCAGTTTATCTTTTCTCCTTTATGCCAATACTTAATGCCTTCTTTCATCCACTTCAGTAATGAATCATCTGTTTTTGCACGATTAGGGTTATGAGCAGCTCAGTTCTTGTACAGTGGAACATTAGGGCAGGGATACAGATGCCCATAGGACAGAGATAAGGATTCATGAAAGAGGAGACTGGGCTGATTCGAGAGAAATGCATTTAAAAATGCATTAGTGAAGAGCAACAGAATGAAAATACTTGATGAATATTTTAAGTGGCCAAATATTAAAAGTGTGTGTATATATATTCACAAAACCAAAGGCACTGGTTTTAATGTCCAACCAATCTGTAATTTGCATCACTGCTGGGATTTATCTGAATTTATCTGGATTTAGGGGATGAGCCTGTAAGGTGCTTCAGTTAGCTGGCATTGACCGACAGAGAAACCCAGACACATCCACATGTTTTTTGAACACTTCCCTGGGCACTCTGTTCCAAAGCTTTACAATCCTTTCCATGGAAAATTTTTTCCCTGATATCCAATCTAAGCCTCCCTGGTGCAGGTTCAGGCCATTTCCTGTCATCCTGTCAGGGTACCATCCTCCCTCTGGGAGGAGAGACCGAGTCCCCTCACCACAACCTCCTTTCAGGAAGCTGCAAAGAGCAACAAGGATCTCCTAAAGCCTCCCTTTCTTCAGGCTGAACAGCCCCAGCTCCCTCAGCCTCCTCCTTGTGCTCCAGCCCCTTCACAAGGCTTCCTCCTCCCACAGACAAGACCAGCATCCTCATTACCAAAAGCATACGAGGCTTCTGCCAGCTCAGAACATCTCACAAACACTTTTAATTAATTTTTCCAGCATGCAGGATGAGTAAACACACTATTGTTGACGCTGTCAGCTGTCTGATATAAGCCCCAGACCTCTTTCAGTTTCACTCAGAAATACTTTGACCTCTGTCAAAAACTCATTGACAATAAGGTCTCTCCAAGTAAATGTTTGCAGCAGCAACAAAAGAGGAGGTAATAGTCTTCCTGCTCTGCATACAGGAGGCACAATACCGCCTCAGATTTTTATGGTAATTTCTTCAGATACAGTATCAAGCTTTGGCGACTTTTTAACTGCTGAATTACAGCCCTATTTCTCCCAAGGAATCCTGAAATCTGGGTTCCAGGAGGAAAAACTCCTTCGATAAATTTTTGTACCGTGCAAAAAACCTAAATATTTATTTATTTACAACTACTACACACATAGGAAAGGGTGGCCAGCAGTCTGTGAAATTATTGTTTGCATCTAAATGTAGTTAGCACAGCTGAGGACTTAATACTTGGCTAATGCCTGCAATCCTTATTAACATAAATATTGTCCCAGTCAGGCGGGATGGAAGTCATACACGAGATAAGATCTTGTCTGTTGCTGGTGATATGATCTCAACACTAGTCAATTAAAACTGCTGGAGTATTTTGTAATCATTGTCATATCAAATTACTGCACTGATGCATACGTTAACTAGGAAAAGTTATTATACTGCCACGTGGGGCGAGAGAAGGGCTAAAGGAGTCCTGCAGTGCTGGTACTTTATGGAGACATAAAAATTACAGTGGACAGTGTTATAGTTATTGCAAGGACCACTATAATTGTATAATAATTCTGTTTACACTTGTCCATCCTATTTTTCTTATAGGAAGTTATATATGAAATGATTCTATGGGACTGTTCAAGGGACTAAGATATAAACCTCTGGAGATTGTTTTTCCTCACTCTCTCCAATGGCACTTTACAATGTGCTCTCCTTTGCAGAGCCTGACTTCGGGTAGTCAATATAACATATTCCTATAAGACTGTCAGTAGGATTGGTGGGGTAATTTGCAGAGGTTTTGTGGATCTGCAAATTGAGAATCAGCCCTTGGAGGATTAAGGTTTCAAATTTAATTTTACGCTAATTCTAGGCATTTTTTAAAAAAACAACAAGCTTGGCTTTACTGCCTCATATACAAGGTTATTTACTTCTCCTTGGGCTGTTTTTATGGTTTGGGGAGGATCCCAAGCTAATGCAACACTGCCCTGACTGCTCAGAGCTGCATCAGCGAGGCCCTGGCTCACAATTGCACAGTGGAGTTCACCTGAGTAAAACCAGCACTGATGTGGCAATGCCGAAGCCCAATCCTGCTCCTCGCTTGCAGCAGAACGTGAGAGCAGGCAAAATGCATGTGGGTCACACAGAATAATCCCCTCCAAAAAGATCTGCCACTCCTGTCAATCAATTCTTTGGTTTTCTCATGCCGTTAGTATCAGCAGTTTATATTTTTAATTGGGAATATCTCCTAGAAAACCCAGCCACTGTCAGGGCCCTTCTGGGAGAAGCACTGCAAACACAAAGTTAGAGCAAGTTCTTGCCCCAAAAATCTCCACTCTGAAATCTCTGCAGTGTCAAGCACCATGACCATACTCAATACACAGAATATTATTTTCTGAAATAAATTGCAGATTGTTATTTTATTTAAGAGGAGAAAAAAAAAAAAAAATTGGAGAGCACTTGTAGAAATGAGTAAGGTTTCACCTAGTGATAAAGGTAGTTATGCTCCAGTAATGAGGAGAAAGGGAACTTGCTATCAAGAATTAATGAGATCACAAAGAACAGGCAGGGGAAGAGAATGGAGTAGATCCCTGTGGTAAAAACTATTAGAGGCGGCGAATTATAAAACTATTAACCAGAATGTAACTCCCAATTAAAAGATGATTTAACACTGGAATCTGATGGATGAATTTTGATTAAATGGAGAACTATTAGGAGCCCTGGGAAATGGACTTCTCCTGCCAGTTCTAAAAGTTAAAAGGCAGTTTGATATAAAAATTTATAAATTAAGGTTAATTACTTTAAATAACATGGCTGGAAGCAATAAAAAGAAATTTATAATATTCTCTGGAGTTTTAGGAAAATAATATAGATATCTGCACCTCTCAATGGAAAATCGAATTAACATCCCCAACTACAGGTTGACAAAGACAAAGGCAAAATAAACTGGCTGACAAAGGGGCTGAAGGACTCCTGGCCTTTGATCCGCCAGGAAACTCCGTGTCCGGTGCCACAGTGACTCTGTTCCCAGGGTTTTTTCTGTGGAGGAAATGCTCCTCTTCCCTTCAGCCTTTGAACGCCGTGGTGAGCACGCTGCAAATCAAAGGATGGATGCTGGAGACGTCCACAGGGAGAGGCTGATCCTCCTGCCCTTGAAGAAAGGTTTGGCTCTACGAGCTGGCAGGGAAAAGCGGATATCAGGTAACCAGATCCGGGATAGCAGTGGGAGGCAGTAGCCTAAAGCAAGGTCAGAGAGTCCTTCTCTTAAGGGCTCATCGTTGTTACTTACCAGCCTTTAAATACCGTGAGGAAGGATCCAGGCTAGGTGAGGAACGGGCTTTTCCCCGGAGGTGGTGTGGGTTATTCAGAAATGTGGGGTTGGAGAGAGAGCCCTGCCCGGCTCCCAGAGACCCCAGGCGTCTGCTCCAGCTCCCCGATGAAGGACAGGGGAGCTCAGCTGGAGGGGGGTTACGTTACATTACGGCTGTTCTCGTGGAATACCCTTTAATGTTGAGAGGGTGTTTGGGGATAAGGCACTTAGTTCAGCCTGAATCTCCTTTATCCTTTCAAATGGATCCCATGGAGGAGGTGGGGATTGAGGAGGAAAAGCATGTGCCCATGTCACTCCACATTAACTGCCTGGACTGGATCGTTCCCCAAGGAAATACAGCAGAAGGCAGCAGAAGAGGAGAAGGCTTCTCCTGTGACAGCCTCCTGGGGCTTTTACACAACCCAAAGGGGGTCATGGAGGAGGCAGAAAGCCTGAAAGGTTTCCACAGATCCCAAGGGATTCCCTGAAAACCCCAATACGGAGATATGCTTCACTAATGGAAATGTCGCCTTGTTCCCTGCTCCACTCTGACCTGCCTGTCAGAGGTGTTCCTCTGAGCACTGCAGCCAGGACAAGAGAGCATTCCCCAAAGCCTCACAGGTCAGGTCATGCCAGCTTCCCTCGTTCAGGATGCTGAGGAAGCTCCCCGCTCCTTTCCAGTGTCCGCACCCTGTGTCCATGAAGGTTCCATAGGAAGTGTGGAATGTGCAGCACGCTGGCTCAGCTCCTGTTTTACTGCTTACCCAAACAAAGGGGCAGATCTCTGCAGGCTGACCTGGAGAGTCTGGACCAGAGCCCCATGTTCTGTGCCCCTCCCCTCCATGAGGGGAAGGCCGAGGTGAAGGAAGCATCCATGCATCCCATGTTCTGCTGCCCATCCAAGGGGATGTGTGCCCCCTGATTACTGGCTGCTCAGAGTTCGGATCCTTTCTGTGCCTCCTGAGTGACTGTGGCTGTGTGCCCACCAAACTGTCCCTTCCCCAGCTCTGCTCTCCCGCTGTGTCCATCAGCGTACCTGTGTCCATCCATTTACAAACACATTGTTCCAGCCTCCTCCTGTCACCTTCCTCCCCCAGTGTCCCCCCAGAGGTAATTTTGTGCCCATCCACTCGGATCTAAACCCAGAACACCCGCCAACATGACAACATAACCCATCCTGCTCTCTGAGTCACCACTGTTCCACACCGTGATCAAAACCTCTCTGCCGAGTGAGAAATATTTTCTAGCTTTTGCTTCCTTTGAGTGTTGACCCTTGAAATTTCCAGCTCCTCCCTACCCCCTTCCCCACTCCCACTGCTCAGAGTCACCCCGTGCCCCCCATTCTTTGTCTTCCAGGCTCGTCTGCCCCAGCCAGGGTAGCACAGTGCTGCTCCTTTAAGGCTCGGTGCCTGTAAGTGATTACTCTTGGCTATCACTTTTTCTATATCAGACATGTCATGGTGAAGAATCTTCAACCTTGACTCTTACAGCTGCCCTAATTATAGGACATATTTTTGGTGCTGTGTCTTTATTCCTCTCCGTGCTGGCACTCTGACCCCGGTGCTTCCTCCGTCGCGCTTGTGTTAACAAGGTTGTCCATTCTCCAGTTTCCTCACTCTGATTTGTAACTCGAAATTACCATATCTGGCTTTCACTCACTGACAACCGTCACTTTAAATAGGCCTTTTAAAGTTAATACGATGTCCATTCTAAAGTGGAGTATTACTTTTCAGTGATGTTAAATGAGCAATTTAAGGAGCTATAGGCTTTTCTTATAAGAAAAATTAAATTTTATCTGCCACTTAATTTATGTATAGGGCTAACCCTAAACAAATCTGTCATAAGCTGCTGCCATCCCTAAAAAAAAAATAATAATACAAGAATAACTCTAGTTAATGGTGGTAAAATACCGAAGAAATATACGGATTATTCATAAAAACATGTCTAGCTCATAATTTTTAGAGCCTCAGGTACATGGTGCAGCAGGACTATACTCCCTTTTGGGTCTCATCCAGTGGATTTAGTGGATCCATGGCCAACAGTGACAATATCACTGGCTGGGAAATGTTTGATCAGTCACATCAGTAAGCAAAACAGCTCTTTACTTGCCAATTCCCATTGTCTCTGGGAAGGATATTTAGACGAAGATATGTTTTTGCTGAGATGAATGGAGTCCAGCTCCTGCTGGAGAGGGCTTTGTCCCATTCCTTCAGCTCCACAGACAATCAGTGCGGTACCTGATCAGCTTTTTGTCAGAAAGGCTTCACAGCCTGCTGAAGGCAAGCGGATAATGAGTCCCTGCTGGAGCCAGGGGAGCAGAGGCTCCATGGTTTATCGTTCACTGTGCCGTGCCATGCTCCCTGCCCAGGCACTCCAGGGCAATGCCTGGGTGCCCAGCTCTTCTGAAAGTCTCTGTTTCCACCCCTCTGCCTTCCACCTCTGCCTCAAATCTCCCACTTCTCACTGCGTTGAGGGAGCAAGTTCCTTCCTGTTTGGCAAATGACTTGAGAGCAAACTTCCCTTCCTGGAAAATATCCCCCTCTCCAGGCAGCTCAAGCAGCTCCAAGCTGCCTGAGATTTCAGTGTTCATGTGGGATCAACATTCTGGGCCTGATGTTTTTCTCTTGGCTTCTGAAAGGTCAGAATGGCAGTATATCGAATTTCTAAACATACTGATCACACAGCTCTGCCAGCTCACTAGAATCCATCAATATCCAAGATACTGGAAGCAAAAGGGAGAAAAACCTTCCTCCATGAACTCAAATCAATTATCTGGGACTAAAAAATGTAGATTCTTGTGGAAGAATAAAAAATGGAAAACACCAGGCCTCATTATCCTGTCCCTGAAGTGCCAGAGGGTAAAATTATCTTTCAAGATGATGTTCTGCATTGATTAGTCAAACATGTAGGAAATCATATTAAAGATTTGACACCTGAAGTGGGATCAGAAGAGCTGTGTGCTGCAACAGCACATGCAAATGTTGTGGTATGTGCTTTGGCCAAAGGAAAGGAAGACAAGAGTGTGGAAAAAGAAAACGTGGAAAATTCCCTGTGGAAGAATCTTGTAGATTTCAGTGCTCCATTCAAGAAAAAAAAATCTCCTTCCATAGAAAGTCCTTCAAGAAGGTATATAATAATTTCCAGATCACTTCTTCTCTGCTCATTCCTAATTATCCTGTGGAACCCTGTACCACAGAAGTTGATTAGATGCATTGAGGTTCCGCAGGAAGGGCACATTCCAGCCAGCCATATGCAAAAACCAGGCACTCTCAAAGAGACACACTATCAAGGTTTACTGCAGATTCACTAAAAAAAAGAAAGCTGGAATTAATGGAAAGGAATATTGCCCTGAAACAGGAGATGAAGATCTAGAGGTGGATTGAACAGACAAACATCACCCAACTGCAGAGATCGCAGTGCCCTTGCGCCACCTGGGAAATCAGGAAGGGGGAAAAAACAACTTTTAGGTCTTTTGCTGCCACTACCATGATGAGTGACCTTGCCTGACTCAAGGCCACAGGCACAGCTCTGCTACAAGGATCTGCTGTTTAATAGTGGAGCCTTGCAAAGCCCTGCCTGCCAGAGTGGCTTTTCCAGTGGCTCTTTCCTGGTGGTGAGGATCAAATGTGCATCTCCATGATCAAAATGCTGACTGCCTTCAAAACCAGAAGAACCATCACACAAAAACATTGTATAAAATCATTATAGGCGCCTGTGCTCTTATCAGACACCCCTAATCAGCAGCTCTGAGATCTTCCAGCACTTCAGGGCTAATTTCTTTGCCAGTGTTAAGTCAATTCCATGGCATGGATAACCTAAATTATTTGGCAGATTAGGTTGCAGGAAGCAGAGCAAACATTACTCAGAGCGTTTTTAAAACTGCTGTACAAAGTGCACTACAGTGATAAAATAGAGCAATGCCCAATTAATATGCACAAAAAAGCCCTATAGTTAAACAGTTTTTAACCCCTTCCTTACCATGATGCTTAAGGAGGATGTGAACAGAACACACCCACCCATGGAAGATCTGTGCTGCCCTCAGCAAGGTTCTCACCCATGCACTCCCAGTTCTCCCTGTTGTTCCATCAAAAAGGATTTCTTTTCTTCCCTGACTTTCCTTTCATCTCATCCTCTGTGTTTCCACCCAGCAGTGACCACCACAATCCCCTGTGCAGACATGGGGCACAGAGCAGAGCAGATTTCAGGATGCTTTATGAGCCCACACAGCTGTATTCAGACTGGAATATTTGAACTCCAAACCAAGCAATTGAACTCACATACAAATTGCTGCTGACAGTGTAACTAAATAAAAGACCTACTTTTCTAATCCCCGAGGCCAATACAAGAAACTGTGGTGAAGAAATGGGTATTTTTCATCCATCTGGCTGCAGTGACCACCATTAAATTTGAACATAAAGCTCAAAAGACCCATGTAGTGTCACCAAAAATCCTGGAGTGGACTGTCAGGTGGTAATAAATCACTTGGAAATGACCTTACAGGTGGAATCATAAACTGATTTCAGAGCAAAAATTTTATAAAAAGTCACTGAGTTCTGGGGGGAAGGAAAGTTTTTAATTTTCCATTTCCTCCACTCTTTTCTCTCAGTCAAGAGCACCCCACCCCATCCCACCAACAAATTAATCAGGTTTGAGTTCCCAGTTTAAAAATTCCAGGGGAACATCTGTCTGATTCGTCTGTACTTGCAGAGGGACAGCACGTCGTGTTGAAGTCGTGTTGACTTCCTGATGACGTTTGTGTCACCCCAGAGCCAGTGGTGACCTAATAGTGTGAGAAAAGCAGGTGAAATCTGCAGAGGATCATTTTATGTCCCAAAGTTGCAGAGAACCACTGACAAGAAGCCAATACAGCTGATGCACTTGCCTGGACTATTTAGACAAATGGACCAAACGATATAGTCCCACTGGCAGCTCTGTGAGCAGTGAGGTAGCAGGAGGCAAGAACAGTATCCATATATTCACAGGTACCTCTAATGTACACAAAAATATATAATCAGCATCAGCAACCTTCAATAGAGTGCAACCAAGAATTATGGAGATCCTAACCTTGCAAGCCGAATAAATTATTGCCAGGGGATTATTATGTATTCGAACAATATCTAATGTACCTCTTTGTCTCTCATAAATCACAGGGCATCCTCTGACTCCTAGAACACACTCTGTCTCATGCATAGCCACTACAGAGCCTTTTCCCCCCTAAATACACACAATAGGATCTCTAATCAGCATGGGCTCGTATAGGGATTTTAACAGGCGAGAAAAGCATAATCACATGTTCCCTGGCCCGGTGTAACTGTTTCAATGCCAAAGCAAATGAGCACAATTTAAATGTGCTGGTAAAGGGGAACCTCATTTGCAATGCATGTGTGTATCAATGTCCTCATTAGCTATAGACACAGCCCTGTTCCCAGTTCCCCAGGAATTTTACTGTGGTACAAAGTGTCTCCATGCAGTGTAGGCTGTAGTGGAGGCTCCATGATTGACTTTCTGCCTTTCAGTCAAAAATTGCCAGTAACACCTGCTCTGCATGGACTTCTCCAATGTGCACTCAACAATGACTCATCAAATTCAGCTCACTCCAGCACCCACACAAAAAATATCCCTTGCATTTTAACACTTTCCACTCACAGCTGGTTGGAGATGACACCTGGCAAAGCCCTGGTGCTGTGTGTGCATCAGCACGAGCTAAACTTGCCCTCGGGTGATGTCGGAATTAGCAGAACTTGGTGCATTGGTCCTTCTTTGATGAGCATTTTTGTCCTCACCCAGGCACTGGAATTGGCTGTCTATTGTTTTCCAGCAGATATATCCAGACACTGGATACCTGCTTCAAGATTGTGATCATCCAAAAAGCACCACAGAGTTAGAATGCTCCGTACTCCAGGACCAGCCTTTTCATTGTCCATTTCTGCAGGGAGAGACATGAAAAATACATTTGATTTTGTGCTGTATTCAAACTGCAAACAAAGCCAAAATTACTTTTAAACATCCTATTCCATTTAGAAGACCACAAGGACAATTGTTTTACATCATTCCCTCAATCCCTTCTGCTTCAGGTTCCTTTTACCACTCAGAGATACACACACATTCACATCCTCCTTTAATATGAAAAGTCCAAGAAGGATATTGTGTATAATCCTTCATGGGCTACATTTTTAATATATATTAACAAGGTGATGGATACCCTGAGTAGACTGGTCAGGGAAAGAAAACGAAGGCAAGAAATATTCTCAGGGTGTTATTGATTAACTGCTTTTCAGAACAGAGGGAATCATTTTTAACTGGTTTAAACTATGATGGACTCAAGTGGAAAATGCAAGCAGAGTTAGCAAGGAGCATAATTGACTGGGCATGGAACTAAGTAACCTCTCAGCACGCTGGAAGTGGTGGAGTGAGGGGGGTTACAGCTGGGGCTGCTCTGGACCCTGAGCCCTTTCTTCCCAAAGTGAACTCTGCCAGCAGCCAAAGACGACGACAACAAGTAAAGAGAGGGGAAAAAAAAGGAAGGGAAAAAAAAAAAAGGGTCCAGCCACTCAGTTACATGATCTAAATTCTAATCAAACATCATTTAAAGCATGTTTTATTTCAGCCTCTGGAGAGATAGTCCCTCCTGACTCCTCACCATGGCAACCGGTGTCTCATTTCAGAAGTGTCATGCCACATTATCATCTTGCCGGCTCACACACTCCTGCCTGACAAGTTCTCTCTGCCCCTTGTGACAACCGTTCCAGGCTTATGCTGTTTATTTTTGGTGTCAGGCTGGCCCTGGCAGATTGAAAGGCAACCTCAACCCCTTGAACAACAAGCACCACACCCCACTTGGCGATAAGAGATGATTTGAGAAGATATTTGCTTACATGTGTATAAGCAATTTGCCACACGACGCAGCCCCGTGTGTCTGTGTGAGCGCACGCACAGGGCTGTCTGTGCAAAGGGGAAGGTGACGGACAAGCGTGAGGCTTCCTGAGAAAGCAAACAATTCATTTCAGATCCCAGGCAGCAGATTTCAATCATCACATCCTGTAATTCACACGGAACAATACGAAACACAGGCCAAAGAGGCATCCTAGGTACTGTCTCCTAAGAGGCATGGATGCAAAGCCAGACATTGTCTCTGCAAAACGACCTCACTGCGTCACCGCAGAGCCCGGCGAGGGACTCGGCAGAGGCACTGCACGAAGGACTGGGGACAAAACCTGCTATTAATTGCCAAAGGAACATCCTAGAGAGACACTCAGGGTCAGATTCATCTCTGCTTAGCACAGCTCTTCAAACCTCTGCAGCAATTTCTCTGTGGCTCTGATCATCCCAACAGAGAGCCGAGCTCTCCTGGCAGAGATGGCCAGGCTGTGAATCCTATCTACAGAGCTGCTGTGAGGAAGACTAACTCTAAATAATGGTCTCCAGGGCAGCACTGGACAGTGACCCTGGTGACAATGGCCCCACCAGGGCCACGGGGAGGATATCGAGTGCAGGGCTCATAATGACCTCTGGTAGTGATGAGTGTTTGGGGCAAAGCTGGTATCAGCCATGCCTCAGGAGTTGTTCTCACCTTTTCAAAGCTGTGTGGTGAGGAAGGAGCCCACAACAGCAATGAACATGGAGAAGGCTGGAAGAGGAACGGTCTGAAGTGTGGCACAACGCTGCAAAACACTTAAACACAGCACTTAAAAAGTGGCTGTAAGTGTTTCCAAACTGAGACAGCCCAAAGCAGAGATTCTCCAGCACACACACATCGTTAGGGATACCCACAAGCAGCACACGCAATTTGTGGGCAGCATCTTGCCTCTACCAAAGCCTGTAACCTTCATCCAGTATGTAACCCAAAGAGGCATGGCAGCTGGAGCAGGGGATGAAAATTCTCTTGAAAAAGTGAGAAGTGCTGACATCACATAACTCTACAAACCAGTTGTGCTTTTAATTTAATTTACAGGCATATCTCCATGTGCTGCTCTGGTCCCAGGAAAGAGAACCAAGTGTGGTTTTCCATGAAGTTTATGTGGGTCACAACGTAAACAAAACTTGACCCAGTTTTCTCAGAGGAAGAATCATAGATTGGGCAAAACCACACAATTAACTCAGAGGCAATCTTTGATCAAATAAAGAGCTAATTGCAAAACAGCTCTCATTAAAAACAAATAAACAAAGCAATATGTTCGTTTAATTTTTAATCCATTTTCTGGTAACTGTACCATCGAAACACAGAGGCTTACAATAGCAAGGGATCTGTAAACAAAACAGGATCATCCCAAGACATACTAACAGCATTTTACAGAGTTCGAAAGAGTAGAGCTTGTAGATTTTTAAAAGCATAAAATGAGAATTAACATTGATTATGGAGCAGCAATGAAATTCCAGAGCTGCATGCCCCATAAAAAGCTATAAAACCAGTAAATGCTACGGGAGGGTTTTCTAGACAAGAGGAAAGGAAGACAAGGGGAATATTCCACAAGGCAGAAGCAGCATCCAGGGGAGGAAGGAAGAAAGGAAGGCTTGCCTGTCTGGCTGTACCAGCCCTGGGCTCCATTCTGCACCCATTAGCCAAGAGGGCAAGTGAGGCCCACCTTGTCCATGAGCATTCCTGGGGAGAAAAGCTGTCTGGGAACTGGAGTCAGCATCATCCCAGCACGGGAGCAGCGTGCTCAGGGTGGGGACTGGTGGCCAGATGCAACCTCAAGCCCCAAGACACTCGGTGTGGATGCAGTTACATCTCCCTGTCACAGAATCATAGACCCACAAAATATCCTCACTTGGAAGGGATCCACAAGCGTCACCAAGTGCAACTCCTGGCCCTGCTGAGGATCACTCCAAAAAAACAGCAGGGTGCAAAAAGAGGATACCAGCACTTCTTTGATGTTTATTTCTTGTTTAGCCTTCCCATGCACAGGGACTAAACAAGAAGTACTGTGGGCCACTGAATATGGGAATTAGAGTGAAAGAAACCCCTTCTCTAGCCTGGTCTGTGCATTGCTGTAGCTGTTTTTAAATCGTAGTGTACAGATGACAGATACTGACAGACAGAAACTGGCTTTTCCAGGAAATAGATAGGGCTTTCCAGCTTTATCCTTCCAGAGCAGTGTTCAAAAAAAAAAATAGTAGTAATAATAAAACCAGCCCTGGACCAACATCACTGGTGAAAAATACAAAATGAAAATATGAGTGTTGCTGCTAGGGGCTCTTCTTAGTTCAGAATTCCGGGTATACAGCAAGGCTATAATTTTGCAAACTAATAAGATGAAGTTGGTGGTGAAAGAAGGCAGCGGGGGGAATGGAAACAGAGCCTGAGCTTTGGGAAGAGGAGGAAGGAGGTTGGTGAAAATGCTGATATTTACTCACTGTAGATGCAGAGCCCATAAAACCTTCCCTGGCGCAGCAGCCCGAGGTGCCAGGCAGACAACGACAGCAGCACGCTTGGATGAAGTTGTGTATTGTTTTGTGAGAGCGGCCACTCGCAGCAGCACCGAGATTAATAACAACCACTGCATTTTTGGTGCAACTTATGGGAACATCCAGCACCGATGGCGTTGAGCCTAGTGCGGTGAGTGCGGCACCGGTGCCGCTGCTACCTGACTGTCTCATCCCTGGGCTGTTTGTTGTTGGGATTTTTTCTAAAAGGCAATGAATTTCTGAGGTGCTGCCTGACCAACACCACATGCGGCTGTTCCTGCCAGACAAAGGAACTCACCTCACAAATAAAACCCCTGTAAACCTTCCCGTGAGAGGACAAGGGGCACCTGTGGAGATGCGTTTTTTGCAGGGCTCTGCCTGGCAAAGCCACCGGGGATTGCTGGCCCCTCGGAGCAGAACTCCCGCTGTACATCAAAAACTCATCGCGGGGATCAGATCTTGGAGATGCCCCGCATCTTTCTGGTGTGTGGGAAGCGGGAGGTCGAAACCTTCCTGTTCGGGACCTCCTGCGTTAATTGCTGTTTGTGTTTATTCAATGAGGTGTGGAGCAGCCTCTAGTGGCGGGCGGCGGCCGCTTCGGCTCAACCGGGGATGGAGGATGCTCGGCTGAGGGGATGGCGGCCGCTCTGCTCGGGGACCCGTCATCTTCCCTCCCTGCCCGCACACTCCGGCCTTCGCCTCCTTCCCGCCACTTTCCCGCCTCCCTGCCTTCCCCACAGACCTGCCACCTTCCCCACAGGCTCTCCACCTTCCCCACAGACCCTCCACCTTCCCCACAGACCTGCCACCTTCCCCACAGGCTCTCCACCTTCCCCACAGACCCTCCACCTTCCCCACAGACCTGCCACCTTCCCCACAGGCTCTCCACCTTCCCCACAGACCCTCCACCTTCCCCACAGACCTGCCACCTTCCCCACAGGCTCTCCACCTTCCCCACAGACCCTCCACCTTCCCCACAGACCTGCCACCTTCCCCACAGGCTCTCCACCTTCCCCACAGACCCTCCACCTTCCCCACAGACCTGCCACCTTCCCCACAGGCTCTCCACCTTCCCCACAGACCCTCCACCTTCCCCACAGACCTGCCACCTTCCCCACAGGCTCTCCACCTTCCCCACAGACCCTCCACCTTCCCCACAGACCTCTCACGTTCTCACCTTCCCCACAGACTCTCCACTTTCCCGCCTTCCCCACTTTCCCGCCTTCCCCACAGCCCCGCCGTCTTCCCGCCCTCCTCCCCACATTGGAAAGTCGGACACACCACGTCTGATGGTGGCTCTTCAGTGTGTGCTTACCTACTTTGGCAATGCTTGGAGTTTTAGTTCATTAAGGGTGCGTGTGTGTGTCAGAAATCTCTCATTGACGCTTGTTGCAGAAACACAGAAACTTGCCCGAGCGGTGTTTGGGTTGAACTCTTGCTGACTGCTTCCCCACCCAAGCCAGGCGCCCTCAAACCTTTGTGGTTGGTATTTGTTCCCTTCCTCTTGTCCTTGTACTTGTCTCAGTTAAATTCACCTCAATAATCATTTTATCCTGAAGTTCTCTGGCATCACGCTTTCTTCAAGCACAAGCCAGTGCATCCTCAGGAGTAATGGTGGCAAGAACCCACCAGCCACTTTCATGTCCCTCACTCCTCACTTCTACTCTAGATTACACTTCCCAACTGTGTTATATCCCACCTTTCCTGCCACAGCAGAAGTTATATCTTTTGGCTTTTCCCTGGCCTGTGATTTGCATTAATTCCTCAGAAAGCTGCTGTCAGTTTTCTTCTCCCTTTATTGGCACAGATCCCAATTTTTTAAAATCCTTGATGGTTTTCCTTAATTAAACTCATAACTTCTCTTAATTATTTCTCCAGTGCAACCCCAGATTAAAATACGCTTTGGCCTCCTGGCTATGCAAGTCACCTTCTTCCGAACCACCACGTTTCCTTTCTGGAAAGATTCCTCGGACTTGACACTTGTAGGATTTCTCCATTACTGGTCTTCAAAGAGGTTCTCATTTCCCTCAAGAGATTTTTCAGACGTTTTGCTGACTTGGCTCAAAATCCTGAAGGGTGTTTGACATGGACCACATGCTTTCAGGGTCTTTTAACACTCTTAATTTCTCCGTCACCTCTGCTCAGTTTCCTTCAATATTTCTTCTTTATGCAAAAGCATATTTATCTTTCACTTTGGCATCTGCCCCGCCACCCGCCTTTGTGAACATGAAGGCAAAACTGTCAGGGGTTTCTTTCTTTATGTTCTTTTCCTTACACAATGTCTATCAATAACTCTCAGCAGCTTTTAGAGTCTTCCCACTGCTGATCTATTATTCCTTTGGCCCATGCTACATTTCTTATTATTTATTATAACCATTTTCACAATTTTCCCTTCATTTCCCATGATGGCTCATCTTGTCACTTCTTTTGCTCCTTGCTTCCTTCTGAATTTGCACTTCCAGGACCACATGTTGGCACATCCTTGTTCCTCTGGGCAGGCAGGTCTGCAGATCTCCCAGGCAGGTAACCAGCCATGCAAGGTGGGAGAATTCAAAGGCAAAATTCAGACAGTTTTGATTCCACACGTATATGGCACATGAGAGGGAAGGCAGCAAAGACCTTGTGCTGACTGTGAAACACAGAATCACAGACTGGTTTGGGTTGGAAGGGACCTTAAAGTCCGTAGAGTCCGTACAGGGACACCTGCCACTATCCCAGTGTGCTCCAAGCCCTGTCCAGCCTGGCCTTGGACACTGCCAGGGATCCAGGGGCAGCCACAGCTTCTCTGGGCCATTTTATACCAAGCGCATATATCACATATATAATACCATATATTGCCTCTTTGAAACCTACTCTTCTATATTTTCCCTTTCCTTCCATTGTATTCTGATTTTCTTCCAACTTGCTTCTTCTTCCCTAAAGAAAAATTTCTCTGTTCCCTTTCCTTAAACTCAGTTTATTTTTTGAGATAGCAGTCACAGATTGTGGTTGTTACCTCTAGTCAGCATAAAGTACCAGCCAGAATGAAACCGTAACTGTGAGTTTTAGTTTATATATGATGTACACTGTGAGGGTTCCAAAAATCTGTGAACCTTCGTAACTAATGCTCCCGTCCATCTCAACAGAGCTACATGAGGAAAAGCTTTGCCTCTGTGAATTTGCAATTAGATACCTAAGAGAATAAATCACTCCTTTTTCCAAGAAGCAAACTGCCCTAGACTATGTAAACAAAATCCCTCACCGAGGGCTATTTGAGATTTTTTTTTCTAGTTGAAACTTTCAGTGAAATCTTCCTTGGAAACCCTCTTTTTTTTTTTTTCCTGTTATCCTCACCCAAATTTCTTTGCAGCTTATCTCTAGTTTTTAATAGCTGTGACCACCTTAACTCCTACAAAAGTAAGTGCTGAAAAGCCACAGCCCTGAGGGTCAAATAGAAATGTTCTTTATTTATAGGGAGCACATTTAACTGTCACACAGTTCCTGCCCATTTTTTGTGTCACCATTATTAATAGGTTTCTCCAGCCATCCCTGCCTCTGTATGTGCTCGGCGTTTGAGGATGAGCAGCACCACCTTGGACACTTTGTGGGACAAGGGAACCAATAAAAAGACATTCATGAAAATGACCGTACCCAGGGAGATAAAATATCATTATGTGAAATGGATTTGCTGGCACTCCTCACCAAATTTAGCACCTATTAAATTATAGAAACCATTATTCCTTTATACAGGAAAGTCTGAAACTTTCCCTCAAAGATATGTTTTATTGTTTTAAGTGGGGCTTGAATGCATTTTTTTTCCTTGTGATAAATTTCCACACATGAATTTTCTCAGCGCTACAACAGGTCCTTGTCCTGCTAATAATTCTATTGATCAAAAAGGGCAATACTTCCCTTTTCTCCCAGGAATACTTTCTGCAGGTGCCCAAAGGGAAGAGTTGCTGCCAGTTCCCAGCGGATGCTGGCTCAGACACACATGCAAGAGGTGAATGTGGAGGGGAAACACGAGAAAGGCTGATCCCGTTTGATCACCAAGCGTGGAAAAACTGGATGCACCTCTGCAAACAATTTTTTTGCCCCCCCTCTTCCTTTTTAACATGAAGAAACTTTGAAACACCTGCAGTGGGAAACAAAAGGTTAATTAAAAAGAACCCCAGTCTTTGCACTAAACTGATTGCTGGGACTCCTGCCAGCCTGGGAAGGTTAAAGAGCTCAAGCATGCGTGGGCTGCGGGGGGAATGGCTAAAATTTACAGCCAGCTCCCTGGAAAGTCACAGTTCAGCTGTTCTCCCGGAGCAGGTGCTCATGGGAGCGGGCCTGTCCCTTTCAAAGCGTGAAGATTGATGAAGCCTTCGCTCTCACCAACTGTAAATATACAACCAGCCTTGTCAGAGCAGGTTTGTAACATCACTTGCTGACAGCAAGAAATTTTTTTTAACCTCCTAAACACACGCACGCACGCCTACCCCACACAGGCACACACGCACACACAAAAGTACTAAAAACCAGCATTTTCCCAGGAAACAGGGAAAAGGCAATAAATAAAATGGTGGGAAAGGCGTTTATGTTTTCACTGCCCAGAGAGGCAGTGGATAGAGGACGTATGCAGGGTGATTTCATCCTGTCCTTCAGAAAATAGGCAGCATCTTCCTCAGGCTGCACAGTTTATGGGCAAGTGCTGTGAGGCAGCTCTGACACTTCTGGAGAAATCAGTGGGGCTGTGCACTGCCACCCTTGGAGATGGAGGGCAAGGAATCATGAGAGATGGTACAGCTAAAATCATCATTTTACTCTGCCCTGGTGCCTGCAGGCTGAGGGTTTGTAATGGGGTACAGAAGGAACTATCTATTCCTTTCAAATGGGAGTTACTTATTCCTTATAGATAGAAAATACTTATTCTTGCACTCGATAAAGGTCTGCACACTCGTGTTTAGATTGGGATTTTCACAGAGGAGCATCCCACACAGAGAGAACACAGGCTTCCTGTGGGGGTGAGGTGGTCTCCCTGAGAACCTGAGACAGGGAAGGGGTCAAACAGCACAGCGAAGCCGTGGGATGGCTTTGAGACCTGGGGTCTCAGCCGTGGCACCTCCCTTTCTGCTCTTAACATCATGCATATAATGCAAACACTCCTCTCCTATAATTAGTGGTTTCATTCCTTGAAGGCGATGTGTCAGAGGTGAGTCCTCAGAGAGTGTTTTCACCCAGAGAAGATTGTCCTTCCTGATTAGCTTGGGATGGGTGTTGTGTGCCTGGATAATTGGGTAAAGGGCTGAACAACACCCTGCAGGCACAGCTGCCTCCCGGGACTGAGGGGAGATGCGATGTTCGATGTTCGAGGGAGCAATCCACAGCAGAGACAGACCAGCAGGACAGAGGCGGCTGCTTCTCTCTCCAGAGAGGAAATTATTTCCGCTAATAACTTCGAAGAGTTGCACACAAATCCAGCAGGAAAGAATAGTATTGGCAAGGCCTCCCCAAAGCCTCTGGAAATCAGACAGGCTGAATTCACTCCTGACTTCAGTGACTGAACTCCTTGGATAATTGGAAGCAGAATTAATATTCCAGTATTCGTTTCTTTATTGTCCCACCCCAGGATTCATTCTTAGCATTGCAGTCAGTTTAACTAAAATAATTCCTCAGCATCCTTTACTCAGTTCTTTCCCAAGGAAATTCCATCTGTGTTATCATTTCTCTAAGGCAAAATTTCAGGGTAATAGAAAATCTTTAGCCTAATTTCCTAAATTTCTTAGGTTTGATGTTTCCATTGCAGTGTGGAGGGATTAAATTGGTGATTTTAAGAAATGTCAGTACATTTCAACCCCCTCAAAATTTTACCGTGAAAAATAATCAGGTTTTGCTTGGTGCAGTTTTGGGGTTTGGTTTTGCACCACTGTTCCTGCTTTACTACTTTCTTCGGCATATTTTTAATAGGTTAGTAAAGACTTAGTAAAGACTGCCCTGCTCTGTAGGTAAAATCCAGCCTTGGGTAATTCCCTGAAATTTTCCAAAAGTCTTTTGGTTACCTCAATCTACAAGAGGAATAAATTTCTACGCACCTAACAAAGCTCCAACAGTCCTCACATGCACACAGACTTGTCCAGCACAAAATTCATTTGCTTTTCCTCCAAGACACTTCCAGGATGAACACACCTACGACAAAAGCATGCAACGGAGTGTTTGCAAACTGTCACATTCTTCCTTTTGCTTTCCCTTCTCTCAAATTCCTTGACTGACGTGGCTGTTTGAATTGCTAACACTCTGTGATGAGGACTGTCACTGTCGCCTCGGCTGTGTTTACCCAGTGCTGCTCACGGCGGGGTTCCCTCCCCAGCGCAGAGCCTCACACCATGGCACATGCTAATAAAGAGGAAGACAAAAAGGTACTTCCCTCCTTGCAGCAGCAGCAATGTAACAGTCCTGATGAACAGGCCAGCCACTGGGAATGTTTCCAGAAGCTGTAAGGACAAAAAGAAGTAATTTATTGCAAGTGCTACAAATACATCATATACCTGTGAATACAGGTGACCATCACTTGCTCAAAGAGCTGCTGCTGTCCTTGGAGGAAAAAGACCTCGAAGGTCTCTCTCTACCACAGTGAGCAGCAAACAGCAAAGTCCTCCTGAGTTTCGGGAGGAGCGGGCGTTGGTGTGTTCATGCCTTACACTCCTTGGCAGGGCTGAAAAGCCTGAAATATGATTACATTTTCCCAGTAAAATTACATTTGGGTCTTCCCAGAGATCCAAAATGGTTAAAGCAATTTTTCCATCAGCCTCGTTATTAGCTTTTCAAACAGTATTGGCACTCATCTCCAGTTTTATTTTCCTTATCCCTTCATTAAACTCTGCCTGCTGACGTTTCAAATCCGTGGCTATTTGCCTGTTTCTGCCCCATCTCTGTCAGGCCCAGATCTCCTTGTCTCCCTTTGCCACAGGATTCTCCCTCCTCTCTCTGGAGGGGGGAACAGGGGAGGGGGGCACCCACTCCCTTTCACACATGTCTGAAACCCTCCGTACCATCAGGGCTGCTCCACAGGGTCCCTGCTCTTCTTCACACCTCTGAGATGGAGCTGTCATTACCTGCTCCAGCCTGGACCTGGCTGCCCCACTGTCAGAGCTTCTCCGAGTTCCCAAGGGGTTTTCAGCCGAGCCACATTCCCAGGAACCTAAATTAATCAGGCTTTTTAAAGCCCTACTAAGGACTGCTCTGGTTTTCATTCACTAAGGATCAGACCAAACAACTTGCTGTCTTTTACTCCCTTTTGCCAAGAAGTTGCAAAGAGAGCAGCCAAGGCATGGCCTCCCATCCCACTCACCCTATAACTCATTGTTCAGAACTGGTACAGGGAAGAGGAGGAAAACGAACCCAAATCACTGCTCAGCTCCTGTTCTCCCAGCCTGCCCATCCCACCCAGTGAAACACATGGCATTAAAACTTCTGCAGCTGAGAGGATCTGATTATTTTTATGGAAATTTCCTCCAAGTTCAGAAGTGGATCAATGACAATTTCTTGAGCTGGCTCCATTTTGAGTACCAGAATTGACTTTTGGAGAAGCTGCTTGATTTCCCAGCTTCCCCCCACCAGAAAAGAGATTATTGCATAGGCATGTGATGTAATTCAGCTCCAAATAGGGTCTGGGCCTATTAGACCCCAATATAAAACTCACCCAGGCTCCAAGGAAAACAGCAGAGCTCCCTTCTAACCCCCTCCTTGTCACACCTCAGGCCAGAGAGAGGTGGGAGTGAATCCACTTGCTAATATTCAATACACCACACAGATATAAATGGCAGCTCAGGATGTAACACAGGAGCGACTCATTTTGGGCAATTTATTTCAGCTATTCCTTTTCCGAGTTCCCCAGTTAGCCCTTTTTCTATTACCCAACCATGCCACTTCTTTGCTTTTATCTTGTCTTGCTGTCTGCCTGTCTCTCCGCTCATTCTCCTTTCTTTTTCCATTTGAAAATACTTTTCTTCTACTTAAAAGGTCTTTTACTTGCGTGCAAATCCCTCTGCTTTCCTCTCACCCATCACCTGCCAGGTCTCTGCATTTTCTTGCGACTACATGGGCAGCAGCTCACCAACTTTTGGGCACTGACCCCCTCCCCAGCAAGGCCAAGTGACTGTCACAAACACAGCCCCTTTACTCCTTCACTTAATGTCTTAAAATCATCCTGAGGGCACCAGAGGTAACAAAGATTGAAGCTCTTAATGCAAATTCCTGGCTCCAGGTTAGCACAGTGCAGGGCTTTCTGCAAGGCCTCTGTAAAGAGGCTTTTAATTTCGCTCTAATAGGGAGGTTATTGTATGTTAAATAAATACTAATTGATTATTTAATATATATGCGTTGAGGGTTAACTGCTATGTAATGAGCTCCTCTCCATTAGCGGGGCTGCTGAACGTCAATTAATATGGGTTTTATAATCAATTGATATTTAACATGCCCTAACTTCCCTGTTCAGACTTAATGGGCCAGCATTTCCAAAGTGGCCAATGCCAATAGTTTTTTCTTTTAAAAATTAAAAAATATTTGTTGGACGATTTGCAACAGGGTGGGAAGTTATGAATCTATTAAAAGCTCAGCAAATCAGCTCTGCAGAACCAGGCACACCAGGGGGAGACTGTCCAATCCCAAGAGCAGAAACCTCTGGCAATGGGAGAGGGGAGCCACATTCCCTTAACTTCTGTGGTACTTGGACTTGTTCTTCTTTAGAGAGTTTCCCAGAAAATGCTCTGTCCCATTTCAAAGCTTTATACCATGGCATAAGCTGGGCTTGGCCCCCACGTGATCCCAGCTTTGCTGTCCAGTTGCCCTGAGATACACCCTAGAAATGGGATGTGCAATCCCAGGTTTTGGAAACCACTGCAAGATAAAACATTAAGGGCAAGACTTCCAAGGATGACCAGGGGATTTAGACATGCAGCTTCCATTTATTTTAATAAGCATCACGTCTCTAAGTGTCCCAACTGCCTTTTAAAACATCTCATGGCAAAGACTTTATTCCCCTTGCCTCTCCTTCCCAAGCACACAGATAAATCATGTGCAAGCTGTTTGTGGTATACACCAGGGAGAAAACAAGGAAGTTTCTAAGGAAAAGAATGATCATAATGCATTTGCAACCATTATCTAACACTATTTCTTACTTAATTTCCTTACTGGCAGCTTTCACACGGTTTCACAATGCAGCAGAGTTTAGCTTAGCTTGCCAAAAATTCAGGCTGGAAGAGAACATACAAGGAGGTACATTAGATACTGAAGCCTCAGTTCCCACCTGAGAGCATCTTTTTCAGGTTTGCTCTCTCTGGTCCCCAGCTGGAGCCCTGCACCCCAGCAGGCCACTCCAGGAGCTAAATGCTCCCTGTAAATATTACAATATTCCCAATCAGCAGGGTTGGGACAGCACGAGGAGAATGGGACTTGAACAGCACCCAGGCAGGGTTAGGATGCAAATAATAAAGATTGGAAAAAGAACAAAGAGGAGCATGTGGCCAGATCGGGGTTTGAAGTCTACAGGCTGATTTATGTCATCTGAGGATCTGGCCCAGTTAGATCTAATTTTAACATCCTTGACAAATTCCCTTTAACGGCAAACTGTCAAAAGGGAATCTTTTCCCCGCCCCTCATCCTTCCATCTCCAGAAGCTGTTCCCTGTGACAACACTGTTCTCCAGCAGTAATTGGCAGTATCATTCCATTATCACTTATTCTTAAGGCCTGAGGATTTCGTTCCTTGCAATTTTCCTGTTGTACAAATTCAGGTCTATTAGTTGAAGACACGTGCATGTTCGTGCATTTATTCCCTGCGTGTGTCTGAGCATGGAGACAGGACTTAAACCTGAAAGGGCCCTTGTCTCACCAAAAATTAAAGGAAGCAAGAGAGCTAATCACTGATGACACATCACTGTGGGTTTCCGGAGGATGTACCTCTGGCATCTCCAGCAAAACAGTGGCGATTCTCCTAATAAGCATTTTAAATGGATGATGATCCTAATGAACTTAATAGCATCACTATCCAAGGACAGCATCAACTCATTGCCATCCTGCATTTTGCAGAAATAGCTTCTCTTTAAACAGTGTGCCCCTGCTTTGAACAGTAATGGCTTTTAAAAGTGTCTTAGCACACAAAGGCAAAATCTTTTTTGAAACCGGGTGGAATTGGTTGGTGATTATCACTGAAAAGCTGGCAGCCACCAGCTAACCTTCTAACAATGAAATATGGGAATTTACCTTCATGCTTCAGTGCTTGCTATTCAGCTGTCTACCAGGGTCTAAATCAATGATTCTACACCCTCCACTCAAGGTTTCTCTTTCAAATGCTGCAGATATGACCTTAAGTTCATCATCTAAACAATGCAGTTCATGTTTAATTTCATTAATCTAAGATCTTCCATAAAATTGCAATATGGCACCATACCTTTCAAGTACCTTCATTAAAATCCATGTTATTTCTAAATCCTATGCATATCTATGAGGTCATACGGTGTTTTATTAAAATGGATTTTTGAAAGGCTCAGCTCTTTTATCACCAATTCTCATAAGGTAGTTTACAATTTTAAAAAAATTTAAGAACTTAAATCCTTTCCAATCTCTTAGGCAATGAGCAGATTTGAACATTTCTGCAAATTACCACCTTTCCTAATTTTTTAGCTTTTTTCCAAGGATTTGGAGAGGAAAGAAAAGGAAATTCTTGAACCCTCCTTGTTTGTATTTTTTCTGTTGTTTCCTATGTCTAGTGCATTACCCTCTTGGAATGTACCAGCTCATTGAGGTCCAGTGGGTTTTATTCCCAAGATTTGCCCAGTTGTCTATATGGCTTCACATTCTCAAACTGCATGTTGGATTTTTTTGTTATTCTGGGAATAATACGTTGGCACAAGTTGATTTTTCTACTGCATCCCTTTTCCTATTTATTGTCTATATATCACTCGGGTTTGGGACAACTCCTTGGAAGGCCAGCTGGAGCAGGGAGCTCATGACAGCAGATGCCACAAAAGGCAGATCCTGCCCCCCAAAGCTCCATCTCTCCACACTTCCCACCCGTTTAGATCAGAAGATATTCAAAGGAGAATCCTTCCTCTGATCAAGCGCCCCGAGTGTCAGGTAACAGACTTTTTATCCTACACCCTGATTACATATTCATGAGCCACTCGATGCATATGCATTACTCTATTTTACATAGCCACACCCCTTAGCAGAGGTCCTTATATGGTTCTTCGGGGTCGGTTTTCAACGTCCGGCGTCCTTTTTAGGTGGCTGTTCCTCAAGCCCTGCTTTTCTGTAAGCACAGTATCATCATTATTGTGCACAGCTCCTGCTCTGTCAGCCTTGCAGAGCTGGGCTGGCCTCCTGCTTGTGTTTTGCATGGCTTCTGTTTGCCTAACTTACATCCTTTATCTGTTTCTCCAAGGCTGTGCTGTTCTCCTGCCCTTATCAGAGTCAAATGCTGTTCTGTTCCACTGTCCTTATCACTCCCGCAAAGCCATCCCCTGGCTGCAGTGCCACGCTCACGGTGTAACATTACTCTGAAGAAGCAATTACAGCGAGCAGAGCAAGGAACTAAAGACAGGTCACCTAAATGAACTGAGGGAAAAGTACATGAGAAAACAAGAAAATGTCTTCATCACTTTTCAGGCTTCAAATTGGAAAAACAGGAATCAATACAGCAGAACTTCATTTAATGGTGTGAAAAACAATCCACCCCAAGACAGGCAGGAATCACTTATTGCAAAACAAACAGGCCAATTAGGGCCAGGCAGGGCAGAGTGGGACACCAGCTCTGGAGCCATTCCTGCAGCCTCGGCTGCCTGAGATGTGGCCACAAGGGATGGAGACACCACCGAAAGCTGCTCTGAGGCCTCAAAGCACAATATCCCCCAAAATGGGCAGCAGGGCTGCATTTTGCTGATTTTTCTCTCCCTCATTTTTTCATCCATGCTCCTTCCCATTCAGTTCAGTGATGGCTGGAACACTGGGCAGCGCTGGCTGATGCAAGCACCCACACCTGGGCTGGGAGATGGGCACACAACCCTCACAGGGAGGAACTTCTCCCTGATATCCAGTCTAAACCTCTGTCACTGTGAAGCCATTCACTCCAGTCCTGTCACTCCAGGCTCTTGTAAAGTCTCTCTCCATCTTTTTTTGTCAGCTCCTTCAGGTGCTGAGAAGTCACCATTAGGTCACCCTGAAGCCTTCATGGCCTTAAAACTTTTGGTGTCAGAGCCCAGAACCCTCAGTCCACTCCTTCTGCTGAGTGGCTGTTTCTGTGTTGGGCAGTTCTCTTCCTTTCTAGAGAAGCAGCAGCTCTGCTCTCCAGCACGGCTCTCAGGACACCTGAATACAGACATCTGCCACGGGAGCATTTTATTGCCTTTCCTGTCACTGCCACTGCCAGGTCCTGGAGCAGATTAAACAGATTAATAGAAGTGATGTAGAGGGAGTGTAAAACCCACCAGCCTCCGCCGTGGGCCAAGTGAAATGGGGAGAAGGAGGCTGGAGCTGACATTTGCAGAAGTAACCTCATGTTATTAAAACAAATTTGGCATGAGGGGAAAATATGTTTGCTTTGCTCGTCCTAATGGCTATGAGAGCATATTCAAAATCAAATATTTGTAAGGCAGTAAGTTAGTGTATTTTCAGTGTTTTCTCCTCCCCTTCTCCTCCCCCTTGTCAGTCAAACACGGTCCCCCTTGTTGCCATGTCACAGGGCTGCTGCTTTTAAAGTACATGAGAATGCAGAATGGACATCAGCTCTAAATCTTAAAATCTAACTGTGAATTTATATTTGTCTTCAGGAAAATAATCAACCCCAAAACATGTGGCCAAAGCCTCTGGATGCATTTCCAGAAAACTGCTACACACTGCAATTTTTCTCTCTTTTTTCCCCCTTCTGACGAAACATTGGTTGTATTTTCTCCTTTTATTTATTGGAGTGCTAAATGGATTATTTCAGCAATAAATCAGGCCCTTTCATTACGTTTTTAAGGTGTTGTCACTGTTATGAAGTACAGTGTGCCATCAAAATTAAGCTCAGATTGCATTACCACCTATTTTATAGATAGAGAATTACTTGATGGATTTTTTTTCCAGCAGTCTAAGCACTTTGTGTCTTCCCTTCCAAGCCCAACTGTCTTCCTTAGTTTCACAGGAATTTTCCTCCACGAGTTATGAAATTCTCAGGCACATTCTCTCACAAATACCTTTGCATTAGGTTTTAAAACAGAGGGATGATATTTCTTTTAGCCCAAACTATTCATGTGAAGTGCAGGGAGGTTGGGGGTGGGAAAGACCTGCCTGAGCCTCCCCTTACAAACCTGAAGGAAAGCAGCTCTTCTGTGGAACCCTTCAGCTGGAAGGAGCTGATCCATTAGTGCTGCTGGAATCTGAGATTATATTTAAAGTTTCAAAAAAGGTGTCCTGAATTGCATCTTTATAATATTGTATATAATATATAAAATGTAACTGATGTCAGGTGTAAAGAAAGGGATCCATAATGCAGCCAATGTGCTGCTCCATGGCCATGTTGTTCTGGGAACAGGCTGAGCTGCACAGGCCAGACCAGGTGGACAGGACTTAGGGTCACACAGGTTAAATTCAGCCCACTGACCTGCAGTCCTCTTCCCCCACTGCTGTAATCCTGCAATAGGTGGCACTTCAGAGAAGAATTTCTTCTAAAGTTTCAAAGCAAGAAGCTTTTCAGCATTCCTCCTTCGTGCCTTTCCTTTAAATTGACACTAACATTTTTGCCAGGAGTTTTAGAATCCAGAATGTCCCAAAAGAAATGAATACAGAATGTCTCACCTGCAAATTACACAACCCGCTCCAACAGCCACCGTTGCCTGTTCCTTTTCCACCCCCCTGATGTAGACTGGGAGCAATCCAAAGAAATTAGTGACATTACCCTCTGGTAGCCTGGTGACACTTATGTTCCAATCTTCAGAAAAGTGACTGCAAATCTGCAGACACGTCTGCCTAGCACTGCAGAAGTAATTTTAGAAAAGTAGCTGCTGCACATTATGGGCGATACTTTCTGAGCTGTATGTGTCAGTGACCCACTGCTGCATCCTCTGGCAGAGCTGCAGAGCACTTCATCCATCTTCCCTTTCTGGCCACGGCACTGGCAAGACGAAATCTTATGTATTATTTAAACCTTCCCCTTTTTTCCCCCTCCTCTGATTGTCCAGTTCAGGGATGGCCACGGCGCAACGTCCTGCAGCTCTGCAGTGCCAGCCCTGCTCCTCCGCGGATCCTGGGATCAGGGAGTTGGCTCTGAGCTCCCTCTGAGCGAGGTGGTGTGGCTTTGCAGGCTGCAGAACTTGGCACCTGCCAGGAAAAAAGCAATCATTTCCTTTTAGTGCTCCTGGCTGACTCTCCCTAAGCGCCAGAGGATGACGCGAGTGCTCGGAGCTCGTGGGGAAGGGCCGGGCACCCTGCAGGGTCGGCCACCAAAAATCCCAACTATTCCCAACTCCGAAGTTTTCTTGTTCATTAAAGACAGAGCGCAGGACCAAGCTGCTCAAGGAGTTAAATGTATTAAGCAATTTACAATTAATATAGAACTCATTCCAGAGATATCTACGAGAGAGTACAACAGGGCAATTAACCCACTAATACACTAGGCTATTACATCGCTATGTCTCTTATTTTAGCCTGAGGTGATTTGAAACGCATTGGATTAAAGGATATTACAGGAGATAGCATGAAAAATAGCTTAATGTAATGAGCCATCCCGTGATGTCTGCTATTAAAGATGATTTGCAGTTGAAAACTACAACATACAGTAGTTCAGCCATTTAGAAACATGAGTGTATTTAACCCTTTTCTGGCCTGTGTGTCCCTTACTTGAGACGATGCAAGAGTTTCTCCCTCTCCTCCCCCTCACTTCAAATGCCTTTATCTGAGGATTATCAAATGCACCTTATTAAAGTACAGTAGTATCTTTGGGAGATTGGTGCCTGAGGTTGATAGAAAACCAGTAATCTGCTAATAACTTTTAAAAATAGATCCCCGGGAGAGTAAATAGGCTATTCGACCGGCGACACGTTCCCGAAATGGGAACTTGTAACAAATTTCTCTGCTAGCCTTAGGCCTGTCATATCAGTTCCAAACGGTGACCCAGACACAACTGGGAAACAAAAGCACCTTATCTTAAAATCTATAACTGTACAGCTCAGCACAGGGAGAGGAGGGCGAGCAGCTGGAAAAGTTCCTGCCTGTGGAGCAGTCCTACCATGCAGACTGAGCGTCTGCTGGTTTCAGTTCCCGGGAAAAATCACAGGGCTGGGAAAACAGCTTCCACCTGGACACTGTGCATTTCTCTTTCTCTCATTTCTGTGCTTTCCTCTCCAACTGGAAACACGGAGAAATCATTGAATTCGTGCTGTCAGGCGTGATGGGTTTTGTCTGTGAGACAGGTGAGGCTCTGCATACCCCAGGCACAGTCTCTCTTTCTAACAACCCCATTTACACAGAAATAGAGGTGAACAAAACTGGCACTTATTTTCCCACCAGAAAAAGGGAGGATTGTTTCCTCATGTTTCCTGTGAAGAAGTTTTTTCTTCTATGAACAAGAAAGAAAAAAAAAAATCCCATGTACCCCATAAAAGACATCCCAGGGGGACTTGGGGAAGAGCTGTAAGTAAAAATATTATGAAAAGATTAATTTTCTGGGCAGCTTTGCAGCTGGGTGAGGCATTACAGAGCTGGGTTATCTCACCTGCCTCGACAGAGACAATCCCACAGCCACTTCTCACCTTCCCTACTTGCCATCATCTCCTTCCCCATCCCATTCTGCCACGAAGTCCTGCAGATCCATGGCAAATAGAGGGTCTCCCCGTTTTCCCTTCAGGTTGCCTTTCCCTGGCTGAAGAGCCCTGCTTTGCTCTCCTTCCTCAAAGGAGCAACGTCCTGCTTTGGGCTGCATCAGCATCGCAGTAGGATTTGGCTCCTTCTAATTGTGATGTCCTCTGGCCTTCTCCGAGCAGCACTTCCTCCCTGAAACCCAAATAAAAGCACTTGCTTGTAAAAACTGTATTTTTTAGAAGGATCAAATGAGGATTTTCATATTTGCATAAAAACAGAAAAACAATTAGCAGTGCAAAACAGCCCAAAGTGATTACACTTCTCATGGAAAGCACTGTGGCGAGGTGCTCTTCACACGAGGAATAACTGCAGGGGAGTTATTGGATGGGTGCTATCAATACAGTTCCTCCTCGAAGGAAATACGTGAAGAATGGGGAAAAGGATGAGAAAACAAAAAATAAACAAACAAACAGAAAGTGCTTTCAGGCTGAGGTTCTCCTGAACCTGAGCTGACACATTTCTGCACCAAAATGGAAAGAGAAGACAAAAAAAATCTGTTCCCCAGCTGACCTCCCTCTGCATCAAGGATTTTAAGCAGAGGGTGGCGCTTCCTACAAACCTTTCTGCAGGGGCGGGGGGGAGGCGTTGGTGGGGACCTCTTTCTAATCAAAGAACTTGTCACTGTCACTTTGGTGTTAGCAGATGCCAGGAGCAATACCCAGGCCGTGGTGGATCTGCAGCGTGTTATTAACAGGCTGCACTCATTGCCATCCACCCCTGCTCCCAGCAGCTCTCCTTTTTGTCTCACTCCGGGCTGCCTGCATCCCGTGTGGCACGGGAACCTGTCATTTCTCGTTTCCATCCAGAGGAACAAGTGATTTGGGAGAAAGGGAGAGGATGACCAGGGCTTTCTGACCTTTTCTCCTTCGATTTGGCTGCTCTGCCGTGTGAGGAGGAGATGGCAATCACGCTACGTGGAACCGACAAACTCATCTTGGTGTCACTCGCTCACGCCAGCAATGGCCGTGTCACTCGGCATCAGGGACAGCGCGCCGCTGACGGGATTAGGGCCCATGATGGCCCTCATCTGCCAGCAGCTCTGAGCCCTCCCACTGCACCCCACTCCTGGCTGGGGCAGGATTGTTTAATTGTCAGCACATTCAACGAAAGTCTCGTTTCTCTGTCCGTTTTTCCTCTCCGAGGGGGATCAGTGTCTCCTTGAGCCTGCAAAACTCCTCCTTGAGGGGGTAAAACTTGAGATCACGGAGTTCTCTGCATAGCTTTGTAAATCAAACTGAAAATCTGTTACAGTGGCGGGGAAACTGAGGCACAGAGAGGTAATGGAGATTTCCCAAAGCCATCCCCTGCTCCTTCCAAGGCTGACCTGCAGCCAAGGGATGGACAGTGGAGGAAGGCAGACGGACACCCAGGGACACCCCCTGCACTTCAATGCCCACCCTGTGCCACCCCCACAGCTGCTCCACATGTGCCAGCAATAATCCCACAGAGGGAAGAGGAGAGGTGTCACTGATCCCCACAGAACTGTCCCCAACACCTCCTGCTTTCCCCCTGGAGGAGAGGAGGGCCCAGAGCATCGAAGCCACTTCCTCAAATAGCCAGCCCGAGGCACTGCCAGCCTGGTGATCAGCAGAGCAATTAATTAGTACCAATTCTAGCAGTGAAAATGGCCAGACAGGAGGATTCAGTGCCAGGACTGGCATCTCTTACCAGAGCTTTGCAGGTCACTCCCGAGCCCGGCTTCCAAACTCTTGTCTGCCCCTCAGTATCCTTGGTGTGTCGGATATTGAACACAGTTTTTGGCCACAGGATCCCCCTGGGCTGTGCCCACTGCAGGACAGTGCTCTGGAGCTGCCCCAGCCCCGGTGGCACTGGCACAGCTCAGCCCTGGAACTGCTGCCACCACAAACCCTCCAGGCCTGCCCAAACCCTGTGCTCTGCTCCTGGGATAGGCACTGGCAATCCCCATCCCACCTGGCAGCTCCTACGGCTGGCAAACTCCTGGATTTGGGAGGGCAGTGGTTTATAGTGCATTAGAGACACCGCAGTAAAGGGGAATTTTTACATTCTCTTAGTCTCAAAGAACCAAACCCTACACAAACCCAGTGGACACAAGAACAAAGAGCAGCCATGGCATCATTTGGGTCATGTCACAAGTTCCAGGTGAGAGATGGTGTTGCAGGACTAAATATTCCTGGTTGGCCTGAGGCAAACCAGCTGAAATCCCCTAATACTTGACTGGAAAAGTGCAGGAAGGCAAAGGAGGAGAGGGGAGAGAAGCAAGGGAGAAGGTTTTACACAGAAAACTCCCTTTTTGGAGGGTAGGAGGGATATTAGTTGGTAACAGCAAGAGCAGAGATTTTCGCACTCCTATAAATCATTATTACTGGATGTCCCTGAGGGGATGAGAAGAATGAATCAGTTACACACACACAATGCCAAACTTTTACATGGAGGAAGAAAAAAGAGAAAGAAGAGGGGAAAAAAGGAGAAAAGGAGAGAGAAGAGAGGAAAAAAAGGGGGGAGATAAAAAGGAAAATAAAATATTAAAGATGGGGGGGGGAAGAAGAGAAAAAAGAGGAAAGAGGGGAAGAGAATCGGAAAATAAAAATAAGAAAGATAAAGAAGAGAAAAAAGCGAAAGAGGAGACAAAGGCAGAAAAAAAGGAGGAAAAGGGAGCGAGAACAAAAGCCAAAGGAGAAGGAGGAAAAGAAAGGGAAGAATGAGAAGAAGGGAATGAATGAACTTTGGAAGCAATTTATAATTCCTTTCACCTACATCATGAATTGAACATGCAAAAAAAAAAAAAAAAAAAAAGAAGGGGGGGGAAAAAAAAAAAGGAAAGGCGGAAGGGAAAATATTCCGCCTAGCATGCAGATTATCATTTGAAAAGATTCTGTTGCCATGTTTTTGTCCCTGGGTGATGAAAATGAAATTGTCTGATGTGTGCGCCGTGTTAGATTTACCTTTGCAGGGTTCACCCACAATCAGTAGAGAGGGGTCATGCCACAATATGTCATCTCACAGCTCCATCACACCAACTCCAATTTATACGAGGAGGTATTATGCATTTCAAAGGAACCCCCTGCGCGTGGCTCTTGTTACTGATCTATATCACAGCTCAGCTGAGGGAAGATTAGTTCTGCTGCAAGGGCAACCAGACTTATTTGTTTATGATTATATTCTCCTTAAAGACGCACCATTCCTTTTTTTTTTTTTTTTTTTTTTTAATGTCTAATTTAAAGTGTGCATTAAAGGGGCTGGGTAGGGGGTGGGATGTAAAAGGTGAGAGAATTCTGCACTCTCCCACAAGGAAACCTAATAGTCTTAGTCTCCCATGCATCCTGCTCATTAAAAAAAAAAAAAAAAAAAAAAAATCTCCTTTTAAATAAAATTTTGGTTTTTATCTGGG
>NW_008237409.1:1771668-1785025 GCF_000691975.1 Corvus brachyrhynchos
CCTCGGGCGAGCACCACCCGGAGTCAGCCCTCCCGCTCTGCTCGCTGCTGCTTCCATCAACGTTTGCCCACAAAGTCGCCGGGTTTGTCCCTGAAAAAGGCTCGCAAGGATTTAATGAGGCAGCCGAGCGCTGCGGAGCCCGGCCAGCCCCGCGCTGCTCATCCCGAGCGTGCCTTGGATTCTGTGGGGCACCCAGGATCTCGCCAAGAAGCTGGCACTGACTCGATCTGCCCCCGAGCTTAGGGGGAGCCCTGGAACCCCGCTGGCATTGAAAACCAGCGAGTCCTGGGAAGTTTTAAAGCAGAAAAGTCCGTTTGTTTGGTGGGGAAAGATGCAGAGGGAAAGGATGGTGGCACCCGCGGGCCTGCCTGCACTGGTGGGGATGCTCCAAGTGGTCAGGCACCCCTGGAAAAAAAAAAAATAAATACAAATAAATATAAAACCATATCTATAAATATTAAAACAGCATCAGGGCTTTCTAAACCAAATAATAAAGGGGTATGTGGGATGAGAGAGGTGTCCATTCTCAGAGTGGGAGGGCGTTTTCCTGCCCAGCAGGATTTGTGCCAGGCTCTGGCTCACAGACACTTGTGTTTCTCATCACCAGGGCTGCTTCCCACTCCTCTGGCCCTGATTAACGAATTGCTGGTCAGAATAAACAGGCCCAATCCCAACTAGAGAATAAATGGGTCCAGCAGGGCCCTGCCAGGAGCAGAGGCACCGAGATGCTGCTCTCTGTCCCCATCTCTCAGCACTTCTGGCCCTGGGGATGAGCGGAGCCGCCAGGATTCACTGGGAGAAGAGGATGGGCACCTCCAGCTTTTCTTAGTGTTTTGCTGAAGAATTTTGCCAAATCAATGCAGAATCAGACGGTTCCAATTATCATCAGTCACGACCATGGGAGTCTGGAAGTGACACCCATCTCCCTTTGCAGTGCCCTGGGGACGCAGGGACAATACACGAACAGATGAATGGACATAGAAGGAAATGAGCATATTAATTAAGGGTGAATTGGCTCATATTTCACTGGAAATGTGTCCTGTATTTATGTGGTGTTTCTCCTGACCCCAGGTTTGAGCACTCGGTGGGACAGCAGGGTGGCTGATCACACCCCAAAGAGCTGCTGGCCCTACAACACCCTGAGGGGCTGATCCTGCTCATCCACGTGCTGGGTGAGCATCCCTGGAAAACCTCTGGCGTCACCAAACCCCCTCTGCACTGACATGAACAGCCAGGCTGGGAAAGGAAGGAGCTCCCAGCTGCTCAAAGCGTTAAATATATTCTGCCTAAGTGCAAAATCTTCACAGTGCAGCTCATCGAGCTTCTTCCTGCGCCACACCCTCACCAGAGAAGGAGAGCCGGAGATGCCAAGGGCCTGTCACTGTCTGTGCTGGCCATGGCATCACCTTCCACCACCCAGGGTCAGGAACTGAGAGCCTGGGGCAAGCAACAAGGTGTCCAGCCCTGGTTTTCCAGAAGCTCCTCCTGGGAGAGCAGCCAGCCTTCCCTCTCCCTGCCATTTCCTCCCTTGTTCTTCGTAAAAACCACACTCATTTCACTACTTTGAAAGCTCATAATATGATGGGTGAAAACAATTAAATGAAATAGACTGGTAATACCCATGGGAAAACATTTTTAGATATGATATTACAATCTTGTTTCAAAATTGGATTTTGCCAAGAGGAAATACAGTTTATTATAAAACACATTTTCTTTTAATTTAATTATATAATCTTTGGCTTCAGAGAAGGGATGCTTAAATCAGACCCATTTAATTTTCAAGTGTATTCACCCATCACCTAGGGCAAATTGGTTTAAATTAGTAGGTGACTATATAAGTTCTAGATATGTGTCAGACAAAAATTTATCTGCAAACTCTGTATAAAAGACCATCTACACCAGCAGCACAGCAGCAGAAATTACCTGGGATGAGCAGACAAGCACCTGAAGAGCAGTATTTGCTCTGATTTCAATGATACCCACTACAAAACCTGATCCGGGATTATTTTTTATCTTTGTTAATGTTTTGCCAGATCAGTTCATCACCCTGCATGTCTGCACTATGCCAATAAAACCTGATGACCTGCAGTTAGATTCTACCAGGTGCATTAAATTCCCATAACGGGAGCAGATCTTGCTAAGTCTACCATGGCCTCTTCCCTCGCAGAGATTGCATTTCCAGCCTAATGACAGCCGTGGTTTGTTCAGAGCCCGCAGTGGCTGAGCTCTGCCTCGATCCGTCACCGCGGCCCCAGACAGCTCAGCACAGCCAGCGCTGCCCGAGTTTGATCACAGATCTCCTCCCATCCCACTCCTTCTCCTGTTTCCTCAAGCCAAGGTTGAGCCTGGTTTGGAAGCAGCCAGAGGAAATCCCTCCAAACCCAGCAGCTCCCCGATGCCAAAGCCGAGGTTTGCTGCTGCTCGCGGGGGTTCGGGAGCATCGCTGGCAAAGACAAGAGAGGAAACTCCTCAGCCAAGGGAAATGCTGCAGTGCAGTCAGGGCTGGCTCGGCAGGAACACCACAGCAGTGATAAACAATCATCTGTGGGCCGTGGAGGGTGCTGTGCATGGCAGGGAACAAAACCCTCCAGCAGCGGCTGCCTGGGGGAGGGTGCGCTGGCTCCCCCCGGCCCCACCAACGCAGCAACCAGCTCATCCCGAGCATCCCTGTGCTTTGGGGCTGCTCCCACACATGGATCATCCTCCAGAATTCTCCATCAGCTGTTCTCAAGGCCCACCAGAGCCTCCAGCCAGGCTCATCCCCATCAGCCCTCCCGCACCTCTGCTCAGCCCAGCAGACACATCCAGTTTTGTGCCCTCCCTGTGACAGCACCAGCATCAGGCACAGTGACCCTCACCTTAAACAAACCACAAAAATCAGAGTTTCTACCCTTGCACCTGAGCCAGGAACCCAGCCAGCACTGGAAGACAGAAAACAAATGCAACACCAAAACTCAGTTTAGCTATTAAATGCTCACAGGGCTGTTTTAACAAACAACAAAATCTACATCACAATTCTCACGCCAGGCAGCGAGCACAGGTCACTGTAAAAGCCAAAGCCAGTGGACGCTCCTGCTGCCACAGCACATAAATATAAATATATACATGCACCAGAGTAGAGAAATTCTGGAAAGGTGAGTTGAAAGCATTTCCTAAAGGCAAACACTTACTAAACTCCACCAAAACATTATATATAGCTCATTTTAAATAAATAGCTCATTTTAAAGCACAGTTCACAAACCCAGAATTCCCACAGCCACGATCCCCACCCTTCATTCCATGCATTGCAAGTCACTGAGGAGCTGCTGAAGCATTGGAGGCTGCCCAGGGCAGTGGTGGAGTCCCCATCCCCAGGGGGAATTAAAAGTGTAGATGTGGCACCTGGGACATGGTTTAGTGCCGGGGGAATGGTTGGATTTGAAGGTTTTAAACATCTTTTCCAATCTAAATGATTCTGGGATTTTCCATACTAGGGGTAGTGGTGAACATGGGGGTGGTGCTGGGTTGATGGTTGGACTTGATGATCTCAAAGATCCTTTCCAACAATTCTTTCCTAACCCTAACAATTCTGTGATTCTGTGGGTATTCCATGAATAAATATGATTATTTCAACAGGTGTGGGACACCCACTTCCTTCTAGCTCTTCAATGCTCTCCCCTTGGCCACACAATTTGGGAAGGTACCTGATCCAACCCTCAGGACCAAACCCCAAACCCACCCCACCCTGCCAGCCCCAAAATGCACTCCAAGTGTGATGAGAACGTATGATCTCAGCCATGTCTGGCAAATAAACATTACAAGGGGCTGTTTCATATCTTTGTAGTAGCAAATCTCAGCACTTAACTAGTAATGCAATAAGTCCTATCAAGAGCAGGCTGAAAGGTGGAATAAATTTCCTGGAGAACAATGAGGGTGATGTATGCATATGACCAAGGCACAATAAAACTGTAGAATGGGAGGAAAAAAATGCATACAGTCAATACAATAAAATCAGCACAAATATAGGTTGTGTAAGCAAATAAATCTAACAATCCAAATATTTTACAACACGCTCACACGCAGAGCATTTTTTTCTTCCCCCCTCCCCAGAAATCTTGGGTGGAAAAAAAAAAAATTGGGCTGTTTTGCATCTGAGTGTATTGTAAAGGCACCAGCGGCTGTCTGCACAAATTACCATTCATCTAGGCGTTGTTGTGGAAATTTTCAAGGGATTTGCAGTAATTATATGACAAAATGCTTGCAAATCTCACTCATTGCTGAATAGAAACACACGGGTCAAAGATTGAACACTCTCAGCTTGGTAATTTGTAAATGTCAATCAGACGGGGGCCACGGGAGGCACACAGGCGTAAGCACTGAAAGGCACAGCGACGCCGTAGCAACCAGAAAAAGCCTTTTCAATCCACATTATAAAAGGCACGGGATAGTTTTACTTTCCAGCTTTTTTTTTTTTCATCCCTTCTTTTTTTTTTTTTTTTTAAACAAACTGATCACCTTGCACCCAGAGGAGGAGGAGGAAGAGGGGGGAGACGGGAGGAGGCAAGTAAAGAAAGGAAGGAAAAACAGTTTAAATAAAACTGGTGAGATTAAATTAACTGATACATACATTCGCAGAGGTAGATCGTTTGCTCTGTAATAAATATGGACTCCTATCTTCCCTCCTCGCAGACAGCAAGGAAAGCAAAATAAAATTAAAAGATATAACAATAAAAATTATAAATGCATTGCGGGCCCGCAGACCAACAGCCTGTAATGAAGCTGCTGCGAGGTGGGAAGCTCCTTATCTCTGGGGATCATAAATAGGGAGAGGCAGGCAAGGTGAGGGGTCCGGAGTGCCCGTCCCGATCCGCCTCCCACGGGGACACGGACCTGCTGCAAGGAGTCAGCTCCGTCTTTTCCCGTTTTCCCGAAAGTGGAATTCGGAATGAAATTGCTCCCAACTGTACAAAAGGAATAATCCCGGCGTCTCCCACTCCCCCGGGAATGCACTAAAGCGCCCGGTTTGCCTCTGAGGAGCAGCATCTCCTCCTCAAGGGCCATTCCAGACACAATGACCGCCCCCGCCCGGGAATTCGGGAATTCGGGAATTCGTGGCATTTGCCCTTGAGGGCCCGCAGCTTTTCTGCGCCTTGCCCTCTATTCCAGTACCAACCAAAACGATGTTTTCGTTTAAAACCAGACATGTTTGGGGGCTCCTGAGGATGCTTCCCTTTGTTTTTAAAAAAAGGGGGGGGGAACGCCCACAGAACCACGAGGTGCTGCTGGTTTTGTCTCAGATCCTACAATTTCGGGGCTGAAGCCCCACGGCAGGAGAGCTGCCTCCATCCTGGGGAGCCACTGAGCCTTTCCCATGGGTGTCCCAAACTTTTCCTTTCCTCCCACTGCTGTGACACCGTGGCCAGCCCAGGCTCCTTATCGGCCCTGCTCCCAGTCACACCCGAGTTTTGTTAAATTCAGCACCATTTGGGGCGAGTTCTGGGCACAAAGGAAGCACCAAAGCCAAGAAGCTGCAGAGAGGTTTTTCCATGCACAGTCCCTGTGACCGCAGCGAGGGGACATCCTGTGCTGGGAGGGGCTGGAGGATGTGACACCAAAAGCCCTGAACGCCCCCAAAACCACTGAAACGTCACCTTTGGTACAGAAGCAGAAGGGTTACAGCAAACAGAGCACAGGACAGCCCGAGGTTAATGCAGAAACGGGAGAAACTCCACAGAATTTGCCAATACCAAAGGCCAAGCTGCTGGGGTTCAGCTGTCACCACCTACTCCATCCTTTCCCTCCATCCCAGGTTCACCTCACACGGTGTGAGGCCAGCCTGGAGCTGGTTCCTCACTTCCCAGAGGGTTATTGAGAATCACAGACTGGTTCAGGGGTTGAAGGGACCTTGAAACTCATCTCGTCCCAGCCCCTGCCATGGGCAGGGACACCTTCCATAGGCCAGGTCACCCAAAGCTCCACCCAGCCTGGGCTCCAGGCTGCTCCATGGCACTGGGAATGCCATCAGCTCCACCCTCAACGGGATTTAATGAATCTGAGAAAAATTACGAAGTACCATAAAGCCACAAGTCTCATAAAAAGTATAATAAAATTGAGAAAAGCTATTAAGTTATAAATACAACCAATACATGCAACATCACTCAGATGGCAGAAACTGGCCATAAAATAAAGTCATTTTAAGCCATCATTCCACAAGTTACCAAGTGTCTTAATTCACAAGTCATACATCCCTTTATGGCACCCAATCCTATCGTCTGTGTGGGAGCTTTATAACTTACACCATCCTGTACAGTTAAAAATGCACCTGCCCTTAAAGAAAATGTGGGACAAAGGACTTTGGGGCCTCTTCCAGACTCTCAGGAAGAAGTTGTACAGATCACTTGATCCCTGTGTGATCTCTCTTATTTAACCAGCTCCCAAAATACCTGGCAAGAGTAAGAAACACCTTTGGAGTTATTGCAGGATACTGCAGAAAGAGGGAAACAGAGAAATAGAGGGACTCCAGGCACTCCTGCAGCCAAAATCCTGTGGGTTTACAGAAATCAGCGATGATATTTGAATTTTGAGTCGTGGTGCTGCAGCATCAGGCTCCAAATACTTCTATTTAAACCAAAGTTATTCTAAACATACAGAATGCCCACTGAAAATAAATTATTCCCAAATAAGTTGCTTAGTAAGAGTTGCATCCATTTTTGAAATACATCTATTTTTATTTGTTGGTTTATCTATAAATACATGCACCAAGGACTTACAGTGCAGGTGTATTTCACTTTCCTCCCTCAATTTAAAGCTGAGCCTTTGCTTATCACCCTCCCAAGTGATGTAGAACAATTTCCTCTCTTTATTTCCTCTAAGGGTCCTGTACGTTATGAATATTCATTGAAATAATTAAGCACCCTGTTCACAGCTTGTTGTGTTTACTGTTAGTCCAATAAAACCCAAACAGGTTAATGATGATCTTTAATATGGGAATTTAATATTATTTCACCTACACATCGGTGAAAAGTTTAACTTCCCCTTTAAGCCTCATCAATTTAGGGAAAATAAGTAACCACCATAAAACCCCGCTGCAGACTCTCAGTCAGAGGTACAAGCTCCTGCGTGTTTGTCTTCTGAATTTCTCTTTTTGGTTTTGCTCCAGCATTAGAGGAAAACTGAGGTGGGATTGATTTTTTTTCTTTTTTTTCTTTTTTGGTCTCCCCTAAGAATTATTCACATCACAGGGAGTTCAGTGGAAAGTGAAAAAAACCTTTAGGATGCAGCAGCCATTGGGAAAATGCATTTAAAGATGCTTTGGTGAGGAAGCCTCTAAGGGAGAAGTGGAATTCGTGGCTCTGCTTTGCTGGGGAGGCCAGGGCAGCCTCCCCGGCCCCCTCCGCAGGTGCCACCCAAGCCAGGGCTGGCACTCACTAATTAACCTGCTCATCAGCCCCCATTAGCCGTGCAGAGCAGGAGTCAGAGCCACGCAGCCAGAGCAGGACGGACCAGCACAAATCAGGAGGGTTTATGAGGATTACTTACATTAATTTTATCCTTTATAGGCAATAAACCTTTGCTGGTTCATTACTGGCCACTGTTTAAAGGAGTTTTTCACCACACACGGGAGGCACTGCTCGGCAGCCTGGAGGAGGGGAGCAGGGCTGGGGACAGCGTGGGCTCGCTGGTGGCACAGGGACATGGCCACAGCAGGGCCAGCACTGAGCCCAGTGGCCCTGGCACTGCTGGTGGTGGCACAGGATGGGTTCCCCTCGCTGCTCACAGCTTCCCTCATGCCCCAGGTTGGCACCCCTGAAGTTTGCTCTCAGTTTTAGGTCAGGGTGTGCTGGCCTGACTAATCCTTTCCTCTCACCCCAGAGGTGCCACTGATCCCCGTGGATAATTCCCAGTTCCAAGGCCCTGCTCAGCACCAAGCACCCCTGGCTCTTGTCCTCCCCACAAACCTCATTTTATTTGCTGCTCAGCTGGGGCAGCTCAAGCACCCAGGAAAAGCAGGCACCCTTAGATCAGGCAGCAATTACAGAGCAAAATACCCAGGTGCAAGCAAAAATGGTACAGAAGGGGCAAGGCTGGGAAATAAAAGTGAGGGGAGAGCCCTGTCCAGCCAGCACTGCCTCAGCTGCAGCTCCACGAGCACTGAACAGCACCAGCCTGGCTGGAGCCTCTCCCTGGGCCTTGAGCACTCGAGAAATATTTTTCTCAGAATTACCTGAAGTTTTATTTAATGCAGTAAAGGCTCATTTTCGATGGGAATTAGTCCTGAAAGAGATGGCTGTTAGGAAATGCCACAGGATGCACAGCTCAGCCCTCGGAACCAGTGAGCTCCCAAATACCTGCGGTGCTGCCGGGGGGAGTTGGTGACTCTCTGCCACGAACAATTAACAAAATATCTAATTTAGCCCTGAAATTAACAGGGGTCTCAGTATTTACACCAGCTAAGCAGCATTTTCCAGTGTTCCTTTAGGTTTTCACATAAGCCAACTTCTTGCCTTTTTCAAACCACTCAAAGGACATGAGAACCTAAACCCAAACCAACAAACATCCCCCACCCCAGAAAAAAGCACAGAGCAAGAGAAATCCAGAGGTGTTACCTCTCTTACAGGGTTCTACAAGGCATCTTCTATTAATAGAATTTTAATAAAGTGAAGGAATTCAGGGCAAGGAGAGCAGCTGGAGCCAGGGTCTCAGAGGTATCCCTGCAGTAAGATGTCTTTTTGCAGGAAAAGAAGAGGAAAAAAGAAAAGGGGAAGGCAGTGAAACCAGAACCAGGGGAGCAGAGCCCACCCCTGCAAACACCAAACGTGGAATTCCCTTCAGAGGGCTCCGAGCTGAGGGCAGGAAATAAAATGCTGGAGTCAATCTGCATTTCAGGTGTTTATAACCCTCAGTGATCCCCACTGGGAACCTGGCTGGGGGCAGGAGGTTCCCAAGGAAAAGCTCCCCCAGGTCGGTGACTGAGAGCAGCCAGGCACTTCCTCAGGTGCTCTCAGGGACGGATTAAGGGACAAGTTCATTTAGAAATCGTTTGTTTCTCTGCAATTTCATTTAACTTCACAGCAGACACACCCCCAGCAGCAGCCAGGGCAGCTCCTTGACAAGGCCCCTCGAATAGCTCTCCCTATGTAATGGCGAATAGAATTAACCCCACTTCCAGCAGAAAGCAGGGAAAGGGAGGAAAAGGAAGGGAAAGGGAGGAAAAAGGAGGAAAAGGGAGGAAAAAGGAGTCAGCCACCTCCACGTGGAGCTGCATTTTTTGGCAGTTTGGCCCGGAATTGGCGTGTTTGGCACTGGGGCTGCTGGAACACCTCTTCCCACCCAGCTCTGAGCAGGGGCCAGGCAGGAATTCAGAGATCCTGAATCGATGATGAGAAGTGGAAGGAGCCCAACATGAAACTGCCATGTCTGGTGTGTTTGTCCTTTTGAGTTGTCTGTGGGAATAAAAAGGCTCCTCCCTGTCTCCATTTCCCCTCTGCTGAGCAGCCTGTGCTCATTGTAGCAGTAAATGGAGTTCTTTAAAAAGGTGTTCGGAGCTCTCGGGCCCCATGGATCACACGGAACACCAGGCAGGGGGGATGCAGAGAGCTCTGGGAACCCACAGCCTGGATGTGGAGGGGAAAACACCCCGAGGGGCTCAGGGAATCACCTGCCTGGAGCAGGACTTGGCCCCTGCATCCCTGACCTTCTTCCCAGTTAGGCACCAGTGCCCAGCCCAGTCCCTGACTCCCTGTCCTGCTGTCCAGTGGGGCTTGGCCTGAACCCCAGGATGGCTGATCCTCGTGCCTGAGTGCCAGGATGGTGCCCAGCACGGCTCTGCCCTCCCTCCAGCTTCCCCCTGCTGCTCCGCCTCATTCCTGCAGAGCAGGACTCAAGGCCACGGAGCAGCTGCTGCTCCAAATAAATGAACAAGGAAAAGCTGGAGTGAGGCTGGAGGGACAGGGACCAGAGGTGCCTCTGCAAGGACAGTGACATCAGGCCTGTGCCACACACCTGTCCCAACACACAGGGCAGCCCCTCTCCCCACTGCATTCCTGTCCCCCAGGTGCTCCCCACCACCTTCCCTGTCTGCTCACAGGGCTCCAAATGGAGAAACTTCCAACATCATTTCCAAACTCTGCACCGGTGCTGGGTGTTTATTCTGTGAGTTCCCATTTGGGGAATAATACGTTCTTTATATGGCAAATAATAACATGTATTTATAAACAGCTGTTGCTGCATGAATAAAAGTAGTTCTAAAAGGAAGAAATCTGGTATAAAATAAAATTACTTTTTTCATTTAGCGGTTGAGCTGCAATCAGGAGGAACAATCCATTTCAGGCAGTAACCTGGAGATGTTTTTCTGGTTTTAAACACCAGCCAACAGCATCTGTCACTCATCCCCCAAAAAATAACTCCATAACTAAGAGAGAAATGACCAGAAAGGGAGCATTTCCCCATTTCCTCAGCACTCAGATGTGTCCCAGGACAGCCCTGCTCCCTGTGTCTCTCAGGGGAGGGATGTGGCTGCAGAGCTGGGCAGAGCTGGACCATGGTGGGATCATCCAGCCCAGCATCCCACAGCTCTGCCACCCCTCTGCCAGGGCCGAGCCCTCTCCCACTCCTTGCACAGCCCCCACAGCCACAAAGCGAGTTTCCCATCCTGCTCCCCATTCCAGTTCTGCTACCCCTGGACCCTGACACCCAGGGTTTCCCCTCCTGCTTCTCCCATCATTTTGTGCTTCCAGGAGAAGCCAGGGCCCCAGGGCTCACCCCCACACCCCCATGCCCAATATCAGAGCTCCATCTAGCGCTGCACAGCCCCTCCCGCCACGAGGCCAGGGGGAAGGAGGGGGGAAAAGGGGAAAAAAAAATTAAAACATATTAAAGGTGTTAATAAGCGACTTATTTAAACAGAGTATCACATATTGAACATTAATCACCTTGCAGTAAAAGTGTAATTAAGGAGTCACTCTGCCTTCTGGGGAAGGCTCGCTTGGAAGCCGGGAGAAAATGGTCTCTTTATTAACACAAATTATTTTATTTGGCTAAAGGTAATAATTCTAAGTGAGGTCAACGGTCCTCGTGCACACGTGAGCGGTGCCGGGGCCCGGCCAGCGTTTCCATGGCGACTGAGCCAAGTTCATCCTCCGCGGTAATGGCTTTGCTCTCCCACCTCCGCCGGGATTGTTCCTGGGGAAAAAACAGCCCTCGGTCTGCCAGCGGCGGCTCCTCGCTGCATCCCGCCAGGAGCAGCCCCTCGGGCCCTGCCCGGGCATTTGGTGCCACCTTCAGAGGGTGGTGGCACCGTCCCCCCTCATGGCACGGCACCCTCCGAGGGTTCTCCATGTGGGAATGGCACTCAAGGAGCAGGACCAGCACGTGGGATTGGCTTCTCACATTTTCCAGCTCAGCTCCAGCCCAGAACGGTTGTAGGGTGGTTGTAGGGTGGTTGTAGGGTGGTTGTAGGGTGGTTGTAGGGTGGTCATAGGGTGGTCATAGGGTGGTTGTAAGGTGGTTGTAGGACCCCATCCATCCCACACCCACATGGCCAAGCTGTGGGAATCTTCCCCCATCGGCTTCCCCCGGCGGAGCCAGGGCTTTTGCAGGGCTTCATCTCTCCAGGAGAACTGCAGCAAACTGCAACCCCACCAGGAAAACCACGCCAGGGATGTGCCCCTGGATGCTTTATGGCCAGAAGCCTGTTCTCCTCCCTGTTTTAGCTCAAGTGCCCACATTCAGCATCCTCATGGGAATGAAGCCTCCAGAGTCATTCACGCGCGAGCACCTCCAGGCTGCTCCAGCGCCGAGTGTCCAGGCAGAGCAGGGAGCAGCAAATTTAAAAATATCTCTAATTTTATAAAACCAAACCCCAACAATGCACCAGTGAAAACCAGGGGGGTTTGGGCTGTAAACCCCGTTTTCCTGAGCACATTCCTGCGCTGGGAGCTCCCATGTGTTATTCTGTCTGGCGGAGATGATTGTCTGAGCTCGGCGGTGATTTATCTGCCTCCCATGTCATGTCACCCGTTTACGTGCGGTGTTAGATGTAGAGTACAGCATTAACATTTTACTATTATTCTTACCTTTCAATGCAAAAAGATAAGAGTGTAAATCTGGGAGACAAGGGACGTGTCAACAGCGCTGCTGGCACGCAGGGCCGGCCGTGGGTGCTCCTCCTCCTCCTCCTCCTCTTCTCTCCATGCTCCCAGGCTCAACAGGGACAATTCCACCACCCAAGTGTGCTCTGATCCCCCCCAAAATAAATCCAACCCCCTTAACCAACATTCCTCACAGTCCAGCATCCCCCCTGGCACAGGGGCTGCCACCACCTCGTCCCTGCCACGCCAGACGGAGCCACAAACAGCCTGTCCCCAACTGCTGGCCGGGCCCACGGAACTTATTAACACCTAGTCAAGATTAATCAAGCAGGGAAAGCTAAAGCAGGGCCCTAATTAGTTGCTGATGATAACTATATTTGTCATCCTCTCCCCAATTAGTCTACTGTACGTTTCGGAGTTTAATTGCACCTTGTTCTTCATTTAAATGTCATCATGTGCATCTATTCTCCTCCTTCCTTAGCAAATTTGAGAAAAATTTGACATTAAATATAGATTATCTTTAGATTTTCATAATTAACACAACTGAACTGCCTTGAGCCTAAATACATCTCCTCATGCTATAAATCTGGCCTCTCCTGGGAGCGGGTGCTCCAAAGGGCTGTGGGTGTGGGATGCACCCCCTGGCACTGCTGCCACTGGGGCCGTGTGTAGGTGGCACTGGTGTCCACAGCCAGGACATGGCCTTGAGGGCCCCCTCAGAAGGAAGGGATGGAGCAATCTTTGGGATTTTCTCTCTTTTGGATTCCTTTTCCTGGTTTTCACAGCCGGTAACATTTCTAGGAGTCTGATTTGCAAGCGGTGGGTCAGACGGTACCCAGGCAGTGGTGAGGGTGAGGGGACTGTCCCCTGTCCCCCCATGCCACTGACAGCTCTGCCCCAGGCAGCCCTCTGAGCCCTCCCATCCCTTGTCACCACCAGGACAGGGAGCTGTGGCTGTCCCCGGGTCATCCCCGGCTCCCCCTGATCCAGATTAGCAGATATTCAATACATCGATGGACGAGAGAGAGCTCCAGGAGTGACCTGTGCCTCTGCATCCCAGCACCTTTAACTCTTCAGCTGCTGCCCACAGCTCACTGCCAGGACTCTGTGCCACCCAGCAAAGCTGTCCCCAGAGCTGGGGACACCCAGCCACCTCCCCCCCATCACCCTGTGCTCGCTGTGTGTCCGGCTGATCCGGTTCCCGGGATGCCATGGAAGCTCGGGGGCAGCAAAACCTGGGGAATGGTTGATCCTGAGCCATCCCTGCTGTCACCAGGGAGCAGGGAGCC
>NW_008237409.1:1785142-1786507 GCF_000691975.1 Corvus brachyrhynchos
GCGCCACCCGTTGGCCCCCCGCACCAAAGCCTGTGCTCGTGCTGATCAGTGCCAGAGGCTGGGACCAGCACCAGCCCCCCAGTGCCCACCCCAGCCCTCCTGACCCACCTGGATGCCACCCATGGGCACCCACTGGTGCCTCCTGAGCACCCAGCGAGCCGCTGGTGGCCAACAGTTCTGCCCACAGCAGTGCTGGCACTGCAAACAACCAGAGGAGGGGAAGGGAGAAAGCAAGGAAGAAGCTGTACAGTCCTACCTGTCCCTTAGGAGGAGGGTCAACACACGGATCTTCCCTACCACCTATTAAGAGCCAAAAAAGCCCCTCTGGTCTCTGATCTCCTCCCTGCTCTGGCGTGTCCAGCACAGGGAATGCAGCGCTCACTTCCCGGGAGGAGCTGCTGCCGTGTGAGGCGAAGAGAAAGGAAAAGTGGGAAAAAAATTAAATAAAAAAACAACAACAAAAAAATCAAGGAGTAGTCAAAAAGTGTATTAGAAGCAAATTTGGAAAGAAATCAATGGCATGTAATTAGGTTTGATTTTTCTGCCCGTTTTGTGTGGCTGGGGGTGGTGTGTGGAGTCCCCCCGTGAGCGCAGAGATTAACACAGAGAACAGGTGCTGGAGCATGAGCCCATGGCCACCAAAGCATGACAGCTCCATCACTGCTGGCAGGGGCACGGCAGGAGAAACATGGAAATAGATACAGGGAAACCCACACAGGCACTTGTTTATTTAGGATTTTACCTGCTGCCCCCTCCCCACACACAAACCCAGCCTGGCAGCAGGGAAGGGGAGTGTCCCCAAAGCTTGTCCTCCTTCCCCCTGCATTAAAGCCCTCCTGGTGCCATGGGGGACCCAGACAAGTCCTGCCTTGTGGAAAGGTCCCTAAAACTCTGGGAAGGGACTCCCGTGTCCCCATTGCAGGGATGCTCCTCCACCCCATAAACATTCCCAAGCCGACACGGGTGGTGGTGACTGGGAAAAGAGAAGAGAGAACACTTGTCCTGGTTCATCCTGCATCTCCACACAGCATCAACACCTGCCTTTAAAACCCTGGGGTTTAGTTCTCCTCCCCCAAATGGGAGTGATCCATGAGGTGCTTGGAAAGCAAAGCCTGATCCCTGCCCGCCATGGCACGGGATGCACACAGGGACACTCGCTGTTATTCCTTGGGTAAACACAGGCAAACCTGAGGCAGGATTTGATAAACCCACACTGATGGGGAACCTCAGCCCTTCCCACAGCCAGCAGTGAGAGAAAAAGCTGCTTTTACACTGTTATTCCACCTGTTTCCTAAGGAACCTTTCCACAGCTGGAGAGTCCAGCTCCACATGGCAGCATTTTCCAGCCAAAACTGGGAAAACAGG
>NW_008237409.1:1786523-1788014 GCF_000691975.1 Corvus brachyrhynchos
AGAGGATGGGAGGCACTCAGTGGTCTGTAGGGCCCCGTGGGAGCATTCACATGCACACACAGAGGTTTGGGTGTCCCATGCATGTCTGCATGTACACACATTTATTTATGTGTTTACCCCTCCCTGCAGTTTTCACTGTTGAGTTTCCAGCCGTCTCTCCTCGCCCTCCGAAGTTGTTTGGGTTTTTTTTTCCCCTTTAACCTTGAAAATTAACCTAAAACACAGGGTGCTGTACACATGACTTGCTCAAATAAATTGCATCCTTAATTATGAACACCCTCGGCTCCGCTGTGCTCCAGGCCATGCTGCCCCAGTGGACACCCCCCTCCTGATGAGTGGTTATTGAACACGGGAACAACAATCAACACTAATTAAATACTCAGCTGTTGAGAGGAGACAATGTTTATCAAAAAATGCAAGAGGAGGGGAGTGCATCTTCTGTTTTCTATAATTAGTTAGCGATATTCCCCAGGCGGTCTCGCAAATCGAACTCGGGTTTGTTCACATCTGTTTGGCACAGGCAGACAAAGGCCACCGTGGCCCCTGTCCCCGTGTGTCCCCCCCGAGTTACACCCCAGCACAGCACCCCCACGGTGCCACCACGGCGTCCCCACCCTCCCCATCCCCTCAGCCCCGGGGATCGGGACATTCCAGGGGGAAAGAGCCCTGTTGGCAGCAGGGATTCCATGCTGGGCAATCCCACGGATGTGGGCAAGTGGACCACGGGGTCCCTGTCCCCGAAGCCAAACCCACGGGCACAGGAGCTGCTGGGGGCTTGGAGAGGGCACAAAGTGCCAACACCTTCCCTTGCACCCAGTTAAACCCAAACCTGTCATCAGCAGGAGCAAATTTATACCTTTTTAATGCTTTCCTGGAATTTTTCAGTGGTTTTCAGCTGGGGAAGGGGCAGGATGGGCCGTTCATTTCCCTCTGTCTCACGTTATTACCGGCTTAGGGATCTACTCAGCAGCAGAGGACAAGAGTTAAAATTTCCCTGAAGGAGGGGAAATAAGGAGATTAGTGGTGGCTGGGGTTTGACTGCTGGAGCCTGGGACAGCTCCAGATCAGCAAACGCCAGTTTCAGTTTGTCCATGGATGAAGAACAGGAAGAAAAGCCCCTCTCTATCATATTCCACATTCCAATATTGATCCAAGCACTGCTGAACGTCCCTGTCCCATCCATCCACACCAATATTCCCCCTTCCTGCGTGCTGCTGAGGGTACAGACAAGCCTTGTGGTGAAACCAGGGTTGCTAAAACCGACCTCAGGCCCTGCTCCGAGCTTACTCCATGCCCTGCTCCGAGCTTACTCCCCTGGCTGCATTCAGAGTGGTGCCAGGAGCCCTTGGCAGATGCTCCTCCAGAAACTGCCGGACCCGACAGCACCCCTGCCCCCAGACAGACACCAGCGCTCTTCCCAAGTCTATTCCACCAGGATAACAGCTCATCTTTCCAAATCTGCCCAGAATTCAGTATTAAACATTTCCTGAG
>NW_008237409.1:1788822-1801884 GCF_000691975.1 Corvus brachyrhynchos
GGGCACAGCCCCTGTCACTGCCACTGCTCGGAGCTCCCTCTGCGGCACCTGGCACCGCTGGTGACACCCGAGCTCTGCCGGTAAAACACACGGGAAAAGCCGGATTAAAGCTCAGAGAGCACCGCTGGGCTCCCAGCCCCGCACCTGGCACTTCACCTCCCTCACCCTCATCACCAGAGCGAAAGCTGGGCCAGCACCAGGCTTCTCTGGGCACGTTTGGAGGTTACAGCAAACACCAAATTCTGCTTTCCAGATACTTTTCATCCCAGGGATCTCAAACAGAGATCAGGAATTAATCCCAACTGCCTCCCCACCCATGAGCTAGAGGATGACTGGAGCCCTCTGCTCACCGATGGCTGGGGAGGGGGTGACACCAGGACAGGGCCAGAGCAGAAGCTGCTGCTGTTGTTGATGCACTTCCCAACCCAGCTCGAGGCCTCAGCACTCCAGGTTTATATAACCAGGCTCAGAAATCAGAACATTGCCCTTAACCTCCCATCTACCCTAAATACCTACAGTATTTCTGGTAGTAAACATCCTCCAAGACTCATTTCTTGGAGCAGCAGCAGATGGTCAAGAGCATTTCCTGAAATTGAATATTGTAATGAATTTAGGATCGAGAAAATTTACATAATAATCTGGTTTAGATTCTGATAGTGAAGAAACCTACATAGAAACTGCTTCTTTTCAGCTATTTGAATTAAAGTGTAGATCTCCAAGTATTTTAATTATAAACAAACTTTTTGCTCTTCTGGATCCATGGAAGAAATTGAAAAATTAACTACGAGGGAGGCTCAAGGCCACACATCAGGCTCAGTTCAGGTTTACCTCTCGTGACCCAGGGGCTGGAGGGGGATGCTCAGGAGCCAGAGGTGACTCAAATTTGGCTGATCCTGTAGTGCCCTCATCATCAAACTGCACCATCCCAGACTGGGAACCTGTGGAGACACCCAGGGAAGCCAAGAACCCTTGGAGTGGGGGGTGTTACAGCCTTTGAGGGTTTTGCTGGAGAGGTTCCAGGTGTGCACCCTCAGCCAGGGATGGGCACGGGTGCAGAGAGAGGGATGGGATGGGATGGGATGGGATGGGATGGGATGGGATGGGATGGGACCATGCCTTCCAGGGAATCAGCCATGCCTGGATCCCAGGGAAGGATCCAGGATCCTCAGCTCAGGCCCATGCTGGGTGCACACATCCCACTGTGCCTCCCCTATTCCCCACCGTGCTCGGGGCACACGCAGTGACACAGGCCCAGGGTGAGGCTGGGGAGGCCCTTTTGGGGTCATCTCCTCCTCATCCTCATCACTGGCACAGCCCTGTGCCAATCCCATCGCCAGGCCACCTGCACTGGCACAACCAGGGCTCCATCCAGCCTCATCCTCCCTCTGGACCACAGGAAAATTCCCCTTCCCACCCTCGTGCCAGGAGATGCAGAGGGCCCTTTCCTCTTAGAAAAGCAAATATTTAGTCTAGATAAAAAAGCCCCAGAGCGTTTTCCCCAGGTAATACTGGTAACTAAAATAATCACATTCACTTTGCTGGTTTAATTTTATATTTCCATTTCTACCTTATCTTTTTTCTGCAAGCATCATTAAACCACACCATAACAAAAATACATGAACTGTTATTCTTTCCAGAGAAGCCATAAACCACCTCAAAGCTTTTCAAGTTTATTCTTATCTCGTACATCTTCCTCTGGTTCGGGGTTTTTTTTCCCCTTCATGCATTTCAGAAAGGTAGTTTTCCCTAATGTTAAGAATAGTTGCATTGAAAATGAGATGCTGCCTCTGAAAAGCCCCTCTGGAGGATTAAATAAGTAAAATATAGCCAGAAAATAAACTGGAACCTCATTAAAATAATTTTGCAAGGAGAAATCCTACTCTACAATAGGTTTTCAATATCACTTAGAAAATTCTTCGAGTCATATATATATGTTCTTAATTCAGGACCTTGCATTAAAAAAGACATTACAGAGGGAAGTGAAAGGCCATTTAGTACCCTTGTTTATATAAAAATGCATATTAGGCACAGATGCAATCTCCAGCAGAAGGCCTGGGATGCAGTTGGAATGAGCTGTGCTTGGCTGGGAGGTGCTAATGAGGGCTGGCAAAGCCTCGAGGCACCAACACCTCTTTATTCTGCCAGGGAACGCCAGCCACTCCTGCATCCCCCTTTTCTTTAACTATTCCCCACTTCTCGACCTCCCTGGGGAGTCAGGTGCTCACCCCAAGGTGGGTTTGGGGCCCTGACTTGCTCCATCCTCAGCAGACAGGGATGGGGCTGTGCCAGAGCTTGGACCAGGGATGGAAACTGCCCGATTGCCCCCAAAGTGCTGCCCTGGGATGGAGCTGGTGTGCCAGAAATGATCCCCGTGGAAAAGGGGGGACTCTCCCTGCTGTGATTCCCTGCCAGGCATATTTAACATGTGACACCATCCCATATCTTGACATAAGTGTGCCCCCGGCGTGGTGAAGTCGGTGGTGGATCCAGGGATGTGCAGGATGGGATGGTCACATCACTGCTGAGTTGGCAGCTCCTAAACCTGGACAGCTAAAACCATTGGCAGGTTTCACTTTGCATCAATTCCCAACAGTTTTAAAGTATAAAACTCCTGATCATGGGCGAGGCAATCACTGCTGCCCTGCTCAAAGCAGTGCTAAGGAGCCATCACTGACACACCCACACCGTTCCCAGTCCCTCCTCAGAGGGAAAAATCCCTGAGGAGGCTCCTCTGAGTGAGGCCCCAGGGCTGGAGCTCTCCAGACCAGAGTCGTGGTTAAATCATGGAAAATGCCAGGCTGGGAACAGTTTTGGATGTCCTGCTTAACCAGAAGGTAAAATGCAGGTGACCCACAGAGGTATCCCCAGTGCACGGAGAAATATTTAATCTCCAAAGGCTCCAAAAAGCATCATTAGTGTAATTATTGTTCCCTGCCCACTGAAAACATGAGAACCTCAAGCCTCCATCATGTTGAGTTGGGCCTTGAAACATCTGTAATAATTTGAGGATTATTATTATTTCTAATCTATTAGATTAGTAAAAGGTGTCATTTAGATGGGATATCAGGAAGAAATCCTTCCCTGTGAGGGTGGGGAGGCCCTGGCACAGGGTGCCCAGAGAAGCTGTGGCCATCCCACCCCTGGAAGTGCCCAAGGCCAGGTTGGAGCAGCCTGGGATAGTGGGAGGTGTCCATGGCAGAGGGTGAAATGGGAGGATCTTTAAGGCCCCTTCCCACCAAACCATTCCAGGATTCTGTGGATAATCCTGAGACCGAAACCCAGGAAGGTTAAAGGATCCTCCTTCCTGCAGGAACTCCTGTGCACTGACCAAAGAGATCCCACACAGCATTTGGGCAGCCAGTTTAGTAGAGAATAAACAGCACACTTCAATTTCATGGTAACTTAGGAAGGTTTACTGGCAAATACCATGGCTTTTACATGGTTCTACCAATTACTGAGCAATTACATGTAACCTAGATCTGGAGGACACACAGCAGCCTTGTAATGTATTCCTCTCTCCTGGAAAAGAAAAAGGCAGTTAATAGAAAACACTTTTTTAAATTTTATTTTAAATTATAAACCCCCTCCACAATATTCCTGTGTGACATTATTAAAACTCCACGTCGATATCAAACCCAAAGCAAAGGCTGCCATCCCATTAACACATCGGTTGTGGGATGATCGATAAAAATTTCCTTTAAACTGCACCATATGTTGCTCCCCACAAAGTTTTATTATTCAGATTCATCAGTTTGTACCTCAACCCCCGTGCAATTAAATCCCATTTAGCAGCACTGACCTTCTGATTTGAACTCGTCATTCCTGCAGCTGGTTTGGAGTTTTAACAGCACTTTTAAATAAGGAAAATGTAAAATGTCTGGGAATTAATGGTGAGGTAGGGGGAGCATTCCATGGGGAGATTCCTCCCGTGCACGGCTCCTGTGCTGGAGCAGGGAGAGGAAAAAAATAAAGGGAAAAAAACCAAAGGAGTGCCAGCACATTTTACCGTGTTGTAGCATATTTGTAAACATCGTTAATCACGGATTAGCAGATGGTGATGTTAATTGCACCTGTGGAAGCAACAAGACCTCAAGGTTGATTACATTTACAAACCGGGATCGGGGCTGCGGATTCCAGAGGCGCCCCGTGGGCAGCAATCCCAGCTCCAGCAGCACCCAGGCTGCTCCTTTCCCCTGCCACCAGCCGGGCCTTTGGAGAGGGAAAGGTGGCCCCTGTCCCAGAGCCATTCCAGCCTCCAAAATACCCCTGGGAGCCAGCAATGAATTGGATGGAATGGGAGTTTTTCAGTCATTGCACGGGGTAGAATGGGATTTTCCAGTCGTGGTGACACTCTGAGCACAAAAGGGAAATGCAGGGCAGGAGCTGAGCTGCTCTCCCAGCCAGAGCTCCCCGGGGTGGATTTTGGGAGATGGGAAGATTTGTGTTTCCCCCTGGCTGGAGATAAGGCACCGCCAGCGCCGAACTCATCTTCTGAATCAAGGAGGACAAATATTTTGCCACTGTGCTTAGAGACACTTTGATTATTGAGAAATCATTCTGGAAGGGCAATTAGTAAATTTTAGAATCAATTTGGTAAATAAGCCTCTGAAAGGAATCCATGACAAGCAGCAGGGAGGGAAGAACTGACTTTCAAATTACACACGCACACTTTATTCATATCTGAATATCAAAGAGACTCTATGTACAAACAGAAGTAATCAGGAAACGTGTTTTGATCTTGCTGATGTACACAAAATGTCCCCCTTTATGATACAAAGCTGGGGTTTTTTACAGTTACATTACAGGGACGATTATAGTCAAGCTTAAGGCTAAAAATAATGAAAGACTATAAAAACTACATTTTAACATTTAAAAATATCCAGGAAATTAACTGGAGAAGCAGGCAATGATCCAATTAATGGATTGCATTTATTAGATCAGGGGCAAAAGGCACAGCACAAAGCTCCAGCTCCAAAGGTGAGAGACCCCCACAGGTGTCAGGATGAAGCTGGGGCAGGAGGACAAAGCATCAGCTCCATCCAAAAGTCACTGGAGGTGGATCCCAGTGGAAGAAAGTGGGGTTAAAACTTACCACAGAGGGAAATAGGATCAGTGGGAACAGCAGAGCCATCCAGAGTGGGATTCACTGCCCTCTCAAGCAGCAAAGTCCGAGCTGCAGCCCAAATTGTGACTCAAATCCTAAAATTCAAGCTGAGGCAATTCCCAAAAAGCCTTGTCTGATGCTCCAGTGCCAAATCAAGCTCCATGGATACAGGACTGGGGAATTCTCAGGGGAGTGGTGCTGGCTGCTGGAGTGATGGCCAAGCAGGAGCTTCTCCTGTCACTGCGGCGGAGCCGCTGCGGATACGGAGGTTCCAAAGCTTTTTGGGAGCCTTCCAGAAGAAAAGGAGCTGCTGCAGGGTTCCTCAGCTGCCTCCTCGTTAGAGGGGCTGAGCAGATGGCCAAGCACAGCCCGGCAGAGCCCGGCTTTCCCAGCCACGCAAAGCCAGGAAGTGCCTCCCCACTGCTGGAACAAACTTAAAAAAAAAGGAAATAAAAAGGGAGAAACAGCAGTTCCTATGAGATGGGAAATAAATAGACTTACCTGGAGGTCAAGAATGAAGAAATGGCTTTACCCTGATCCCTGCTGCTCCAGAGGAAGGATTCAGTTAGCCAAGTGCTGAATCTTGGAATCTTTCCTCTGGAAAATGAGCAAATCTGAGCCACGGGCACCCTCTGCTGGGGCACCCTCAGCTGCTGAGCAGCTCCCCGGGGCTGGCAGAGGCCTCCGGGCCTGCAGCTGTTTCCTTTCAGCTTTAGAAAGGTAAAAAGGGCAAATTCAGCCCCCAAATGCACCAGCTCTCACCCCACAAGGCACCAGCTCAGGGTTCTCCAGCTCCCTGTGGATTTGGGTAACACAGCCCTGTTGGCACGACGGCGTCATTTCAGAGGGATTTGGGATTTGTCCTTTTCCTCAGGACACAGCTCAGGGGACGAGTCCCCACCCCAGGCACCCTCCTCTCCATCACAGCCACAGAAGGGAGCCCTGGACACCTTTCACGCCCCGATCCCCATTCCAGGCAGCTGGAGTGTCCCCAGTGTCCACCCCAGCCAGACCCTCCCAGGACACACAAGGAGCACCCCACACCCACAGACCAAGGTTTACAGACTTCATTTAGCTCAAAGGAAAGTCCTAATTAGTCACTCAGAGTGATTTACTTATTCATTTGGAAGGGGGGAGGGGGCAGACTGAGCGGAATTGTTTGAAATTATCCCTAAAGGGCACTGTAAATTAAGTGTTAATGAGGAATCCTATGCAAAGGGCCACGGTAGCTAAATAAAATAATTAAGGTGCTAAGTGATAACATTCTTTTGGCTCTCAGTAATTTAGCCAGCCTGGTTTTTCAACCAGGATAGCTGCAAATGAAGCCACCCCAATGCCATCAGCAGGACAGTGGTGCTGGGGCAGCTCAGCCTCCAGCAGGATCAGCCCAGCTTGGAAAGGAAACTTTCCCAGAAGGAAACGAGCTCTGGATCCCTTTTCCCACCTGAAGGACTAATCCCACTCTGGATTTATATGACACAAAATGGATTGATTTGAGTCTACAGCCAATCTTTACAAAAGCTTTATTTCCACGGGCTGCATTTCCCCCCCACTCCTTGGCAGGGCTGCACACCTGCTTTACAACCAAACACAGAAAAACCAACTGCAGTGGTTCCCAAGCACAGGGGAAGGGTTCAGGGCTGCTCTCAGTGGCACTTTCACCCACAGCCCAAATTGTCCCCACGGTTCAAGTGATGCACAAAGTCCCCTGTGCACAGCACAGAGCTGGCAGCCATCCCTGGGTGTTCTCCTGCCAAAACTGGCTGCTCCCAGACCTGGCTGCCTTCCCACAGCTGCTCCTCCCAGGAGTTACCTACGACATCAGGTGTCTGCCTTTGGTGCTAAGTCAGGGATCTGGTGGCTCTTGCAGCAGCTAAAATGCAGCTCAGGTCTGGGGCTCTCCCTGGCACTCACAGTGATGGTGGAGACTCTGGGAAGAGCATTTCCATATCCACACCAAGCAGCTTCATCCACCAAATAAAGAGGATTTCAGTCTCCGTGCCTCCGCTTCTGGCTGCAGATGGAGTGCAGGAGGATACCTGTAGGAAAGTAAAAATAAATCAATATTACGTGATTTTTTTTTTTTTTTTTTTAAACCACAAGAAAATCGTTCAGTGGCCTGGATGCCTGATTTATAAATGCAGAAGTTGGAGGTTTGGTGCCTTGGTGCCCAGAACTGCTCTCACCTGCAGCCACAGAGACGTTGAGGGAGTCGATGCTGGGGTGCAGCGCCCTGCCGGGGGGGATGGCCAGCATCTGCTGGCACTGCAGCTGGGTCTCCAGGGAAAGGCCCTCCCCTTCACTGCCTGCAGGACAAAGACACTGCTCAGGTCACTCACAGCACTGCCACGGCCTTTCCCCCTCCTCAGTGCAGTTCTTGCTCATGCTCTGTCTCTCTGACACTCTCCCTAAGCTCAGCCACCTCACCACCTCCCACACAACAACTGAGCCACCAGAGGGGAGCCAGACACCTTCCTCCCTTCCCTTCCCAGCCTCCCTGGATCTGTTCTCCAGCATCTGAAGTGTTTTTGAGGAATATCTGTGCAACACAGCTGCACAAAGCACGGAGAATCTCCGGTGGGAGCAGCCACTGTGCCAGCAGAGAGCTCCCTGCGGCCACGGGACAAGGCAGGCAAGGGGCCAGAGGCCAGCTCTGGTCCAGCAAATCCCACATCCTATTGCCAGTGACAGCTCCAGCCTTCCCAGCACACACACCCCCCCCCCACCACGGGCTGGGTGCAACTTGTGCATGCAGACAGTTTAACCAGAGGCTTCAATTGATTAGTTGTTAAACCATCCAGCAGCCCTGATATGTTTGGGCTGATACACTGGTGAAACAGAGTTGAAATCTATCCCAGGTCATTAGTAGTTGTTTGACTCACGCTGTCACAAAGGGAAATGGAAAGGGAGAGCCTTTAAACAATCCTGTGCGCAGACAGGTGAAAAAGCAGAGGGCCAGGGACCTCCCAGCCCGCCTGCCTCCCCAAAGAACCCTTCCACGTGGGTTACTGAGAGCAGCACAGGAGCTCCAGGGCTGCAAGGATGGCCAGCTCATCCCAAACACCTCTGGAAACAGGCTCAGCACGTGGCAGCCAGAGCTCCCCTCCAACAGCCGTGCCCTGACCTGGCTGAGCCCCACACCGGTCCTGGGATGGCACTGCCAGGGCACACTGACCCCTCGGACCACACAGGGGTGGGAAGACCATTATTCCCAGTTTTAGGCTGGAAGCTGAGGCCCAGCCTCATGTTTTACTGGGCTGATCTCAGAGGCACTTTGGGTAAGGAAGAGGATGCTTTGGGTAATGCATCCTGCACCACCTTCCCAGATGAAACCAGTCATAGCAAAAGCTCTTTGGTTGGGGTCAAAGAGCCTTCAGAAACCCCAAACCCCATCCTAACCAATCTTTTCCCCCTGCTGTAAGCCAGCAGTGCACACAAGGCCTTGGAGAGTTATCCAAGGTCACAAGGTGACACCAGGAATTGAAGCCAGGCCTCCCATGGCCCTGCCTCTCTCCTCATCACTACTCCAGGGATGCTTAAAAATCCCAGAAATAGTATCCTGGAAAAGTTTCACACCTTAAAGTCATATTTGCCTCCTGAGCCTCTCAAACCACACTCCCATGGGACTCTCCAAGTGGGACAGCAGCAACAGCTCCTGGAGAAATCCTTATCTCCTGATAAGGGTCTTACAATTCCCAATAAAGGCACGGATTTTGCCTCCAGCTTTTACAAAGCTTTTTATGGTCCTGGCTGCTTAAAATAATTAGGAGCCATAAATTCAGGGCAAAAAGACTTGCACGGTGTGACACGAGGGAGGGAGTATTGACTGAATCAGATTAAATCCTGCTTTATACTGAACAAAACACTTCCCACTTCAGATCTTTAACTTCCACCTCTCAGCTTTGTTCCTCACTGACAGAGCTCAAAGACCAGAGCTGGGTGAAATGATAAAACACATTTCCTGCCCCATTTACAATTAACACCCCTCACAATTGCAGTTTCCAGTGCAGGAAGTTCAAATCCAGCAGCAGGAAAATATGCAAAACGAGCATCTCCATAAAACCACCAGCTCTGTGAAGAGCCTTAAACCCCGAGCTAAAGACTGAAGGTCTAAGAAGAACAAATTACCCAGAAACTCTTCTTACTCAGCCATCTAAGTGCTCCCAATCTGTTCCTGTGCAGCAGGCTCCCAGTCTGAGGCTGTCTGTCGCCTCCAGCAATGACTCCAGTGCAGACAACATTAAGCTGGACTGTCCAAATCACTCTCTGCCAAGCCAGCGAGGATGCCAGGAGGGGGAATTGGAGGCTGCAAATGCTTAACTTACAAGACAATCTGTGTGGTGCCAGGGAGCTCAGTCCCAGGCTGAATTATCTCTGCTGCTCCCTGCAGCTCCAGGAATGCTCCATATTCAGATCCAGGACGTTTCTCCCAACAAGCCCAGCATCAGACAACTGTAATGTTCAATTTTCTTTTCAGCCAAGAGTTAGTGCTCAGCAGAGAGTTGAAATCATTACTGCTGCAAGGTCCAGGAGCTCTCCTCATGCATCTACCAATCAGCCTCCAATCTCCCCTGACAAAAGGATATTTGGACTTTTTCCTGGAGAAATCTCTCATAACTCAAGGTAACGACACCGCTGCCAGCTCCAGCTCCTGCCTTTCTGCAGGTGCTGTCGCCGTTTGTGGGATGCATTTCTTTGTGGGCCATCAGCAGTGCTGCAGCCTCCCTGCTCCCCTCGGAATACAGCTCCACACATCTTGTAGAGATGCCAGATTTGCAGCGTTGTCTTGTCAGTGTTTCCAGGAGTTGGGTAAACATTTTAATTAAAGGAATGTCCTCTGAGCCAAGCCAGCCCCAGCACAGGGCAGGATTACAGCCCCTCCCTGGCCCAGGGCCAGCAGAACTCTGCTTCCAAGTGTAAAAGCTCAGGCCAGCTCCTGTGCCAGGTGACACGGAGTGGGGGACACGGCACGGCCACGCGCAGGTGCCTGGAGCTGCATTCCTGGGGGAGTTTCTTTCTCCAGCTGCCACAAAGCTGCTACTCCCCTTCCCTTCACCTTCTGGGAGGCTGCACAAGCCCAAACTGTGCCTACAGAAGGTGAGCAAGTGGGCAGAATTTCCTGCAGGAATTGCCCAGTTCGGGTGCTCAGGGAAGCGGCAGCCACTGCTCCAACAGGGAGGAGATTCCTCTGCTCCTGCTCCACAGCCAGCACCCCCTGCCTTCTCCCAGGAGAGCCCTGACAGCTCTCAGGGGTGGCCACAAAGCCCAGATTTGCATCCAGACCATCCCCAGCACCAGCCCCTCGTGGTTCTTCCCAGACCAGACATTCCTGGTTTTTAAGTGGAGATGTGGCTCAGCTCCCCCTGAGCAGCTCCGTGCAAGAAGAGCAAACACCTCTGGGGCTCACCAGCACAGGAAATCCAAAGCTAGGGCCCCAGCACAGGATCAAAACACAAAACACAATGCAGACACCACACTGTGGCTGCCCTGGCACCAAAATTGCCACCCAGAGCCTCCACAGCTGCTGAACTCCCTGTGCATCCACAAACTGTTCCTACTGGGAGCCCCCTCAGCTCCCCATGTTCCTCTCAGTCTCTACTTCATTCTCAGCCAGATCATTCCATGATTCCCCCTCAGCTTTTCTTTTTCAGACCTGGAACAATCCCTGGAGTGAAGCATCCCCCTGGTGCCCCTCACACCTGCAGCCCCACCCAGCCCACAGCTCTGGAAATGGAAATACCTATTACTACAATAATGGGTTTATCCCACCGGAATTCCGAGCAGCTGATGACAGGAACATCTTCCACATTCCCAGGCCTGCTGACTGTTCCCACCACTTCCCAGCCTTCTGCACTTTTAGCCTAGAAAAGGAAAGGAAATGAAGAATTGCCAGCTTTCCAAGCTTAAAAAGCAAATAAGCCATGTATGCAAACACTTTTTTTTTCTTTCACATTTTCAGTTAAGCTGACTGGGGTTTTTTTGGCATCCCTTAAATTTTTACCACCAAAGTCCTCCCACTACCAGCACACAAACACGGATTTAAGAAACAAACAAACGAGTAAAAAATAACTAAAAAAAAAAAAAGTAATTTTCCTCTTGGCATTTATTCCAGTTCAGTAAGCAAATAAACAGCAACTGAAAAGCTTTTTTTTTTTTTTTTGCCCATGCAACAGTTCTAGGAAGGTTGTTTTGCCAGGAAAGCACACAAAACAGGAATGTTGAACAAATCAGCATAAGGTAATGCACAGGGCAAGGCAGTGGAAGTTCTCAAGTGCAGGCTCAGCCATCAGAACCCCACAGTGACGTTTGCAAACTCAGATGCCAAATTCAGCTCCCACACAAGGCAGGGCACCCAACACTCCCAGCCAGAGAACCAGACCTCCCCCCCTGCAAAAAAAGCCTTAATTATTTGTCTTGGAAATCCATTTTACCACTAAAAGAGCTGCTGCTTCCTGCCAGTTTCATTTCCCTGTGAACTGGCTCTTTTTACATGAAGTTGTATCAAATTTACACCAGGCAGGTGAGCCCAGGTCCAATTAAATGAACTGCTACTATGTTTCTAATTAATAACTCAAGCTTTACAGTAACAAAGTAATCCTTCCAGATATTAATTAAATATCAGCATGTTTTGTGTTTCATTTCACCATCACCCAGACCTCCAGCTGCCACAGACCTACTGCCAGTTTAAATGCTATTTTTCCATGTGCATTCCCTTTCTTTTCCCAGCTCGTCCTGCAAAGGGCCCCCTCTCTCACCTCACTGCGCAGACACAGAGTAAAAAAGACTGCCAGCCCCCAGCCCTGGTTCCTCCTCTATTCCCTGCTCCAGAGGCTGCTCCCAAGGCTGCCCAATGCTGCCATCGTGTGCCTGGGCGCCGGGATGCTGCTCTGCCCATTTTTCCATGTGCATTCCCTTTCTTTTCCCAGCTCGTCCTGCAAAGGGCCCCCTCTCTCACCTCACTGCGCAGACACAGAGTAAAAAAGACTGCCAGCCCCCAGCCCTGGTTCCTCCTCTATTCCCTGCTCCAGAGGCTGCTCCCAAGGCTGCCCAATGCTGCCATCGTGTGCCTGGGCGCCGGGATGCTGCTCTGCCACACATCCCGAGGAGAAGGGAGACGAGCCCAGCGTACCGAGAGCCGCAGAATTATCCTGCTACCAGCAGCTTCCAGAAAAAATAGCCAACCTCTCTCCCTACCCGATGGAATGGGGCTGGGGGCGTGTGCCCATCACTGGTGGTCCCAAAGCACACATACCGCAAATAACTCAGGGCTTTTCCTGTGCCTGCTCTCTGTGTAATACCTGCGGTGATTGAGTTTCCTTGAAAAAAGGAAAGAAAACCAAAGTGGATCGCTGTACCTTCAAAAAGCCCTGGAGATCATCTGTGCCGTACACATCGAACACCTCCATGACTCCGGCGCTGGCTTTGCTCACTATGGGAGTCAAGGGGCAGCTGCAAGGGGAAAAGAATGGAAAAGCGTCATACAGGAGGAGATCCAGGTGAATTTTTGTTTCTGTACGTCCTTCTCTTGCCTCTGCAAACCTCCCCCACTCCAGATCCCGCTCATTTTACAGATGTATTTCCCTGTGGAGAACAGCAGGGCTCAGGAATTAACCCAGGAAATGGATCACAGGTGGGACAACTGAAACACAAACTGGGTTAAAACAAGAACAGTCCAGGGAGAGCCTGGAACCCCACATCCCACAGCCTGCCTGCAGAGCGGCAGCATCCCAAATCCTGCTCTCCAGATCGGCTGCTGAGCGATGCAGCCTGGAAACCTCTCCGGGAGGCAGCAGGGAAGGCAAGAAGCGCTGGAGGAGCCCGCACCCGTTCCTGTGGCCCGTACCTGTTCCTGTGGCTCGCCACCACTCTGTCCACCCCCAGGAAGTACGCGGAGCGCAGCAGGGCCCCCAGGTTCATGGGATCCTGGATGTGCTCCAGCACAAGCCACAGACGATGCC
>NW_008237409.1:1802972-1824891 GCF_000691975.1 Corvus brachyrhynchos
GGAGCATCCCAAAGGCACCGGGAACGGGGAACCCCAGTGACCCCGGACAGACCCCCGGGAACGGGGAACCCCAGTGACCCCGGACAGGACACCGGGAACGGGGAACCCCAGTGACCCCGGACAGGGCACCGGGAACCGTCGGGAACAGGAGCCGAGCATCCCAGAAACCCCGCAGAGCCCCGAGGGAAGAGCAGGGAAGGTCCGGCTCCAGCAGGGTCACCCAGGGCAGGGCGGGTGGTGCCTGAACCAAGAGGTGTGAGCCCCGTCCTGCCGCACAGCTGGTAATTAACAGCGCCCTAATTAACCACCAAAAGGCTTTAACCGTTCCGTCACGGCCTCTCCTAACGCTGGGAAAACAAGGAAAGGATTGGCGCTAGCCTAGCCCAGGTATTTTTAGTATTAACAAAAAATGAGTGTTTGAACAGCACTGACCCCCAGGAGAGGGGATTTCTCCGTGACACCGTTCCCCAGGGATCTTCAGTAAAATCCTGCTTTTCCTGCTGGTCACCAACTGTTCTCATGGTTCCTCTTCGCAAAAAATGAGAGCCTGAAAGAGTTCAATATCCAAGCCTGAGAGCCGATTCCTGATCCAGTCTGGGTTTTTCCACATTCCGGATCCCGGGCTCATCCCTGGCAGTTTTCCAAACCCTTTTCCCCACCCTCCCACCTGGGGTGTGGCTTCATTTGAACCGGGCCACGTGAGCCCAACCTGCACCGGTTATTCCCAAGACAACTGGATGCTGTCCAGCTCTGGAAAGGAATTCTGTTTTTCCTCATAAAGACCCCAAACTGAAGGATTCTGTTTGGAACCTTCCCCAAACAGAGGTCTGGCTGTGAACAGCAAAAAGGCTGTTGAGTTCTAACACAAAAATAACAAAACACACCAGAAACGAACCACAGTGTGCCTCTCTTTTTATTCTTTATTTTACAGTTCACAATTAGAAACCTACTGGTAAGTTACACAGTTCACTGATCCTCGCGTTTGAGGGGTTTCACTGCCTCGGAGTCGTGTCCCATCTCATCCCAGGAAGGTGGCAGGAGGTGCCACCAAGGCCACCCGCGGCCACAGAACCCGCAAGGAGCCCTCCACGGCCACCCTTCGTGGGGGAGGTTAATGGGCAGCAGGGATGATCCCCTAAAACCACACTTCAAATGGAAAAATACACTGCACCTCATCTCAAGGTTACTTTAGAGACTTAAAAATGTTCTTGGGGGAGGGGGGGAAAACCCAACTTCCGGGGCTGCAGGGCAGCCAGGTTGTATTTGCAGGGAGCAACCACCCGGACAAACCCTTTGTCAAGGTTCTGCACCTTAAGCAATTCTCTCCAAATCCTCCTTTTACACAGCAGGGAGATGTAAAGCCCCTCCTCAGCCACACATTTCAACATCTGCTGAACTTTGCACACAGTTGCTGCCACAATTCAGTGTTTCACCACTGCTGCCCACATCCCTGCTCAGTTTTTTTCTGCTCAGAAGTTCCTAATTTCTAAAAGAATTTTTTTTTTTTGGCCTCTTCAGTAGTTCAACCACCTTCTTAAGATGGTACACGCTGCCCAGGGCACCTGCTGGGAATCCACACAAAGGCACCACCTTGGCATCCCGGAGCAGGGCAGTGCAAGACTTCCCAAGGGGCAGGAATTTCACTCACAACAAATTAAAAAGCCAAATCCAGGTGCACTTGTCAGTAGAAACTGGTGACAGATGAGGAATGGACAGAACACGCCATGAGCATGTGTTAATAAAGAGGAAAAAAAGGGGCAAATTGTCTTTTGTTTTTGCCATTATTAAGGAACATTTTGCCAGTTTTCTCCTTGTATCCTCCTACAGCTGCTCACCTTTGGCACAAGGAATTCTAGGTATCACAAGGTTTAACTCATAGTAATACTTCAATATCAACACTCAGCACTTACACAGCGCCTGTCGTGGTCAAAGTGCTTTACAAAAGCTTGTGAGTCCTCACAACACCCCTGTGAGGTAGGTGAGTGTTATTATCCCCATTTTCCAGCTGGGGAAACTGAGGCAGAGAGGTAAAGTGACTTGCCCAAGGCTGTACAGGGAGCTGAAGTCGTGTCTTGGTGGCCCAACTCTGGTCTCCCTTGCGGAGGGGTAACACAGATGAACTCCCAGGGCTCTCCTGGTGTCAGCCAAACAATCCAACCCTGATTCCCCAGGCTCTCCGTCCTCTGCTCTGACCAACTGACCATCCCCAACCTTCTGAAACGCTGCCTGGAGTCCAGCAGGAGCTGGACAGGGTCTGCAATCTTAAGGCAACATGTCCAAGAGCTCCACAGAGAGCTGGACACACACAGACCTCCCTGCAAAGAGTCTCAAGACAACTCCAGCTCTGCTTTGGGGCCAATTCTCTTCTCCCTCAACCCAGAGCCAAACTGGGGCTGCACCAACACAAGATCTCAACCCAGACCTTTCACCTGCTGCTTTTCTTTGCCAAAATGCCCCTACAAATCTCTCCTCGTTCTGGACACCTTCGGCACGGCTCGTTCCCCTCTCTCTCTCTCTCTCTCTCTCTCAGAGTTTGTGTCTCTACAGAGAAATAAACTTCCACCACTTCCAGCTCCTCAGCACCAGCATTTCAACAGCAGCAGAGCAATCCACGTTTCCAGAAAAGTGTCAATGCATGCAAATATCACATACAGAACATCGAGAGTGCTGGGAGATGATACCAAGGATAGAGGTGATCACAAGACAGCACACGTTTAGTTTTTATTAAAAATACCAAACAACTCACTCTTACTGTAACTATGCCACTTAGATTATCATCCTAACCTGCACAAGGACAGGTGCTTTTCCTCCAACTATTTACCTACCTAGAAAAAAAGAGAAATATCAAGCACACACATTTATACTTCCTCAAACTTGGCAGTCATGATTCATGTGAGGGGGAAAGGAGGGCTGGGGGAGGTTGTACACTGGGGTTAGGGCAGTGGAATATAAAAGAAATAGAAAATATCACATGCATCATCACCATCAGTAATCAACCTGATGAAAATAAACCCCAAATATTAGATGGATTCATGTATGACATCCACTGAAAATCTCAAACCCTAAGCACACTGAAGCTGGCAAACATCTTGTGCCACTTCACCTAGGTCCACACACAGCATCAGCAACTAAGATCAAACAAACCTTGAAAAGAAAGCAAAAGGAAGAATAAACCAGCCTGGAGACAAACAATCTTCTACAAACCACTTCCCTGCATTATTTTCAAATACATTTTTACTCTTAAGCAGTTTCAGAAAGGAGTGGGGGAGAAAGAGACCCACTACGAGTTTGTGGTTTTTCTTTCTTCAAACTGGCTCAGCACCAGCACCAGCTCAGAGAGAGGGAGAGAAAAGTAATTCTTCAAACACGATCCTTGGTACTTGATTAAAACGTTGCCAGCCAGCCGAGGGAACCCTGGGCTGCCAGAGGGTTCCAAGTGGAGTGGACACGGTGCTGCTCATGGTCCTCCTCATCCTCCTCCCCTGCTACGAGATCTGCTCCGTGGGCCTCATCTGTATATCCCCAATCTGCAAGAGACCAACATGAATGGAACTGTGCACTGGAACTCTGCCCTGGGCACTTCTCTGCTGCCCCAGCCTGTGAGCAGGAACCAGCCTGATTAACTGAGATGTGAGGAAAGCAGGGGTGAATGGACCTGCTCTGCCTTTAGCAGGGGGCAAAAGCTCAAATATGCACAGAAAAGGTGCAGGATCTTTTCTTTTTAAGCCAAGCAAAGCCAGTTATCCCCAGGGATGCAGTGTCAGGGAGCACGTCTTGCTCCAGGGAGCAGAGTTCACACGAGACGCTGGAACCCCTCACGATCAAAGTCTGCTTTCACAACAGGAACTCTGCTGCTGCATGTGCTGAACACCAGCTCTGCTCCTGCTGCTGCTGCCTCCAGCCCAAAGCTGGCCAAATATTTCTTGTCTCTCAGGAGGGGAGTCCCTCTGGCAGCACAAGCATCCCACACTGAGGGGAGAAGGTCCAACACGTCAGCTGGCAACTGGCAGGACCCAAGACTCTCAGCAAACCTCAGATGGCACCATCCAAAGGGCAGAGCGTGCCCCCTACCCCTCACATTCCCCCTGCCTTGCACAGTCCTTTTCTAGGATCATGGAATCACAGAATATCCTGACCTGGGAGGGACTCTCAGGGATCATCTAGTCCAAGCCCTGACCCTGCACAGACACCCCAACAATCCCACCCTGGGAGCGTTGTCCAGATGCTCCTGGAGCTCTGGCAGCCTTGGGAATGTGCCCATTCCCTGGGTAGCCTGGGCAGTGCCCAGCACCCTCTGGGGGAAGAATGAGAGTCAGCTCAGCCTTTGCTGGATCCACAGGGATGTGAAGAGCCTGAGAGTGCTATCCCAGAGCCCCTGCAGTGCCATCTCAGAGCAATCCCAGAGCTGCCACCCGGGAAGTGTAAACAAACGTGATCCCTGCTAATCCCCAGCACAGGCTCCCTAAGCTCCCAGCTGATCCAGCGGCGGATCAGCCAGGCCAGGGCAGCCTTCAGCCCCTCCAGCCTCAGCCCCAGCCTACCTGTACGTGAGGAGGGGCACTGAGGACATAGATGACAGCATTGGCCATGTCTTCAGCCTTGAGACACTGCAACGACAGCAAAGGGGCTCTCGGTCAAAGGGCACCACAGAACGTTCCTGCCCATCCATAATGAGGTCAGACAGTGTCACTGGGGCATGTCCAGAAGGCACAAGCAAGCAGGAAATACCAAATCAATTAAAAATTTAACAAAGGATGTGTCTGGTGCTGATAATTCTTCGACTGCTGTGAGTAACCTCACTGCTGGCACAGTAATTCTGCCAGGTCAGGCACTGCCATCCTTATCAGGAATTCCCACAGGAAACCCCGTGCCACCTGCAAGACAACACTTCTCCTTGTGCTGGCACCTCTGTTTGTCACACCTTCTGGGCAATGAAGAAGTCACAGCTGGCAAAATGGCAGAGCTGACTGATACTTATTTACAGAAGCATCAAAATAGAAGGAAAAATATAAGGAGCTGGAAACTGAATCCAAATGAAAATCTACACAGTGTGCAAATAAATACCAGAGCAAAATTGGAGGTTTGAGGGCTGAGATTGGAGAGCACTGGGCTGGAACCATTAGCCAGGACAAAGACTGTTCAATTATAATCAGAGCCACTTCCCTGTTTCCATTCCTCCAAGTCCTACCCGAATGCTTTCATAGGTTGCAGCAGCTCTCTCGGGGTCGTTATCATGAAGTTTAAAAGCAAATCCTGTTTCCACCAGTCCTGGAGATATGCACTGGAAAAAAGCAGAGCACATCCTAATAGGATTCGTAATTCCCCTTTAGTAAAAGAATTAAAAAAAAAAAAGAAAAGGAGAGAAAACTTTTTAGAAAAAGCAAAAAAAATACCAAACAGAAAAACATTCATTTTTCTGTTATTCTCCTTTCCCACTCATTTTTTAAGGGAATAGTTGAAGTGAGCAGGCTTTGCCTTAATGATTGTTGTGGCAGATATCTCTGGTGGGTACTTGCCTGTTCACACCCCAGAGGCACAGAGAAGCAAAGAAAAACACGGAAAAGCTCTGTCTGAGAGCAGAGAGCCCAGCTGAGTGCCTCCCTCTGTTGATGTGACCCCCCCAACAAGCACCTGCCCACTTTGTGCACCCAAAAAATCCCTTCCCAGACATGGCCCTGTGCCCCAACCTGCCTGGCAAAGACAGCCACAGCTTCCCACAGGATTTCTAGGCCATTCCCAGTGTGCTGAGCACTATTTTTGCATCCCCTCGGCTCTTTCCCAAAGGGAAAAGCTCTGACCCATGAAACCTGCCTCCCACCAGGGCAGAGGGAAGCAGGGGGCCCTCAGCACTCACTGTGGCTCGGATGTGGGTCTTGGCCTCCCGCAGCTCCTGCCGCAGCCCCTCGGTCAGCGCTGTCACCGCGTACTTGGTGGCACTGTAAAAATGCACCACGGACTGGGGCACCACGCTGTGGCCATTCATGCTGGGGGGAGAGCACAGGGGACAGGGCTGGAGGGACCAGCAGGACACCCAGAGCATCACAATAAACCCACAGAGAAGCTGACACGGGGCCTGCAGCAGGGAACACACCACAGGCTCCTCTCAACATGACTCAAACTTCCTGACCAGCTCCAGAAATCAATCTCAGCCCTGCCCCATCATGAGTGATTGATACTATCCTTTTCTCCCTGGTTTGGTCTTCCTTGCTTTTAGACCAGCAAAGATCAAGTTTGAAGTATCAACCACCACAATCCTTGGAAAACCCCATCAGCAGCACAGCAAGCCTGAAACTCCAGTGCTTAAATCCTTCCTGTAAGGCAGGGAGGAGGAGGAGGCCCCCACGGCTGACCCCACAAAGTGCTTAAATCCCCTCTGCTGCAGGGTAGAGCAGGAGGCCCCCGAGGCTGATCCCACAGCCCCCTTTGTTCACCTGTTAATGTTAATTATATGCCCATCGTCAATGTTTCTCTCCTTCATGGACTGGTAGGCCTCCCGGGTGCAGATGCTCACAGCCATCACATTGACCTGAGGGGGGGAGAAGAGAAGAAGAAATTAAGCCCAGCAGCCCTGCCTGGCACCCCTTGATTTGCCCCTCGTGTGCCCAAAGCCTGGGATATCAGTTCCAGTCCCTGTCCCCTGGCAATTCCCAGGAACACCCGGAGAAGGAATTGCTCATACACCCCACACCTGAGCTGGGGGCTGCAGTCACAGGGGCGGGGGGGGCACAGACACCCAGAGTGAGCAGAAATGAATGGACTTGATTGTTTTAGGGGCAAGTGTGAGGGCAAATCCCAAATTAAGGGAGAGCAAACCCCCTCCCCGCAGGCAGGAGACAGAGCCTACAGTTCTGCCGAGCACTGAGCACTCCGGGCTTTGGGCAGCTGGCAGGGCACTAACAGCAGGTAATTAGGTCAGCTCGTTAACGAGGAAATCCCCAGATCCTGCCTGTCAGAGCACCAGCAGCTCAGAGGAGGCACCGTGGCCACCAAAGAGCTCCCAGGACACACGAACCAAAAATCACTTTGTGCCACAGGGAACACCAGAGTGGGCAACTCACCCTGGGGGTGTGCAAGCCACCGATCTGTCACTGCCTGCTGACATTTTCCTCAGCCCTAACTGGCAATTTGCCCCGTCCTTTAGGATCCAGAGCTTTCCGAGCTCTTGCTCTTTGGACCAGCACTTCCCATCGTGTCCTGGCTTGGTTAAACTCAGTCCTGTCACCTCCACAACCATTAATGCTGTGGAGCCATTAATGCACAGCCGCCTCCAGGGTTCCTTGATCATAAAACACAGAGTCAAAGCTCCCAGTGTAGATAAAGATAAGGACATTCTCCCAGCTGGAATACAAAGGGCCCAGAGGTACGTGCAGGACTGATGAGCACGAATCTCAGCAGCAGTGCTAATTGCTCAGGTGGCTGAGATTTGGAAAGGGATTTGCTGAAGGCCGCCAGAAAGGCTGTGACCATCCCCTGGCAGGTCCTGTCTAACATTGTGTCACTTTGCCAGCTAAATGAGCAGGACAGGAGGGTCTGAACACGCTGCAGTGAGTGAAATCTCCAGGAAGAACTGATTTTCAGATGAATCAGAAGGAATAGTGCCACTATAAATGGGTGGAGCAGCAGGAACGAGGCCATGTGGGCAGCGAGGGATGGAGACGGGAGAGGGCTGGGGATCATCGCTGGGAAAATCACGAACAAGAACAGGGCAGAATAACCTGGACTTGCTGGCACGGAAGGACAGGCAGGAGAGGGCCACTGGTTTGGAGAAAGGGCTGGAGCTGAGAGATGCAATTCCTGAGCAGCACAAAGGGGAGCGGGGTCAGCTCAAGGATCTTCTGTCACTGCTTTTGTCTCGGTCGTTATTCCCTGTTCACTGCCAGAGGCCATCCGTGAGGGGTTTGTCCCAGCCAGAGATAAACAGGGCATTTGTCTGATCCTGGGAGTACCCAGGCAACACAAGTGGAGTCATCACCCCCATCCAAGTGCACTTTGGCCAAGCACAGAGTCGCTGCTGGGCACCTCGGCCATCACACCTGGAACTGCAGGGATAAATCTTTAACCCGGGAATTCACCTGGGCTGTGCAAGGAGGAAAATGAGCAGAGAGGGCAGCAGAAGGGCCCCTCAGCACTGGAGTGAAGCCCAGAGCAGGCGGGGCATGTGCAGGCTTTGGGATTCCACAGCAGGGTGGTCAGGGGACGCAGGAGTCACCAGTCCTTTGGGATCTGGATCTGGGCAACTGCTGGTGGAGAAACCCTTCATGACAAACAACATCCCTGCCCCAGGATGCCCCAGCCCAGCAGGCAGCTCAGTTTTGGAGCAGTCACTCCCAACTCCCTCTCCAAAGGCCACTAGAGGGTAACATCATCCCAAAGCCTGTGACTCAGGGAGCAGCCATTCCTCTCGTGGGCAGAGTTACAACATTTTGACAGCTCCTGGCAAAGCAAGATCCCAATCAACAGCCACTGTGGGAAAGTCCAGAGCCCTGTGATAAAACCCCACGGTAGAACAAAACAACTGGCTGGAAGGCAGCTGAGCTGGGATGGCCTTTTCCCACCAGCACAGGCTGGATTTTGGGGTGAAATCCCATTTCAAAACGTGGAACAGGCACTGAGGAACCTAAAAACACGCCTGGAAAACGAGCAAGTCTGTATCACCCCGAGCATGCATATCCATGTAAGACATTTTTCTGCCTGGTTCCTGTGTTAAGGAGAAAAGGTTCAAAGGTCCCTTGGCAAGGATGGCCACCACACCTGGGGCCTGCTCACTGCCCAGGCAGCAGCTCCGTGACAGAAACCACATTTCTCAGCAATTAATGACTTCCAATTGCCACATTAGAGAACATAAAAGACCCTGTTCCTAGAAGTGCTCAGCATTTCACTTCCCAGAATCAGCCTTTTCCGAGGCATCCAAACGAGTACCTCAGCTCCAAAGCACACATGGAAACACAGCTTACAGCAAACACATCCCTGCACAGATGGTTTAGAAAAGCAAGAAGAACAGAGCCTGGCTTGTCAACGAGTAATGCCAAGAATCAAACCCATTCTGTGTCTAGAGGAGCGAGAGGATGTGTGCTGCAGCCCTCTGTGCCCTGAGCAGGGAAAATGGGAAGTTCAGCTTCAATTCCTGGCTGGAAAGGTCAGTGGGTAAAACGTGAAGGAGCTGCTGCAGCCCCGGAGCCTGGCTCAGTGTGTGCACAGCACCCAGCCCCAGCCCCTCCTGCACATCAGGACTTTGCTCCAGCCTCACAAATCAGCAAGAAGATGGGGGAAGCTGTGAACCAGGGGAGGATGGGCTCAGAACCTGCCTGAGGTGACACCTTCCCTCCTGCACCCACAGCAGATCTGCTGGCTGGAGAGGCAGGGCTCCGTGCTGCTGTGAAGCAACACATCTGCGATTCCAAACATCTCCCTGCAGCCTGGGGAGAAGCAGCTCCCACCTCGGGAATAAATACCAGACAACAAAGAACGGGAACATTAGGAAAGGAGGGGAATAAGTAAATGATAACATGGTTCTGACTGTTAGATATAAAGCAAGAAGGAGGATACTGAGAGGGGAATCTGGAAGGAGACAGAGCCTCAAAGCTCATAAAAAATGCATGGAAGCAAAAATCAATTTACTAAAAAGAAAAAACATGCCTTTAATTTAAGGCCCTAATGCCTCCTAAATCGATGGATCGATGGCTGTTTGGAAACTTTTCCCATCCTGCAGCCCAGAGGTGCCCTGGAACTCTCCAACAGCATCTCCCACCACGCTGCTCTCCAGGGAAACTTGGGAAGAAGCCTCCCTGCTCCCACACAGCTCTGCAAAGCCCAGTGGCCTGTGAAAGGTGCTGGCAGCCCTCCCTGTCCTGCCCCTGCGAGGGGAACGGGCCTGGCTGACCCTGCAGAGCCCCCCGAGGCCCTGCCCCGGCGCCTGCACGGCCTGGAGACACAGACACTTCCAGGAGACATTTCCAGGAGACATTTCCATACAGCCACAAAGCAGGGGCACAGAACAAAAGGGAAAACTCCACTGAGCTGTTTCTACCCCTCAGCAGCAGCATGAAAAGCAAAGCCCAGGCTTGTCGGGCTGCCCAGGCCAGGGTGGGTGAAGCATTTGGCTCTGGAGCATCCCAGGGCTTTGCCTTTCCATTGGAGGTGGGAGGGTTGTTCAATTAACACAGAAATCAGGAGCCAAGCCAGCAGCTGCTGGGAGGATGGTGAGAGGAAAATGTCTGCCAGCACAGGGAGAGAGCTTGGGTGTCTCAGGCTGCTCCCAGTGCTACAACAGCATTTTTGCCAAGCAGTAGGAGCAGAGAGAGCCGTACGGATCATCCCTGGGAATAAAACATTCCCCCAGCCCCGTTTCATAACACTGCCCTTGTGGGGTCACCACCCTGCCTCTCCTCCCACCCCAAAGCAGCACCCACAAGCAGGGGGACCCCCCAGGCTCCCAAACTTTGAGCCACTGTAATCACCAACACTGGCGTGTCTCATACAGGAAAATCCCTATTCCAAAATCCTCCTCCCTAAAAGTGGTGGGAGATGAGATTAAAGGGAGCACTTCCAGCTGAGCAGCCAGGGAAGGGAATACAGAATGGGGAAGGGCTTTCAGCTGGGAAGAACCACAAGTCCCCTCAGCCTGCCCACCTGACAAAGAACAGAGACAAAGGAGCACAAGGGACACGCAGCATCCCCGAGGGATCCACACATCACACGGTCCCAGGGACCAGGACAAGGAGTTTCCAAGGCCCAGGTGACCCCCAGGGCCCGGCTCGCAGCGAGTCAGGGCTGGGCAGTGCCCTGCTGGACACCAGCTCAGCCTCAGCTACACTTCACTTCATTTTCTTTAAAGCCTCCATGGCAACGGGGGCCGGGGAGATGCGGCTGTGCAGTGACCCAGGCTGGGCAGCTCACAAAGCCTGGCTGGGCAGACAAAGCTGAGCTGAGCTTGCTTTGGCTGCAGTCACAGCAGCCAGCAGTCAGGCCAAAATCCTAACAAGAACTTAATTAGCCAGGATATGGCAGCTCTTGCCCTGGCAGCAGGAGTCTGAAGCCTCAATGTGCTTCTCTGTTTTGCTTTACACAGCCCCCGAGACCACTCTGGAGGAACAGCCAGGGGAGCTGACACGTCCCAGCTGACTCCACTGTTGGACACAGTGGCCCTGAGCCTACAGCTTCAAACAGCTTTTCAGACATGTCCTTCCCTTCACTGGGACAAGCTCTCAGAGCTGCTGCAAGTGCCACAAGGATTACTCACAGCCATGAGTCCCACTCCTGCTCCTGTGAGGAAAACACTTCTGTGTACAAGAGAAAGTGGCACAGGAGGGGAGATCACTCTGTGAAAGGCTCTTGGTTCAGCACCTCACTGGCCAGAGCTGCAGGAGGGGACACTGCAAGGACACCCAAACCATGCTGAGGTCCCACAGCTGTGGCTGCCACTGCTAGGTGCAGAAAAGGGGCCTCACATAATGACAAAAAATGGTGAAGTCACAGAGAGATGCCCAGCAGCACCTCAGGACAGGAGGACCCAGGGAGAAGTTGTAAATGGGATGGGCCATGTGCACAACTCCCATTTCAGCACACAAAATGCTCTCATTCACATCCAGCCCTAACCAGATTATGGGCAGAAAATTAAGCTATGACAAAAGACAAAAAGCATTACAGCTTTTTAAGCCAAAAAGAATCTGCCCATTTTTACAACCCACTGCCACAACTAACAGGATTAGCTGCAGAAGCCAGCGCTTGGCATTCGATTTCCTGCTTTATTGAAGAAAAAAAAAGTGAGGCTCTCCACCCTTCAGGGAGCTAAAGGAAAAGTGCTGCTGTGTTTCCATCCTCCAAGGTGAGGGCTCAGCAGGGCAAGGTGTTCTTCCACTCCCCAAGCAGCAAACCTGGTCAGAGCAGGCTGGGGAGCAGATCCTCAGCTCTGAAATGAGTAGATGGTGGCCAGAAGAAAGAGAAATGTGGCCCAGCTCCTGCTCCCTCGGGAGGATACTCACATCTATCATGGTCCTCCAGCCCTCCGTCTTCCCCGAGAGCAGGGGCTCGGGCCGGGCCAGCCCCGCGTTGTTGATGCAGACGTCCACCCCCTGGTGAAGGGTCTTGATGGCCGAGAACATGGACAGGATCTCCTCCTCGTTGGACAGGTCACACTTGTACGGGATCAGCGTCCCCGGGTAGCCGGCGCTCTGGCACTCTGCTGCCAGCTTCTAGGGGAGAGAGGGAGGAGGGAAACGGCCATCAGGAAGGGAAAAAACAGCCATCAGGAAGGGAAAAAACAGCCATCAGGATGGATGGAAACAGCCATCAGCCCCCTCTCCTTGTGGAGCAGCTTATCCAGCCATTTCCTGAAAAATACACCTCAGGGCTAACACACCCTGGGCTGAAAAGCAGGCACTGGGGAAGAATCACTGTGATGTTAATTAAGAAAAAGGAGATATCATATCCAGGAGAAGCGGAGAGCTCCAGCCCTTAAGTTATTGAACTTGAGGACACTCTCAGTGCTCATCCATCACCCCGGGCAGTACTGCTCAAGGTGAGCAGTGCTGGCAAAATACAAATAAATCCTGCCCTGGCACCAGGCTCTGAGTCTGCCACACTGGCAAAGGATGTGCCTGACAATTCCTCGTTAGCCAGGACCAAGAATTACTCCAAATATCCCAATCTTTTGTCAGGCTGGGTGACACAAAGCCAAGGAAAGGCCAGGAGCTGCTGCTGGCCGCCTGCGCTGCCGCCACCACACCGCATCCTCCCGAGGATGCCCTTTACCCCTGACACTAATGAGAAGCAGCATCTCCTCCCTGATGTGTCACAGCAGTGACAGTGACAGCTCCCAGCGCCAGGCAGGAGCCACATGATGTCTGGCTCCTGCGGGGAGATGGACTCTGGCTACAAACGTCCACCAAATCACTCGAACGCCGTGGCCCGCGGCGGTGTCACCAACAGTGACATTTCAGCGGGTGCAATAAAGCCCTGCTCCTGCCAGAGGCAGCTTTCCCACTCCTCCCTGCTCCTCCCTGCATTCCAAGGACTGCAATTTCCAGCCTTTCATAAAAGGAGGAGCGAGGCCCAGTGCAGGAATCTCCTGGACGTGACTGCACACGAAGGCGGCTGCGGAGCAGCTCCAAGCTCGGAGTTCCTGCCCTGCAGAGGGACAAATGCCAGCCCCTCCCCAGCCCTCCCTGCACCCCAAGCACGTTCATTTGAAGCACTCTGGGGCAAGTGGCTCTGTTTGGTAAATGATTTTTGTGTTTCCCAGCAGCTGAGCCCACAACAGAGCTGGACCAAGGCCCTGAGCAGGGAGTTGCAGCTTTGCTGCTTTACCTTTCCCAGCAACCCACAGCTTTCATGGACCACAAGCCAGAACCAGCCCAGGGCTGAGCTGTGGTGCAGGAGCTGCTCTCCTGTCTGGCTCCCAGCACAGGGAAGGCACTGCAGTAACACAAGAATGATTAGTATTGCTCTCACAGCACCAGGCGACACGGGGACGGACGTGCCGAGTTCAGCTGGAGATCGATCCACCCCAGCAGCATCAGGATCCCTGGAGAGCCCTGCTCAGGCTGAGCTGACAACATCTCTGCCTGAACAAAGGTGCCTCTGGGACTGAATCCTGCCTCTCTGTGCCCTCCTGGGGCTGCCTGCACTTTGCCATACAGGCAACCTTGTTGATGACGTGCTGATAGGAGGGGAAAAATATATTCCTTTTCACTATCAGAGCACAGGCTTGAAAAAACAGTCGAGGGAGGGAAAATCTGCAAGAGCAGCACTTAGAAAATTCACAGCAGTATGAAGGGCTGCTGGAAGGTTCTAAACTGCTCCAGGGATGGGGTCTCGTTCCTGCAAAGACACTGGAGAAAAAAGGGGCAAAGGGACCACGAACTGGTGCGAGAGTGCGAACCAGGCAATGCCAAAGATGTTCAAAGATGAGAAACAAAGGAACAAGGGGTTGGGAGGAATCTCCCAGAGCAGGACCCATGCCAGGAGAGCTGGCTGGAGGAAGAAGAGCTCAACATGGACAGGAAAGGACAGAAAAGCTCATGGACAGCCCAGAGGGACACAGGGCCATGTCTCACAGCTGTTTCCATGTCCAGCTGCCACTTCCACCATTTGGAGAAACCTTTCCCTGCTCAGTCCAGCCTCTCAGTGGAAGCAGTCACAGATGAAGGAGCAGAGGAAACAAGGGGTGTGATTTGCTCTGGGATGACCCTGCTGGAGCAGGGAGGTTGTATCAGATGCCCCACTGTGGTCCCTCCAACCTGACCATTCTGGCTGTGGGCTCTGGACAGCAGTGCCTCCAATGCTGGAGCTGCCCATCCTCTGGTTCCCAGGCAGACACAGACAGAAAGGGCTTTCTCCCTGGGAGAAAAGCTTCTCTGACACAAGTGACCAGGGAAACCAAATCTCTCTCAAAACCTTTCTCTCCCTGTCTGGTGTCTCGCCGCCTCCAACGAGCCTCAGCACGGATCCTTTCATCTCTCAGGCTGCACTTGTGCTAACAAATTCTCTTTGAAAACCAAGTGCTGAACACTGCTGACATCCAGGCAGGGCTGAACGTGCTTCAACCATCTACAGATAAAGAGTCATCACAAACTCTTCAAAGAAACATCAACTGCGGGCAAGTTTGCAAGAGACTTTTGAAAAGCAACTCTCTGAGCTACAGAGCTTGCAGAGTTTTTTTTCAGAGCATCCATTAAGTCACTCAAGTGATGCTCGTTCCACTTTGAGCATGCCACATGCACATGGAGGAAAGAAAAAGAGAAAAAAGCTGGTTTTTCAGATTTCATAAACAGTTTGAGAGTGACCAGGTAATGCAACAGCAATACAGACAAGGCCAGTGCAACTCCAGCAGCAGAGATGGAAATCTGAAATAAGAATGGTTTGGGTTGGAAGGACCTTAAAGATCATCCAGTTCCACACCCTGCCATGGGCAGGGACACCTCCCACTATCCCAGGTTGCTCCAAGCCCTGTCCAGCCTGGCCTGGGACACTTCCAGCATTTCTGTATACACACCATTATCTCTGGATGCTTGGAAATGGACAGCCAGGTGCTACTCAGTCTGGAAGGATGCCTCACATTTATGGGATGGGTTTGCTGTGTTAAGAAACCACCAGTTCTCCCCAGAAGGGGTTAATGCTCTTTGTGTATATGGGGCACAGCGCCCTGCATTTACATTCAGTCCTGGTAAAATGGTTTTACAGAACTAATTGATATAAAAATGTTAAGGGACTCTTAAGGGGAGGGGGAAAAAAAAGAAGGAGTCATGTAGGGTTTTATTTGGCAAACCATCCCATTAGCTTCAGACACATTTAGTTCAGAGAGACTAAAGCCAGAAGAAGCCATCAGGTAATTTTTAATCTAACCTGCCATTCGTCACAGGTACTTGTGTCCTACTGACTGAACTAGTGCTTAAACACAGAGCTGCACCAAGAAACCAGCTGGAAAAGCACCCAAGTCACCCCAATTACTTTTGCTATCTAAAGGAAATGAAGGAGAAAAATTCATCAGAGAAAACAGCACCACAGCTCTGAAAGAAAACTGAGGGCTTACAAACCCTTTCATTCCACTGATTGGCAAGTCTGAAGCTGCTTTTAATTAAGATTTAATAGCAGTACAACGGCATAATAGAGATGTACAGTGAATAAAGCACTAGAGTGAGGTTTATTTGTTTATTTCCACAGTGCTCTGTGACCATGAGCGAGATTCAGAGCTGTGGGTATCTTTTGGCCCACATGAGCCAAGGGTAAATACTACTGCACATTTCTTCCCAGGCACTGGAGCCAGGCTCCTGCTAAGCTGGGTCTGGCTGAGCCATCACCTGGGAGCTGTCCTCCCAGACTGCTCCAGAGCCACGCTGCTCTTCTCCAAGCCCTCCCTGCTCCCTGCACTTTCCCAGCAGTTGAACATCCCAGGATATGTTTTTCTTAGCTCACTTAATTTTCAATTTCCAGTGTCACACACGAGCCACAGCGCCCCGGAGGTCCCTGCTACCTCCAGGCACTCACACAGTCCCTCCTCACGTCAAGGCATTTTTAGTTTCTCCCTTCTTGCTCCAGGCTGGCGTGGGGGAGGAGGAGACGCTGCTGTCACCATGACAGCTCATTAGAGCAATATCTCTGCCTTACTCTGAGCTGTGCCTGTCGCTGCCCGTTCCACCAGCAGATTCCCAAGGCAACCCACAGACACCCAGATTGGAGGGCAGAGCTGAGCCCCAGCTTCTGCCTGACACCCCCAGATCCTGGCACCTGCCTCCTGTGACATCTCCACCTGGAAAATTATTTTAATTAAGTCAAACCCCGCCTAATCTTGCAGCGGTGAAGGTCTGAGATGCTCTGAGAATTTAAGGTGCGATCAGAGGTCCATGGAAACCAGCACGGACCCACCCTGAGTAAAACAGATAACCGAGTACATCCCAGGTGAGCAGGTCTTGGGAGCACTCCTGGGGACACCCAGGACCTGTTCCCAGAGCTGCCACGAGCCCTTCCCAGCCCCAGCACCCCGAGAGAGCCCTCGCAGCCGACAACGCACCGAGAGCTCCGAGCTGGGCGTCCCAGGCAGACCCGAGCACCGACTGCATCCAGGGGCTGGGCCACTCCACGAGCACCAGAACAGCGGGTCCCCAGCACCACAGCTCGGGGTGGGCCTCTTCTCCTGCCAGCACCCCTCGGAGTGGCCGTGGCCTTTCTGCAGGGCTGGCAGAGCCTGGTGCTTTCTGCTGTGCCCGGCAGCGAGGGCAGCAGCAGCCCCACGGTCACTCCTCAGCTCCCGGCCTGTAATCCCCGAGGAATCCTCTCCGGGAGAGGCAGATTAATGCACGCCAGGAGGAGCCTGGGCTTTCCCCCACGGGCTCCCAGCGCTCTCCAGCTCTGAAATTCCGGTGGCAGGTGCTGGATTTTATTCCAGCCCAGGTTTACGAGCCGCGGAGAAGCGGACGGGGCTCCTGCGCGTCCCAGCCCGGCCGGCGGGAGCAGCGGGTGCCAGGAGCAGCCCTTGCCCGGGCACACACAGCTGCAGGTGCTGGGATCAAACATCTGCAGCCACGCCAGCCCCGCTCGGGGCCACGCCGGCCTAATCCCAGCCAAGCGGCTGAGCCGCACGGGCCTGGCGGGGACAGAAAGCCGGCAGTCACAGAGCCAGGGCGGCACAAACCCACCTGGGGTGGCACAAACCCACCCTGTCAGCCAGGAAATCCCCATCAGCACTGCCCACGTGGGCACCGTGCAGGAGACAGGGATAAAACTCAACTTTAGCACAGCCACTGCTTTCTGCGGAGCTTAAGCTATTCATAAACCCCAGGAAAAACACCGTCGTATTTTCTCCACAGCACTGTGGCAGCTCCTTTCACACCTCCCTGCTCTGGGCACTCTCCTTAAACCCAAAATCAGCCAGAAAGTCCCCTCTGTGTCCAACGCTGGCCCTGCACAGCACTCCCACCTTCCCAGGATAGCTGCCAGGTTTTACACAGGGAAACTGAGGCACAGGACAGCCACCTGACCTTTGCTGGAGCACACACACCCCATTCCAGCTCCAAAACCTCAGGAAAGGCTCAGTTATTTATTTGTGGGGCTCTGAGCATGGCATGCCCTGGTATTGCTGCTCTATTGCAAAGCCCAAGGGAACGGAAGTGCAGCAGAGAAGGGGGGGCTGCCACAAAGAGACATTCTTAAAGCACATTTTGGGGCAGAAAGAGGAGGAATCCAACCTGGTTTAAACCTCCTGAGCTTCAAGGCTCAGGAAAATCATGGGAACAGCAAAGCATTTGCTCCCCCCACTCTGGACAGCAATTATGGGGTCTCTGCAGTTTATCAGGAAAGGATCTGCTCAGGGACAAGTGGCAATAAAAGCACTTCAGAGGCCTTAAGCTCCCACCATCCCCGAGGCAAAGCCTTGGCCAAACACAAAACAAGCCCTTCCAGAGGCCAAGGAGACTCTGAAGGTCATTCACTCCACAGGAGCCGTGCCTTGGGATTATCCTGCCTGAAGCTGCTCCTCCTGCCTGAAGAGTGGGGAAAGCCGTGGCTTTGGGAACAGCCCAGGAAACCCATCCCAGCTGCTGAGCAGAGGGTCAGACCCACCAGGGACACCACAGCTGCACCCCACGGACAGACACCCCCAGGGGAGGCCAAAATGGAACCAAGTGACCTCTAAACCATCAATGATCTGCCTGCAGGTAATTAAATACCACACTCAGGTGCTATGAAACAATTACCTGTTAATTACCCTTCGTGGAGCACCCACGGGGTCCAGAGCCTCCCTTGCACCTTAGGGCTGGGCAGGGATCATGGGAGTGACCACAAATGGATGCTCAGATCCCACGAGGAAGACTCAGCTCCTTCCTCCTCCTCCCACACACCCACGCTGCTGCCAGGGAGGAGAGCACTGACCTCAGAGACTGGGCTGCTCCAACCTGCAATCAATTGCTCAGCTTATCAAAGGCTGTTTCCTGAGCGAGATCTAACCTTGACAAAGCAGGCCCTGGTTATAAATGTTACCTTTGATCAATACCTGTCACAAATGCATTGGAATTAATTGGTTAAACCTTGTCTCTTAAGCCACGTTTATTGCTTCCTGCACGGCTCTGCTCTCAGCACGCCAACAAAGACAGAAAAAAAATGGATTTCTTTTGGAGCACAACATCCATGGTGTCCCTGGTCACACCAGAACAAGGCACCCACGGAATGAACGAGCTGCTGGAAGATTTCCAGTGACCTGGAGCAGGTGGGAGTGTCCCACCTGGAGCATCTCCCATCAGTGACAGCCCCAGCCATGCTGCAGATCCAGGGCTCTGGCACCCTGCATGGAGGGAGAGCCCCTGCCAGCACTTCTGCCATTCTCTGTAAATATAAAACAAATCCATTTTAATTATAAAAAGAGCATAGTTTGCATCACTGCAAACCCCTTGGAAAGAGCTCCCTGTCTCCTGCCTTCCTGCACTCCAAGAGAAAAGCTGCAGAGTCCCTCAGTGCCTCTGAGCCAAAAAAACCCTCCCAATTCCTCCCCACCCTGGCGAAGAACCCTGCAAAACAAAACTCACATATCTCACTGAATAAAAGACCAGAGAGGGGCTTGCCAGACGAGAGGGGGAATATTTTGCCCCATGCATGTGCAAATTCTCCCCTTTTTTGTGCTGCTGCAAGAAGTTGGACACTAAATACAAATTCCTGGAAAACATGAGGAGCAGGGAAGCTGAAGAACACCAGAGTGGCTGAAAATCTCAGTGAGTCTCTGCACCCTGGAGACCCCAGGACCAGCAAGGGGGGCCCTGGGAGGGTGATCATCTCCTAAGGAGCATTTTCTCCCCAAAGCTTGGTCTTCCAAGCTGCTGAAAACGCTTGGCTGCTTCATTAAAGCTCCTGACTTGGAACGCGTGGCGGTGTCTGGAGAGCAGCAAACACTCACTGAGAACACGCCAGAAAGTCCTTGACAGCTGTTAGTACCTCCAGGCTCTGCATTTAAAACAAGCCTTCTACCTGAATTACCTCCTGGCATGCAAAAGGAAAATAAAGCCAGTTTAATTATATGTTATTCCTCGATGTCTGGCTGTTAAAGTCACTCTTTGATGACCCACACCAAAAGTCTCCGGTCACAGAAGCAGCACAAGTGGGGAGCACGGGGCTGTTTGGGAGCAGAGGGGGAAACGTGGCCAGTGGAGCCACTGGAAGGGAAAAAAAAGATCCTTCTGCAGTTTTTGTGGGGTCTTTTTGTGAGCCATTAACATTTTTATTTCAAAAGCCAAATAAAGACCACTGGCGTTGTGACACAGGTTTAATGCCAAACACGCAACTTTGCAAATCCTTCGTTATCTTGCCTCAAGCCCTTATCTGATTTTCCAAGAGATTAAGAAATCTTGACATAGCATTTATTGCCCGAGCTAAATCCCCACCAGACAACCTGCTCTTTCAGCCACCAGTTAGCTGGAGGTTACAAAACCACCTTACAGAGGGGTTCCAGCCATTTTACCTTAAAACTGGTGACTTTAATGAACTTCAACGAAATACAGTGGTTTTGTGCTACACAGTGAGCTCTGTATTCCAGGTTTTACACCCTGCCGTCTGCCCTCTTTCCATTTCAAGCTGCCTTGGAGCACCCTGGGATAGTGGAAGGTGTCCCTGCTCATGGGGGTTGGAATGGGATGGTTTATAAGGTCTCTTCCAACCCAAACCAGGCTGGGATTCCACGATTCTGTGAACTACGTCTGTGATGCTCTGGCATCACCAAGCCCTCAACTCCTTCACATTCCTCTTCTCTCCTCCCTCCATCACTGTGTTCCAGCCCTGCTTCCCCAAATCAGAGCACCCCTCACACCAGCAGCAGTCAGATCCTCGGTGGCAGCTCAGGAGTTCCAAGCCTGAATACCTTCCTATTTTTTTTTTTTTTTTTTTTTTTTTTTAAGGAAAAGCCTCAAGGTGAACCTCCTGGAGGAAAGCTCCATCAACAGCTCTGCTCTGAAGCGTGGCAGGATCGGGTACAAAGCTCCCACAGCATCCCTGGCAGCCAGGAGGTGATGGAGCTGCTCCCACAGTGACCCTGGATCCCCCCACACTCCACCACCTTCCCTTCCCCCAGCGAGCAGCGCTTCTGGGACGGTTCTTCCTCGTTAAGGAAACATGCTTGACAATAAATAAACCCAGAATAGCAGCGGAGCAAAACACAGTCCAGACACCCACCAAAACAAGTGACAGCGCTGCAGACACACTTGGGTCCCAGGGAGGCGGGAGGGAACGGGGACAAACATCAGCTGCTGTGGGAACACGTGTCTGAAACACCACAGGACGTTTGGGAGCTGCGAGCAGCCAGCACCACCCAGCACATCTGCACCCCAAGCAAAGCCGATAAATCATCAATACAGAAGTGATTGCTCCTGGTGCGCACTGAAATGGAAAGGCAAAGCTTCACAGGACTGCTCGTTGTTAATCCACGCTGTATTTCAGCCAGGAAAGGTTCGGAAAGGAAGGAAACTCACGTGAACACCAGAGGAAAACACAAGTTTCGTTGATTTCTTTCCCAAATGAAAAGATTCCAAAACAAAATCCATGATAAGGGCACTGGTGGAAACAGCAATATTGGGAATAACTTTTCGGAGAGGAATGGGAAGCAACAACATCCTTTAGAGCATCCTTTGCCAGGCACCCTGAGGCTCCAGCACATCAAACACCGGCAGCTGCACGTGGGAAAGCCTTTGGAGAGCTCAGCTTTCCCTGCAAACTGCCGCATCAAAACGCTGGGAAGTCCAAAATTAGAAGCAAGCCCCAAAGGACAGTTCACTAAGTCACGTTGGCATTCTCTCCTCTCTGCAAGCGGTGCCTCTGCGACACGCAATGAAAAAGGGGAAAAGTTTGGGTTTTCCCAAGCACTTCTTTACTTAACCCCACTCAGCAATGCCACCAGTGCCGAGCCTTGGTTTCCGTGAATTTTGGACCATTTATTCTCAGTGCAGGCAGCTGTGCAGAGCCCTTATCACCCTGGCTAAGGGAACCCAACCCTGGATATTGTACAGGTCTCCTTTAGCTCCAAACACCCAGGATGGCAATATTTAAGCTGACTAAAACTTATTTCCTCCCTCAGAGGAAACTTCTTAAATGGCAAATAAGCTTTGGCTCGTGCCACCGCGAGGCACAGCTGACCAACGCACCCAGCTACAAAAGGCATCCCGAGAAAACACTTCTTTTAAGCATCTTTATTCTCAAGCCAGCTCCGTGGGGTTTTTGACGGGGCTGTAGAGATGCTCCTCGCAGGACTGAAGCTCTATTTTAACACCAACTCCTAGAAACGCCCTGCCTCCCGAGCAGCCGCATCCCCGAGGGGCTGAAGGGGCCCCGGAGCGCCCGCAGCCCGATCCCGCTCCCGGCACCGGCCGGGCAGATGCTATTTTTAACCTCGATAAGAAGCGGCTCAAAAAAACCCCAAAACTGAATGCGCTCCTCGCTCGGGCACCTTCCA
>NW_008237409.1:1825145-1837843 GCF_000691975.1 Corvus brachyrhynchos
GGGACACGCCCCGGACACGCCCCTGGCCCCCCGGACACGCCCAATGTGGGACACGCCCGTCGGGGACACGCCCTCCGTGCGCTGACGGGAGCGGGGTTGGGGTTTTCCCTCGCCAGGGAACGGAGCGCAAAGGGCAGCTCGTGGTGCGCCAGAGCCTGAGACGCGCTGGGATGGATGCGTGGAGCGGTGAGGCAGCAGCCAGACAAGGATTGGAGAGGGATGGAATGGGGGTGGAGAGAGTAGAGGACAGAGCAGCGTGGTGAAGGGGCTTTTATCCCCCCGCCTCAGGGCCAAGGATGCTCAAATAATTCCCAGAAACGCGTGAGGAAACGGATTAATTGAAACGGAAGAGGCAGAAGCGCAGGTGTTTAAGTGATGGAAGGCTGGGATTTAACAATCCCCCCAAAACAGCCCAAGGTGCACCCTCCAAATCCAACCCCCTCTCCCAAAGTGTGCCGTCCTTGGGCACGGCCCTCACGCCAGGATTTCCAGAGCAGAGCCCCTGCCAGCTCCGTGGCAATCCCTTTCCCCAGCTCCTGGCAGCAGAACAGGCGCCTGATGCGGAGCCAGTGCCAGGTTGGCACCGTGCCCCCGACACAGCTGGGCCACCACGGTCCCCACTGGGCTGGCAGCGACTCCACCCTCTCCAAAGCACATCCCTGGAGGTGCACAGAGCCCGGTTTTCAAGGATCTGTCCTTTCCCAGGCCAGCTTTCCTCACCTCACCCCCACCTGAACCGCAGGAACTGAGCACTCCAAGCACAAACACAGACGCCCACCTTTACTATGCGTATTAATAAATATTCTTTATTTAAATTTTTGCACATTGCGCTTTAACATATTACATCCAAAACATTTTGCAAATGGATGTCTACTTTGTAAAATCTTATATTCAGCTCCTTGTCATTCTGTACAGAATTATAGGTACAACATTACTTTGCCACTAGTTTGCTTTTTTGTAAGTCTCACAGGAAGAGAAACATTGAATGAAAAGAGATGGCTTAAATTAGAAGAGAGGCTTGCACAGCTACTCAACTAAAGATACAAGCCTGGAGAAAGAACAAAATTAAGGAAATCACCTCCACCAGCCTCCCACCAAAAAAAAAAACCAAGAAAAAAAAAGAATCACATTAATTTAAGATAAAATTTTGCCGTAAGTCACTAAATTAAGTTTGGAAGGAGAAGGCGCAGTAGTCATCTCGAGTTTCAGTGACAGATAGAGTTGGATTGAGTTCAGTTGGCTCCAGCTGTTGCCAGCCAGCTGTTGCAGACGGGCCCCTTGTGATCGTTGAGGCGACAGTACTTGTTGAACTTCTCCTTCAGGTGCTGCCGGTACTGCTCCCGGTTGCTGTAGAAAGACTTGTTGTTTGCCATGAAGGACTGGATTTCATCCTGGGAGATGAACAGTTCCTCGTCAGAAGTGCATTCTGACTCATCCTGCAACGAGAACAGGGATTTCAGAGCTCCAGCACTGCCCTCCTGTGCAGCACATCCATCCCCAGCCTGCCCTGTCACACCAGCCCAAGTGCTGATCCGGACACCCGGCTCACACGCAGGGCTCTGCTGGGCTTGGGGTGAGAAGCAGCCACTTCAGTCATGAAATGGATGCAAATCAGCTTCAGTCTTAGCACATTCCCATGGGAAGAGGATGGATTTTATTAGAGGGTTTTGGGGAAAAGGTGGGGAAAGAAAAAGGAGAAAAAAAAGGAGGGGGGCGAGAGGGAAAAATGAGGGGAGGAAAGATGAAAAAAGGAAGGAAAGAAAAGGAAAAAGTGGGGAAAGAAAGAGGGAAGGATCTAAATAAGTGGAAGGAGAAGGAAAAGAGAGAGAAGAAAGCTGCCCAAGGAGCCTGCAGTGGGAAGTAACATTTGAGGCCTGAAGGCAGCAATAATGCCCACTCCATGTTAGGAAATAATGCAACCTTGACAATGAGCACTTACAACACAAGTTCTGTCACTGCATTCCAGTGACAATTTCTCCTCCTCTGCAAAGCATTCTTCAATTATAAACTTCCCAGGGAATGTGCACAAGCAAATGAACACTGGGACTCAATTCCTCACTGGGAGTTGAGTTCTCAGCCCCACAGATTAAAGCAGGATGCTACAACCTAAAATTCAAAAGCAGTGGTTACTTACAAGGAGCTCCACTAAGCTTTTGGCACCTTTTCCAGTATCAGGGACAAGTGACATTTCTGTAGGTTCTGCAAACTGTGACACATTTTTCATATGCTCAAACCAAGGCAACTGCTGGCCGCTTTTGTCTGCGCTACAGCAGCTCTCAGCGTGTGTGTCTTTGGTCTTGTCGCGGTGAAACTCTGTGTGCGTGAGATTTCCTGAGGTCTCTCTGCTACCTGCATCTGCCAGACAGCTTCCAAGTTTCTGAATCTGAAATGGAAAAGAGCCTGGAATGAACTGCCAGCGGTGCTTAACATGGAATATTCAAGTTTTAGCTGGAAGCAGAGGGAAAAGAAGGGAGTTCAAAGGAGAGCAAGGGTAGATACTTGTTTTTAAACGTGTGCATGGGGAGCTGGGGGTGGCACAGTCACTGAGGGTGAGTAAAAGTGCACATGCTTAGGAACATAGAAGACACTCCACCACAACCTACTCCAGGAAGGACTTCAATTCCAAACCTTGGATGACAAAGGGACAAGAGACCCCTGTTACCCCATTTTCAGCATTAGTCTAAATCGAAATTTAAAATCCTTCTGTAACTACTTTCAAATGTAAGCATTTAGAGAAGCAGCTGGCAGAGCCATGTTCCTTACGTGGTCATTCTCACACTTCAAAGCTTTACTTTTCTTTTTCTTCTTTTTGTTTTTGCCTTTTGTGTTACTCTCCTCTGCATTAGCCCAGCACTCCACGCAGCTATCTCCATCCTCCTCCTTGTCGTCGCAGCGATGGACACAGGCATCGTCCCCTGCAAAACACAGCCAAGTTTCTTCTGAGATGCTGCAGCTTTGGGGATATTAAAGCACTATTATCTTCTTCCCAAACCTACCATTTTCATCATGGTTGCAGATGCCCTCAGTGCAGGCCACGTCCGAGCCCTCCCGGGACCCCGTTTCGCTGCCCTCCATGCTTGAGGAATAGCCACAGTCGCTGCCAGTACAGTGTGGAGATAAACCTGAGACAGAGGCCAAAATTACTGCCATCTGTAGGAACTGCTGCACATTCTTTAGTTATGCCTCTAACAAGAAAGAATTCAGAGAACCCCAGACCAGTTTGGATTGGAAAGGTCCTTAAAAATCACCTCATTCCACCCCCCTGCCACAGGCAGGGAGTCCTTTTTAAAAATAGGTGACCACTGTTCACCCCATATATGGCAAATGCTTTTTAAAAATGAAAAGTAACGACATTTAACATACCTTTCTTGATTTTAGGTGAGCCTAATAAGGTACCACTACTAGGACAAGTGCAAGAAGTGCTTTCATTAGTAACAATTACTTCTACGCAGTTGTTGGCTTCTTCGGTGCTACCACAGGCTTTGCAGCTGCTTTCCGTGAAGTTTGAGTTCTCCTTCAAACAGAAACAAAAAGCACTTGCAGGCACTGAAAGCAGCTCAGCCAGCACTTTTGTAAAGGATACTCTTTCCATGAGAAAAACCAGCTGACACTGACTGATAACGGCATTGCTTAGAATTCTTCACAAGTACAACACAGCTAAACAAAACCCCCATCAATTTACCTTGACCTACAGTCACAGCCCATTAAGGTCAGCCAAGAGATCCTGAATAATAATTGCACTTAAAGATTCCCCTTCTCCAAGAATTCCATGGTAATTGCCTACAAGCAGCATTTGAATCCCCAGGCTCTAAGTGATCTTTAAGAAATGATAGCTGAAAAACAGTCTGGCATAACCTGAACCTCAGACTTAGGATTAAAAAAACCCCACCCCACCAAACCTCCAAAAGCTGAGGAGTTCCAGGTAAACACTTTACAAAGACTCTGCTCATCTGAAAAAGTATTAAATTCCACCAGCGACCAAAATCCAGTAAAACCCCTCAGGAATTCTACCATGGAACAGTGACCTGATGGATGAAGCCCCAAAAAGCCCCAGCTATCCACATTTACCTTTGCCTGATTGATTTCCTTCTCTTCTGCTGCCTGCAGAGGAGCAGGAATCTCACACACACATTTATTTTTCCGTCTGTTCTTCCTCTTTTGGCGTTTCTTCTCTTGTTTAAGCTCTCTCACTCTTTCTTCTTCTGAAAACTCTTCACAGAGCTGTTCCAATCGACTGATGCCCTGCACTTTTTCCACAGCCATCTGTTTACAAGAGGTTAGATCTATTTATAGAAGTTATCACAATTCAAGCTTTTACATTTATAACAAAAGAAGGAGAACAGCCAGTAATGAAGTCCCAGTAAAACAACTACTGAGCACAGGAGAGAAATGCCCACCCAGATGCAGTCACTTGGTTTAGCTTGCTGGAAACTCAAGTGTGGGGGAGCTCTGTGTTGCACCTATGGCCCACAATCACAATTTTCAGTGAAGAGTTGCAGATTTTAATCCGTTGTTGGATCCATGATACTCTGATCCTGCGGGAGTAAAAAAACTCCAAGAGCTAACCAGCTCAAGGTTCCGCTATGATCTTTCCCAAACTGATTTTCCTCCTCCTTCTCTGGTGTTTTAGAGGTTTTTAGAGAGAGCAGTTATTATGAATGGAAGATAAACACAACAAAAAAGATCCATGTCGTATAAACTGTTAATTAATATTAAGTATTGGTATATGTTAAAGGAGCCACATGGAGTTCTGTCTGAAGCTCAGGATCCCACAGGATCAGAGTGCATTTGGAACAAGCTGAATGCAAGTTAGCAACCACTTCTGTAATTCAAAAGCACATCCTCCAATTTTACTCACAAACGCAGTAAAAAGCTTTTGTAGCCTAAGCTACTTGAAACGCAATCAGGTAGAAAGCCAGAAATAACTGAGAGTTAATAACACAGAAAAGTTCAGTGTTCTGTAATGAACGTAAAGCAAGCCTCAATCTCTTCTATTCCAGGTTATCCCACATGGGAACATGCTCCAGCTGTGCTGTGCACGGATGTCACACAACTGAATGCTCTCGACACTCTTTACAGCGACAGTGGGCCCAGTTACTGCAGCAATTCAAACACAAGTTGGACAAAACTCGATGTTTTTACCTCAAAGCTCTTGCGTAAAGCATCAACGCCCAGGTAAAAGAGCATCTGCCACGTCTGCTCCTCAGCCCGCAGCTTCTGCCAGATCCGGTGCAACCTCTCGTAGAGGTGGATGCCCAGGCAGGTGAGAACCTCCTCCTGGGCTATGTCTATTGTCTTGGCGTGCCTCTCTCTGCGTCTGGGGGAAAGGGGAACCAAAGCAGAGCATTGTTAGAGCAGCTGGAAGCCAACCAAGGGATCAAAGCAGGGCTGAAGTGTTCTCTGTAGGTACAACTGCAGCTGTGTTTGCAGGAGCAGCCTGGCAGGGCTCTGCTGTGCTGCATGCAGATGCAAAATAGAAAGGACCAGGTCAAAGCCACCACTGTGAAGCAGCACTGTGCCTTGCCACCACTGACTTCAGGTGTCACACCCTGCTCTTCCTAGGAAGGATCAAGAGTTTAAATGCCAGAGATGCGTTCTTTAGTGTCCTAAAATTTGCTAGAGTTCACAGCAATTATTTCACCATCAGTTAGCTCAAGCTGAATAAACACACAGGGAATTTTATACATTACTTACCGTGCAAAGTAAAAACATAATCTGTTCATTATCAATCTGTTATCTATCAATCTGGTCAATCTATTAAGGGAAAACCATTATGAAAGGATTTACCCTCCTCATTAAACAGTTATGACTGAGCTTTAAAGGTATTGAGGTTGGAACTAGATGATCTTTAACGTCCCTTCCAACTCGTTCTGATTCTCCAGTACTGAGCTCAGAATTGTACTTTTCACTGGAAGGTTTAAAGATGCTTAAAAAAGGTTCAGAAATACGCAAATGGCAACAAAACTCATCTGAACACTTGGCATTTGGCAAAACTCAACCAAGGTTCTCTTTCTATTTCGCATATTTGAACACCTCAGTGGACAAGCAGGCAGCTCTAGGGAGAGAACAACGAACTGCAAGACACTTGGCAACTTTTTTCTTCCAAAGCACAGGTGACACCTTCAAAGCGCTCTCTCCGAGCCTACATCACTACAAATATTCACAGTCACGAGTTCATCACACAGCAGAGAGGCAAAAAGCCACTTTGGGCAAAGACATTGAAGAGTCAAATAAAGAAGCAAAGCGCTAGATAGCCCACTCTAGCCAATTACATACTCATACCCTCCTGCGAACTCGGGCTCGGCCCGGCCCAAGAGGTGCGCGATGAAGTCGGTCTCGCAGCACACGTGGATGTGGCGCTCGTGGGGGCAGCAGCGCAGCCCCTCGTACAGGGCAGCACAGTAGCCCTTCTCCTTGCTGCAGTCCAGCTCCCCGATCAGGATGTTGTAAGCACGCAGCACTTTGTTCTTGCAGTCGGTGCAAAACCTGCGGGACGGCACAGAGTCAGGCTCCGAGCGCGCTGGGTAAGGGGGGACGCGTCGGGACTGGGGCACGGGAGGGTTGTGGTGCTTCAAAAAGTGTAATTATTGTAATAATATTTTGGCTATTGTCCACCTAAATCGACTGTGAATTATCCCACCTATTCTACATTACTACCCTGGAGATCAACTTCCATCCTCCGAAGTGAATCGCTGATTCGAAGAAATTCCTACACGGAATTCAACTCAAAGATCAGAAACCTAACAGTGAACAAACAGTGCAAACCAGGGCAAAATCCCTCTCAAGCAACACATGCCACATCAGCTTATAGCAATTCTTTAAAGTGTACTCATGTGAGTGATAAGAAATAAGGAAAAGTTTCCTCTGGTGCCTGCAGTACAAGAGCAATCTTTGTTTCCATTACAAACATATTCTGAATTATTAGATTGCTGTGCTGATGGCCAAATGAGGGTTATTTATAACACAACATACTCATTTTAAACATGTGACAGCTCATGTGTGACAAGAGTATACTTATAATTAAAATACAAGCAAATTAAGCTCATTCTATGTCATAAGAGGAGTAACCTTCAAGAGGCTACAAGATCTCTTGCTGGATGACTCTAAAAATGCAAGTCAGACAAGCTGCTCACATTTCAGCTCAGAAAGCTGGCTCTCCATGCCAGCTCTGGATGGTGTTTTTCCCCTTCCTAGTGTCTCCAGCCACTTGACAGCACTAAGTCAAACATATTTTGCTGTTAGAGCTACGCTACCTGGCTGCTTTCTGTGGTGGAAGGAGAGAAAACAGCAGTATTGTTGCAGGTTAGCACCAGGAAGGCAGCCAAGCCAGTGTTTAATGTCACAGGAGATTAAAGTTATTTTGTTTCCAAAGTGTTATTTCCACAGCACCACCGCCCCCGCACCCATCTGTGCCCCCACAGTTCATATCAGAACCTTGAGACTGCTGGAAATTAAAACTTTTCCATCAGCACGGCAGCTCCTGTGCACATGCAACTAATAATTCAGTGGCTTATTTCCGCCCTGCAAGAGACATTTAACAGCACAAGGCATAAAAGAGTGGTCTAAAACAGTGCTTTAAAGGCAACACCAAGCCTAAAATCTGCTTGCACTAGCGCAGTTCACAGGATTTTGAAATGGCACACGCTCCCTGAAAGCCTAAAAACAGGCACAGCCCAAGAGCAGTGAAAGAGTGAATGAGTATACACAGTTTTGATACATTAAACTGTAAATCGTAATTTAATCCTAGCCAAAGAAATTAAGATGAGCAGCTATGAGTTCAGAGGTTTCCACAGTTTCCCTCTCATTAAATACAAAGAATATTTCACCACCTTTGTCTCATCAACCATCCCAGTGCAGCCCGGCAAGGTCCCCCATCACCACCAAGCCGAGATCTTCAGTTTCACAAGAAAAAAAATCCTCTACATTTTGAACACTTGGATAAAACCACGTATTTCTCAAAAGAAAGGTGTGGTTTGTTCTTTTCCCATACCTGTGTTTCCGTAGGTAGGTTTCTAATGTTTCTAGGAGACAGCTAGAGTCGATCAGAACTACTTCATCCCTGCATTCCTGGGACATGAGCTCCCACACATCCATCCAGCAACCCCTGCAAGGAACAGAGAAACAAAACTGTTTGTGATACTGGTGGGGGTCAGGACAGAAGCCCAGAAGAGCCTCATCCTTTACCTGACTGCTCCCTGGGAGGGTCCATAGCAGAAAATGATGCTACACTTGCTCTCTTTCCTCTTCCTGTCTTCTCTGTTTTTCTTAACTGCTCTTAACTTCTTTGAACTGAGTCTGCTACTGCTCCCTTCACTGTCACACAGTATTACCAAACATTTTTCAGACCTATAACGTATATATTATCAGCTAGTTATTTTTCCTAAACAAATCCTATGGAAAATGCTGCTCTGTTCTTCAATCTATTTTGAACTCTTTCTAGCTTAAGCCTTAACATCTATGAAAGTTTGGGTCAGACCTGAGATGCAAATTCTGCTGTCCATGCTTATAACTAACCCAGGACTCATCACGACTTTTTAGTGTTACAGCTGAAAACCAGTAGTGATTTTTAGAATATTACTTGAAGTACAAACACATACAAGTTTTAACACTTGTCAGCTGAAGACAATTTATTAAAATAACAAAAGAAAAAAGCAAAACAAAACCAAACAACTTTTACCATAAAAAACCATAAAACACCCTACATCAAATTTCAGAAATTTGTTACAAGAATACCAAAATAACTTTACAACACACGTTGGGATGTGAAAAAAGTGCATTAGAGAGCAAAAAATGGACTTTAAATAACAAGCCACAGTTACCTACAGGCTTGTCTGCACTTGACACTTTATCAGAATGGTCATGTCTGTGTCATGGATACAACAGAGCAGGATAATAGGAAGCAGCCGCCCCATTTCCTAATTAGAGGAGTTATCTGTGCCATCAACCAGTTTGCCAGGTCATAGGGCTTGCATTTTGGAGAGTTTCAAATGCTCCTGGAACCCCAAATGGAGCTGAGTAGCCAAAAGCCAGGCACAGACTGAGGACAGCAAGCAACCCTCGAGTGGCATTAGCTGCTTACATAACTCCTCTAATTAAACACACAGCTCCAACTCAAAGCCTTTTTTGTGTGCAGGAAAGGCCCAGCAGATGCAACTCATCTGAAGGAGTTCTTGTAAAGAAGTGCAGCAGGAGCTCTAGGCTGGTAAATGAAGTTTGTTCTGTGACAACTGGGCCTCCACAGCCCAGCCAGAGCCTGTGTCCACTGCAGGCAGATTTATTTGGATTTGTATCGATACTGATACACTTCAGTCACTTCTGTACAGAACAGAGGGGTTTCAGCTGAGGAAGGGGGTGCAAGTCCTGTTTCTTGAGCAAACTGCACTGCTCACCCACAGGCCATGTTATCTGATAACCCCAAAGCTTTACCTGCAGAGTGTAAAATACTCCTCTTCCACATATTCCCTATTCACCTGCCAGCATCCAAAATACTAAGGGGATTTATTCCAGCATGAATTGAGGAAATAAAAGCAGCATTTTCCTCTCTACTCATTCAGCTTCAGAATTGTTCTACCTTGCCAAAGTGCTAACTGCAGGTTCCACAGCATATGTTCTCACACAGAAAAGCTTAAGCTTACTAAATATAAAAAAAACCCCAAAACCCACTTTCATAATGCTATGAATTTGCTTTATTTAAAAAAATATGTATATACACCCCATACTCTCAGGATCTTGTGTAACATAAGCTATAAACTAATTTTATGAAAAGCCTGTAACCAAAATATAATAGAAGATAATGATTAGTCCCCACTATCCTCAAGCAGCACAAGTGAAAATCAAGTGTCAAATTCCACATGCCTGGTATCCCAGGGGATTTAACTAAACCCAGAGAGACTCCAATCTGCATAGAAAAATACATGTCCTGTAACTGGAAACCATGAGCAAGCTTTCACAGGTTGGAGGCTTAACCAGGAGCAGAACACAGCTGAGTAAAAAAGGTCCAGACGACTCCAATTGAGCCCAAGAGATTAATTTATTGGTCATTATATAAAAAAAATATATAAAAGGAGCCACCCCACAAACAAGAATCCTCCCCAAAATCCACAACAGATTTACAGGGAGTGTTTTTCTGCTTAACCAGCTGGAATACATCATTTCAACTTCAAGACAGAGGCATATATGCATATTGTTCAGTGGTGTATTCAAAACATGCTGTCACATTCCTGAGAAAATACATTTTATGGAGTTCCAGTTTTAACCCTGCATCCAACCACAATAAAGCCTTGGTTAACAGTTGTGCAAGGCACTTTTAATAATCCCAAGCAAAATGAGGAATATTTATTTAGCACGTACCCTTTGACCTCAGTGTGAGAAAATCTGCTGAGCAACCATTTTGGTCTAGAGCACAAAAACCAGTTTGTCTTTCTAGAGCATTGTTTATATCACAGTGCAGAAGCCATCCATGCCCTGAGCTTGCCCAAAACTCCTGGTGCTTCTCTTCCTCTCTCCCACAACTATTTAGGTCTGCCATAATCCAACTACTACTCTGGCAAACAGATCAGAGCATAAAAATTGATCTCAATGCTTAAAAATACATTACTTCCAATACTTTGCTTCCTTAAAATATCTGAATTGTTTATGTTACACACAGACTTACCCCAAAGGTTTTGGTTTGTGTGTGTCCAGGGAGTGTAGTTGACACCTCTTGTTCTTCTTACTTTTGGGAATTGCATCAATCATGTCGTTCAGTTTGGACCTATGGGGAAAAAAAATGTGAGGAACTTTGTATTCTCAAAACCTCTGGATAAGGTTACACTACCTCACTCTCCCCATCTCAATCTCCTCAACTTTGCACTAACCTTCCCTGCTTTTCCTGCTAACTGGAGCAAGAAGAATGAGCTGAAGCCAACTAGAAAGCCAAGGCACACTGTGCTGAGCACTCACTGTTTGCTCTGCTGACAGCTGAGGAACTAATGGCACTGGGGTATTTATTGTGCTCACCAAGCCCAGAAGGTTTCACTTTCTCAGTTGTTACCTTTCTACCCAAGAGCAGAAAGAATTAATACTTTTATTTTTTACATGCCAAGTAGCGAGGCAAACACTCTTCTTCCAGAGACCATGAAAACCCCCCAGTGCCTGTGTCAGATGAATGACTGAACATTAAATACTGGCATCTTTCAGCTGCAATCATGGCACTGCAACTGGTGGTATCAAAGATTACGTTTGCTTTTTTCCCAGTTTAGGCAACAAGTAGCTGGAATTCATTGTGAAACACGGATGTTGAAGAGGAGAATGTACTGTGACAACTCAGCATCCCCGAGAAGGCACAGAGAGCGGGGATGGTGCGAGCAGCTCGCAGCCACTGACCCGTGCACGTAGAAGAGTGTGTAAAGCTTCTTGGCATCAGTCATGCAGCTGCGGGTGACCGAGAGCACCCCCTTGGGCCCCACGGTGAGGGGCTCCAGGGCGGGGTTCCCCGACTCCACCAGCTGGGAGAAGAGGCGCTCCACGCTGCGCCGGCAGCCCACGCACGGCACCAGCTGCGACAGCGCGCTCAGCACCTCCCGCGACGTCACCATCATGGCAATGTTCAGGTCCTGCTGCTTCAGCATGCTGTGTCTCTGCAAAAAACCCAACAAATTACTTCATTAAACATTTATCCTCTGGGTTTTTTTCTCCTCTTGTTGCCTCCTTTTACCAGTCATCTCAGCAAATGCTGCTTCGGAATAAACGTCCTGACCGGGAAACCCTTTTTCTCCACCTCGGCACAGATGTTGTAGGAAAAGGTCTCACACACAGACTGCAAGTTTTCATCTTCTACTCACACTCATTCTATCTTTGGCACATGGAAAGGAAATTCATGAACGCTCGTTGGCATTTATGGAAATCTCATTTACAACCAAGTAGTTCTGCTCAGACCATGACAATTTAGCAGTATTTTTCCTGGAAGGCTAAATGCCCTTTCCCATTACAATCCTACTAGCTGGAATTAAAGAAAGCACACATTACTACACAGGGTGAAGCCTTTGACTTCAGTAGTGAACATCCAAAGTCTGCTATTAATAGAACACTAATGAGAACACCTTCTAATATTGCTTACATCGATAAACAGCTGTAGATCTGTCTCCTGGCCCCTGTGTCAAACACATCCAGGCACACATCCTCACAAAAAGCACATACCCTTCTAGTCTTTCTCACTGCTGAATTACTGCCTTGGCTTTCAGCAGCACTGGAGTGCCACCAGCAGAGCTGGGCAGAGGAGAGAGTCCCTTCCTCACAGCCCAACACACAAACCCACACTTGGGATATCAGCACCACTGAGAGTGAGGGTCACTCTTCCCCGGTCGCACAAAGCACAGCTTGAGCTGTATCTGCACAAGGAATGTCATGCCACCACAGTATTTTCTGTATTATTGTCACACCACACCACTCAAACACTCCTAACGCACAAAAGACTTGTCACAACTTCTGGGGAAAGGAAAAAAAGACCACACAATACAGCAGAACTCAGCAATACATCAACTGAAAAAATAAAGTGTTTTCAGCTCCTTCTATGCAATGTGGAAAGCAGAGGTACCATCAGGTAACATTTAAGGTTTGTGCTCTTAGAGGAAGGCCCATTAAATCATCTGCCAAGCAGTATCACTCTGCAATAACCCTCTTTCCTGTAATTAATTGCAGAATTCACAGCAAAGCAGGAA
>NW_008237409.1:1837920-1842326 GCF_000691975.1 Corvus brachyrhynchos
AGGAATGAGCTATTTTCACAACCCAGCTACACTTGGCATGCAGCACATGTCTGCACTGCTGCTGTCAGCCTGAGTGAGGCTGTGCAACTCTGGCCCTTTGGACATCAAGTGGCATGATTCTGCAGCTGCTACAGGTGTTAGGGTGCTACAGTTATTTGCAAGAATTTGGCAGATCAGTTTGTGTTATTGAAAAGGCAGTTCAAAACTACTTAGAAAAATAAAAATCAAGACGTATTCAGAAATTGCAGTTCCCATGGTGAGTTTTGAGCTCTCAGACATGCAGCAATTGCCTACAGACAAAACAACGTGCAATAAATGCTGTGGAATCCAGAGCACAACTGAACCCAGTGAGTGCACTTTGGTACCAATGTGTGATTGCTCCCAGGTGCTGACGTGTCTGAAGCACTCCAGGAGTCACAACCTCCTGGAGAAGCAAAAGCACAAACCTAAGGAAAGCAAAAATCTCACTTCTTAGGAAACATTATTTACCTGAATGAACTGTTTCAGTTGTGTGCTGTTATTCTGATGTCCATCGAGGTTCAGCACATTATCAGGAAATTCCATCACCATCTATACAAGAGAGGAAAAACAATTTAAAGAGGAGCTTTCAGACAAAAAACAAACAAACAAACAAAAAAAGCCAAACAGAGCATCAGTTGTTTTACTTTCTTGGGGGAAATAAGACTGAAATTATGTTAAATGCTCATTCTTTTCATTACTGGGGCTTGGGAAAGGATAAAAGTAACTGTTTCAGATAGTGAATATTTCAGCAAAGTAATAAATGCTTCAGTAATATAATGTTCTAGAGGCAGTTTATAAACGGCAACTCTTAAATAGCTGTTAGAAAGCAAAAGCTGCTAAATGGACCATCAGTATTTATATTATAATCTACATGACTTGAGACCCTGCTTCAATTCAAAAAAATATATAGATACTTCAAAACACTGAGATCCAAATGGACCCAACAGCTTCACTCAATTTATTAGGCTCTGAGGAAACAGTCACAACAGTTTAATGACAGAGTCGACTCCTCCAAAGGCTAATTTCAAACCATATTAACCCAACAAGGTACTCCAAGGCATAGTTTGCTTTGTGTGATTGCAGCTGCAACTCTCAAGAGGCTCAAAGCAAAATGTTAAGCCTACAGAACAATGTGATTACTTGTAAGTAATTAATAACATTTCTTATCAAATTATGAGAAACAAAGAGGGCAATTTCTTGGGAGGGGGCAGGAATCAGTAACTTCCAAAAGTCCAAAAATCCAACTGTGCAACCATGGAGTAAAATGAAAGGAGCTAGAAATATGTGTAAAGCCTGGCTTAGCTCTCTTCTTTGTCCAAACACAGAAATAGAGAATTTGTCAATATGAATTCTGAAAGGTCACTTTAAAATCTCAAAGACGAAATAACAACTTTGATTAATAACTCCAATGCAAATGAACACCAAATAAAACTGTCTGATTCATCCTTTTTCCTCCTTCCACCTTCCCTCAGCTGTCTAGGGAAGGCAGAATTCCCTGCTGTCTGCCTAATTGCCAACACTACCTCCAGAGAACTCACACACTCACTTTTCCAGGCACTGAACACCACTCCAAAATAAACACCATTTCTCTGAGAACAAGGCACTATTTTGCTGTCCCATGTGCCCCAGTGTGAGCATTAGCACAGCTGCCTTATCTTTGTGCAGAGCAGTGCCACAGCCACTGCCAATCCTAACCCTCAGCTCCTTTTGCAGCTTCCCTTGCTCCTGATCCATCCACACCAAGCAGCTGCACCGGTTTCTGCTGCAGATTTACAGGTTTCCTACATCACTAATGTAGTGTTTCTGTGGGCCAGGAGCTACAAGCAAAAGTGAAAGCTCTATCTGCTAATAACAGAGACAAGAGATAAATCTGCCTAGTTTTCCCCCCTCACCTTCATCTCCCACTATCAGACAACACCCCGAGGTATTTGGTACAACAGAGCAAAAGAATCAAAGACTAAATTAATTCATGTGTCTGATGAGATTTTATTAAGTGGTTAAACATCAACCACCATCACACCCCGAACGGGAAGGGGGGGAAAAAAAAAAAAACCTGTAATACCACATCAAATGGAATGCCTTCTAGAAACCATAAAAGCTGCTTAAGAAATGAAAAGGGCTAAATATTGAAACCTCCTTTAATTTCTAGCTGAGCCAGAAGGAACAGGGAACTGTGGTGGTGAACAATCCACTCGGGGCAGCACCATCTCCCTGCACCTGAGCTGCTTCCTGGGCTACTACAAAGCAACATCCCAGACTAGGAGCACATGGGCCATTCATTCCTAATTTGCAATCACTAATCCACTGATTCTAGATTTAAGGCACAGATTAACTCTTTTGTCTGACTAACAGGCACATTAGTCCCATTATTTTTAAAATCTGAGTTTTAAAGGAGGTCAACAGGAGCCAGTTACTATCAATAACCACCATCATTTTTTAAAGATAGTGCTGCAGATGTAAAATTCTGTTTCGAAGACAGCTGCATGTCTTGTAATAGCTCTCATTAAGTATTTAAAAAATAAATTATAGATGACAGACAAGGAAGCTCAGAGTTCATTCACTTGCTTCTGCAGGTTTTTTTTAATAAAAGCCTCCAGAAACCACCTAGAAATCCAAGTACCTTGTAACAACAGTAACAGAATGAAAAAAAAAAAATAGAATGGATCCAAGATAAGATTTCTTCATGGTGAGGATGACTTGCACTTGCATAAATGCCTCTCCTCCAGATGGATATAAAACTGATCTACAGCCAGAGGACCCTTTCAATCATGAGGATGGTGTAAAAAGCAGAAGGGCAGCAACAACACAGTGCAATTATACAAAGTTTGGGCCCGGTGTTAAATTCTGGGACTAAACCACAAATGGAATTTTAGGTCTGCTGAAGTCATCTACCTGACGCCTGGTACAGCTGAATTTTCACTTTCAACCTATTACACACAACAAAAATAAGAAGAGCTTGGCAAGTCCACATGACACAAACTAATGGGTAATTTTTATAGGGAGTCCAGGAAGGAAAAAACAAAACAAAACAAGAGAAATCCAAGAGCTTAAAACCACATGCAAAATGAAAGAGCAAAATAACTTTCAAGGTGTGGCCAAGACACCAAAAAACTCAAACTTACACTATTCCTGCACAGTGCTGGGTTTTCCAGGTCATCAACCCCTCTAGGAGGGGCAGATACTGCTTTGGACAACTTTAGGGGAAATTTTGCCTAATATATGAACACAGTTAACCAGAGAGAACCCAAAAATAATGATGATATTTGGTAAATTAATAATATGCCACCATTCAAATTCATCAAAATTAAAATACAGCAATAAGACACTGTTCAAATGCAGCAAAACCAGATGGGGCCTGTCTGAAGATATTCAACAGTTTTGTTCTGGAAGGTGAAAGAATGGTTTGGGTTGCAAGGGACCTTGAAGATCATCCAGTTCCAACCCCTGCCATGAGCAGGGACACCCTCCTTAGCTGATAAAACTCAGGGTGTCTTTCATCTTAAACATAAGGTTAAGAATTTAAATCACCCACATTTTATACCATTTAAAGTAACTAAAATTACTGTCCCACTGACAAGAGAAACCAAGTATGAATCATTAAGATACTAAATTACACTAAGTGCAATATTATTTTCAACATATTTTCATGCATTAAGAATTAAAACAAACAGCAACTGGCCAGTTAGAAATTTTTTTTTCCCATTTGTTCCGTGTTCTCCTACAATGCAATTTTTAAACCTTCCTCTAAACTCAAGAGAAGAAGGACCAGAGAGCCTCCAAGCTGCATTTAGTTGATTTCTCCACTGAATCTTCTGGAAACGGCAAAACCATCACGTTTTCCAATTCAGAGCAACACCCTGAAATGGGAACTCTCAGATTTGTTCAATTTCTGCAGACTCGATAACCCTGACTTCACGCCAAAGCTTTCGAAAATGCCTTTAGTCTTTTCTTGCCGGTTTAAGAGCAGAATAACCGCCGGGTTTAAGCCGGGGTTTAACGTTAACATGGCTCCCTTCCTTCCCAGCTGAAAAATGGCTTTGCTCCACCCTTGAGCACCGAGCCACGCTCGTGGCTCCAGCACAACTTGTGCACAGGCCCCGGCACGGCGATAACTCCCTCATTATGCGGTTCGCCTGCTTTTAGAGCCGGGAATCAGATAAAAAAAGTTGCCACATTCAGCTCTGTTAACCCCAAGTGTTGCAAAGTCCCAAAGATTAACGCTGCAGGAGCCCGAGGAGGAGCCAGCGAGGCCCGGCAGGAGGAAAGGCCCGGCCTGGGAATTGCAACACGCGGGAGGCGCCGGGACAGCGCGACGGGCCCGCGGGGACTCACCGTGAGGGTGTCATCGATGTAGAGGGGGATCTGCCTCTTCTCGAAGGGGAACT
>NW_008237409.1:1843346-1849507 GCF_000691975.1 Corvus brachyrhynchos
GCCTCGAGCGGGGCCGGACTGGCGTTACCGCGGGTGCGAACGGCCCCGCCCGGAGCCAGGGCTGATAAAAACGCGCTGAACTCAACGCTCTGAGGCACGGGGGAGGATTTTGGGGTGTCCTGTGCGTTGGACTCGATGTCCTTGGGGCTCCCTGAGTTATCCGCCGCAGACACTGCCCCAGCATCAAACGCAGCTCAGCCCTCGATGCCCTGGTGCCAAGCCACGCAGGGCAGGATTTAACAGCTCTGCTTGGCGCCTGCAGCACCCCAGTGCAGCCAGCTCGAAATCCTGCGGCTGCCTAAATTAAGCAGCCAAAAAAAAAAACAAAAAAAAAAACCAAAACACAACGATCCCAAAGTCTTTCTTGAACTATTGAATAATACAGCTGACCTGCTCATTCTTGTTGTGTATGGATATAGACACTGAAGCCCTCGCAAGAAAATGCAGGGGAGGTAATTAAGGAGCAGGATTCTTTATTTTTTCTTGTGTCTGCATAAAAATGATGTTGAGTGGGGGAGTTAATTTACTTGAGCTCCTCGTGCAGCAGCTCTAGCGGGAACAACGTGTGGAGTCACGGTGCTGCACGGTTTGCAGTCGGTGTTTTCATGGTTTCCTGCAGCAGAAAAGCTGGGATTTTGTAACGAGGGATAGTTTCTTACACCAGAGCACTCTGAACCACGATGAACTTAGGTCTTTGCAGGGATGTGCGTTCCCGTGTCACTCCCCACGCTCAGAACATGGTTGGATCACATCAACAAACAGCAGTGCCCCAAATTTTGTATTCTTGGAGTGCACGTTCATATAAGAAGCACCATTACATTTCATACAATTTTTATCCATGGATTTTTAAAGTTGTTTTTAAGTTGCTGGAACACGCAGCTTGTTTGTTATCTCCAACACGGTGGAAAAAGCAGCCAGCCCCTTCCTGCGTTCATTTGCATGCCCCTCTTGGCCTGGAAGAAATACCTGTTCTCTGGGACAATGTGGCTTTGAAATAGGATCCTGCCTGGAATCTTTAGGGTAACATTTGACTTCAAAAGAGACACCACTGCAGTTGGGGGAGGAGGCATGCTAGAGTTGATCCTTAAAAATAATGAGAAGTGTAAAGAAGTTAGTGATGTTTAATGAAAGGTTAAGGATAAATATAATCAGCTCTACTGTCCCACCATATCCCAGCATTTTTCTACCCTGCATCCCCACAGACAGGTCATTGGATGGAATTACGGCAGCAAAGACAAAATAATTTCTGTTTTCCTCTGCTTTACTATTGCTGAAGTAGGTGACACAATTGAACCATTAGTCTTCCTACTCGAAATACCTTAAACTTTTACTCATTATGTAACAACTAAATAAAAGTTTCTGATTTAAGACAATATACCTTTAATCTGTACAAAGAGTTCTTTGTCTAAGCACAGCCCAGAGTGAGGTGAAATGCAGAGTTCCTGTTCCTTCCAGCCAACAGCTGTGGAGGTGTGTGGAGAACAGCGGTGTCCTGGTGTTCACTTTTCACGTCTTTTCAAACCCAAACAGAGCTATTTGCTCGTCCTGTGATCAAAGGATGCTCGCTTGCATCTCTGGGTTCTTTCAGAGGCTTGGGCAATTATCTTGTGTTCATAGGCATTCACAACTACACCAGTTGCTTCAGGGCAGAGCTCGCTGCATTTGTTATCGACAACAAGCAATGAGAATTCATTGTCTCGCATTAATTCACTGGTGAAAAACTCACAGAATCCCAGAATCATTTAGGTTGGAAAAGACCTCTGAGATCATCAAGTCAAACCTGTGACTGATCCACACTTTGTGAACCGGCCCAGAGCACTGAGTGCCACATCCAGTCATTCCTTGGACACCTTCCAGTGCCTGACCACACTTTCCATGGAGAAATTCCTCCTGATGTCCAACCTGGACCACCCCGGTGCAGCTTGAGGCCATGTCCTCTTTCTGTCACTTGCTGCCTAGGAGAAGAGACCAAACCCACCTGGCTACAACCTCTGCCTTACTTCTCAGGGCTTTAGAAGCAGGAGAAGTCCTCAGGATGAGAAGCTGGCATTGGTGAGAGGGTTGTTCTCACTCTGGTGCACCACGATCCCCTCGGTTTGCTGCTGTTGTGGCAACCACAGCTGCAGCCCTGGAACTGGCACCACCAGCCCGTGTGGAGCTCACCCACCAGACCTCCCACGTCCTCTCTGCTTCACCCGCTGCAGTTGGCACCTGGATGCCCTGTGCTTGTCCAGACACAGCTCTGCTTGTCACACCCAATTCGTTCTGAATCACACCGATAGGCTTGTGCTCACAGGCAGAACTCGCTGCAGGTCTCGGGCTTTAAATATTTCAGAAATAAATATCCATGAGTAATTTTGCATAAATGAGTAGTGCCAGTCGGTTCACGAGGGAGACCTTTCTTCCCTAGGCAAGCCTAGGAAGTCTTTTAAAATAAACACATCCACCAGTTACCAGAAAACTCTGCTATAAACTGACAACTGTTTCTAAGAGGTTGTTGCCAGTTCTTGCATTTGTCCCCAGGATAATACAGGCTGGTTTGCTTTAATTCTCAAGACTACATGGCTTTAAGCTGGAAGCAAACAAGCATGAACTCAGCATGGCCACAGCCTGTAATCCTCAGACTTCACCTTTCTGCTGGCCAGGGGCTTGGAGAACCTCATAAATTTATGACTCTTCCACAGCATGTCTGTCTTAAGGAATCTGATTTAGAGGCTTATTCTCCAAAGGTTTTATGATTCATCACTTGTGATAGACAAGGAGAAATATGAAATATGGCCCATGTGTACTGCTGTAACTCCACTTACATTAGACATCTATCATCAACTACCATTGGTATTCTACTCCTCAAGTATTTATATCCCATTATTGAATTCCTCACAATCTTTAAGTGTATTTCTCTTCCCAATGACTTTATGAGGTCAGAAAGAACTGTCACAGTCAGGAAAGGGAACAAAGACGGTGTTCTGCTCTGGGCTTGCAAGGAAGACTGAGAAACTGAGCAGTTCCCTTCTCAAGCCATTGCCAGAACTCTGACCCAGTACACTGCACTTCTTTCCATCTGCACCCTGTTTGTATGCTAATAAAAATTGACACCAAATGTCCACCCTTGGACACATCTCAGCTGGCAAAATAGAGTATTCAATGAGCTGCTGTTTAAAGTAATTTTACAGACAAGTAGGTGGGACTTGAGTACTTTCAAAGTAGACCTGAAGAGCATACTTTACAGCAGTCCTAAAGATGAGCTGTCACAACGTGCTGGCCTGCAGGCTGGGGCTGAATTAGTTTGGTATCCTTGTATTTTCTTATAAAAGGCTGTGTTGCTCCTATTATCTACACCACAACCTCCAACAACTGCTTTACGAATCCATCTGCAGTTGAGTTTATCCTTCAGAGCATCGCACTTTATCTCGGGTCTTCATTTATATTCATCAGTGGGGATGGAAGTAAAATTTAGCTTTAATTCAAAGGCTAATTTAGGTTTCAGTGTATGATTAACATTCCACAATTACTACCATCAAAGTCAAGCATATGCATAAGTCCCTGCAGGACTGGGGCCAAAACATTTTCAAGTATCCACTTATTCAATACATTTTATATAAAGAATTATTCTTATCTATTATTTACGCAAGGGCCTTAACTAGGTAAATCTTGACAGCTAGGCCTCTCTCTCCATATAATTACTTATCCTCTTACTTTTCATCTGGTTTCTACTCTACCTTGTTATCTAATTCCTTGGGTCTGAGCACAGTTCACTAACTGTAAATACAATTTACTCTCAGGAGCAGCAGTAATATTCAGCAATCTCCAAACCTAAGTTTTCAGGATAATGTGCAACAACTCCCAACAGGTAAGAGCACGGACCATATAATTTGGTAAAATGAACCATTAAAAAGTAATCAACACTAAATAATAAAAAGCTCTACTAAACTATAAATTATTGCAACACATCCAGAAAAATACTAATTTTTCCATTAAATACCATCATTCAACCAAAGCAAACAAAGTCCAGCTAGTCCACTCAGCCAGAGGGAATCACCAAAACTTTAACACTATATTTCTGGCATGCAATACATACATAATTAAACAGTTAAAAAACATGTACAAGTGCAGTATGCATAATGTAAAGGCAGCCTTGCTGTGGATTGTGTCTATCAGGATGTTCACAGCACCAGTCATAACATTTGCTAGCAAGAAAAACAGTAATTGATTTTTGTTAATAGCACTAATCAAGCATAGCCGTGACAGCTTGTCTTCCCTTCCCACTGGCACGGCCCCCATTCCGTGTTTTTTACTGGAATCAGGGGGCTGCACAACCTTCCAGCAGCAGGGCACGCTGGAGCCCTTCACCAGCAGCTTTGTGAACACCAGGGTGAGGTCAGTGAGCACAAACAAGCTCAGCAGCAGCAGGCAGTGGGCAAGCACCCAGGTGCAGAAGGGCAGGTTGGCCACACGGCGGGACACGGGCTCCGTGCACGCCTGGCACAGCTGGAGAAGCACGAACAGCACGAGAACTGCCAGAGCCAGCCCCCTCAGGGCTTCCAGCCAGCCCCTCACCGAGGCCCTGCGCTGCAGCAGCCACAGCCCCACCTGCACACTCGCCAGGTAGATGGCCAGGTATCCAAGGAGGGAGAGCAGCCCTTCCCGGTTGGCATCGAGGAAGCCGAGCCGGGAGTCTCTGCCGTCGCTCCCGTGCAGGATGAACACCTTCAGGGAGGTAGTGCTGAGAAGGAGCTGATAAAGTACAGCCAGAGCTAGAGCCACAAGCCAAGCCTTATGTTTGGGAAATATGGCTAAAAGCACAGATGCTGCAAGTCTCACAAATGCCAAGGTAAAGAAAAAATTCCAGTGCACGCCGTACTCCGAGGTGTGCTCATGGTACTCGATGGATTTAACACTCAGCAGCCGCCCAACACCGAGGGAAATCAGCGGCCACACGGAAAACATCTGCCTGGCCAGATTGGAAAACCTGGGTTGTGTCATGTAAGACTTCTGTCGAACCTCAGGGCAAACGAGAGCATTTCCAAAGATAAAGGCTCCAACGCCCAAATCCATAACCCCGGTGCCGTAGGTCTCGGCCTTGGCGTATCGCCGGGGATACTGCGGGAAATCCACGGCCAAAATGCTGATGGATGTCAGCACGTTGACATAAACACGGAACACAGTTACTGCTGGAATGTACTCAGGATCCAAGTATGTCTTCTGGAATTCTTTTACAATTTGCCCAAAGGGCGCTCTGGCCTCCCGTTTTCTCTGGCTGTATATTTTGGAAAATATTCCAGCGCAGAAGGCAGCAAGGATAACTGGCATGAAAAAGATGATTGGAGACAAGACAGTGCAGGAGAACAGGAGAGGAGACACCAGCACCAGGAAGTCGAGCAGCAGGCTGTACTTCCTTGAGCTTACAGGTTTTCCGTGGTGCAGGTAGTACAGGATCAGGAGGAGCCCTCTGCAGAGCAGGCACAGCGGAGCCAGGGACAAGCCTGCGGAAATTTCCAGCAAACTCGTTCCATTTAGGTTGCTGATAAAGGCTTCTTTCAGCTGTTTTTGGGACATTCTTCTTCCTTCCTCTGAAAACACAAAACATGAACTTGAGGTAGCTTTGTAAAACGGGTCTCAGAACGCCATAAAAATGAATCAGTTCATTAAAACAACATTTATTTCGGAAGCTACTGAGTTACTTTTCAATTTAAAAAACACAGAGCAGCACCGGAGCTGGCCTGGGAAGCCAAGGAGAGGCAGAGGCACTGGAAGGCTTGAGGAAGTTCCAGCGTTTTACATCCTGCTGTGTTCCAACGAGATGCTTCATATATTTTTGCGGGAGATCTCTAAATATCAAATACTCCACTGAATGTTCACATTGTGAATAATCTTACTGCTCTGTAGAACATAACTTTGCCATATTCTCTATGGTGTAAATGGCACCGTTATGTAAAAACGTGGCCCTAAAAAACTTTGTGTTGCCTGGTCGGTACAACCAGCAGCTGCAGCCCCCAAGTGCCTTTCTCTCCGCGAGACCTAAGAAGCGTGGATTAACCAGCGAGAACCTCCGGGTTCTGCTCAGCCCCGGGGCGGAGCGGGAGCTTACCGGGAGCGGGGGATGGATGGCGGCGGGGGATGGATGGCGGTGGGGGACAGAGCCGGCGGTGGGGGACAGAGCC
>NW_008237409.1:1850325-1868019 GCF_000691975.1 Corvus brachyrhynchos
TGTGTCCCCCGTGTGTCCCGTGTGTCCCCCGTGTGTCCCCCGTGTGTCCCGCGTGTGTCCCGTGTGTCCCCCGTGTGTCCCCCGGGATCTGCGAGTACCGGCACAAAGGGCTCTGCCGGGAGAGCGGGATAGATCGGGCGGGGGTTTGGGGATGGGAGCTTGCCCGGAGCTCCAAACTGACTCCAAGTGGTGTTTTCATGCCGGGTAAGAACGAAGTTAGGGATGGAATGGGAATAAGAATGGAATAGGAAGAGGAATGGAATAAGAAGAGGAATGGAAAAAGAAGAGGAATGGAAGAAGAATGGAATAGAGTAGAATTAGAATAGAATAGAAGAGAATAGAATGAAAACAGAATTAGAATAGAATAGAATAGAATGAAAACAGAATTAGAATAGAGTATAAGAGAACAAAATTAGAATAGAATTAGAATAGAATATAATAGAATCAGAACAAAATTAGAATAGAATTAGAATAGAATATAATAGAATTAGAACAAAATTAGAATAGAATTAGAATAGAAAAGGAATGGAAATAATGGCAGCTCCAGCTGCAGGAAGGACAGAATTCTTCCTGGCTGTGTGACTGGAACCTCAGCTTTTATCACAGAAATTCAAAGGGCCTGACTCACCTTGGGTTGGCTCTCAGAGATTTTCAGAGGAAACAGGAAGGGTACAGCAGCAGCCAATGTTGTTTCTGCTGCAACTTCTCTGAGTCACTCCCCAAAGCTCTGGCTTCTCTGGCACCATCAGACCCTCAGATCTTTCCTATTTCTCCAAACAGGAGGAGTTTAACAAGTAGTTGCAATTTCTCACCAAGAAAACTTGCTTTATTAAAGAGAAGCAAAGCATTTTATTCCTGATGGAAGGGAAGATATATTATTCCCTCCAAAAAAGCTTTATTTGCAGGGGCAGCAGAACATGACCATCACTCCGGGTAGGATTTCCAGCTCCAGTGTTCCTTGGGCCCCACTGGCATCAGCAATTCTGTCTGAAGTCTTCGGGCTTTGCATTTGGAACCCTCTGGAAAACGACATGCCCAGAGTTATCTTGATCTAAATGTCTTTTTATTTTCTTATTTAAGCATTCTCCAGCGTAATTTGAATGAAGTACCCTAAAGGCCTTCTCCAGCGTTCCCGTCCACAGGGCTGGACAAGATGCCAAAGCAGGTAAAAAGAAAACCAGGAATTGTGTGTGCTAATTAAATTTTACTGCCAGGAAAGAATTCTTGGCTTATTTCCATGCAGTCAAGATTAGGTAGCTACTAATGAATATTCACCCCTGGTTCATGAATTGACTGGACCTATTTACTGTGGGTTTGAGCTGTGTTAGTGACACCAGGCAGTGATTTTTGTTGTGCCCTGGGCTCTAACAGGGCAGGTGTTAACACGGGCAGCAAGCACCTCCTAAGGGCGTTTGTTCAGGAAAATGAATGGACACAAGAGCTGTGATTTACTTTCAAATATTCCTTTACTTTTGGCTAAGAAATCATCGTCTCAGCTGAAGTGATGCTGAGCAGGGCAGCAAAAACCAAGCCCTTCCTCAGGTCTCACAGTCTCACAGTGGATTTAACTTGCCTGGTGCCAGGGTAATACAGGAACACAGAGGGGGCACAGGAAGAAAGGGGAATTGGCAGGAGCTCCTCAGGTCCATTGAGTGTTTCCTAATTGTGGTGTCTGTTCTCTGACAGCAGCAAGCTGCTTTATGCTCATTCAGAGGAGAATAACAGAAATCACTTGGATGGCAATGCTTTATTGTGTTGCTAAGCTTTTTTTTTTCCTCTGTTGGAGTGAAAGCTCCTCTGGACTCAGGCCCAGGGGGAAACCAAGGCACAGGGGTTGAATTAAAACCTTTGGATAAGCTGAGATACATGAAGCCACACCAAAGTGAAATAGAAATACAAATTTTTTAACTTTTAGTAGAAATATATGCTAAGTGCCTTAAAAAGTGCCTTAAACATTAAAAATCTGCAGCAGAGACCTTAGACACAGTTCTTACTGCAGCAGTGTTACCTTTTCACAGAATTCTTTACTTTAGACAAAATACAGATAGAATTATGCTGTTCACATTTTTTAGATAGAGTGTTCACATAAACAACAAGAGCTGATAGAAACTGCGTATGCAAATCTGTGTAATACCTGTGTAACACTGGTGTAAGGCTTAAAATTGTTAGAATTAGACCAGGATAGGTTAAGAAAAGGAAAACTGGAATCGTGTGTTACTCGTATTGGTCAATTAACAAATATAATCTACACTTCTGTAAGAAAAAATATAGAGCATATAGAAGAAGAAGCAGCTGTTTTCTGCCTGCCACTGTTGCTTGGCTTTATCATGCAACCCCCTTGAACTCTGCCTTCAAGAAAGCTGTGAGACTATGAAATAAAGAACTCAGCAGAACAGCTGCTCCTCTGCTCTCTCACCCTGGTCCGAGAAGGAAGGATACCCTGTCAAAAGCTCAACATTTCCCCTTACTGTGTAAAATTCTATATTACTGGAAATGAACTATGCATGCTGTCTGCAAAAGATAAAAATGCTCCTAAATGAGTACACTATTGTAGCTTTATTTTTTTTTTTTTAGGAGTGTGCTAAATGGGGTTTGCAGATCATTTGCCCTTTATTAATGAGCTCAGCTCAGGTAGTGGGAATGCTGCCTACTAAATGTAGCATTTTCTGTATAAACAAGATGATGGAGTTCATTGGTTAACTTGTGGTACAGGTGAGTAGGGATGGTTTGGAGAACTTTCTGTCAAAGAGAAGGCATATATAGAATGCAGAAATCAGGACTGGCATCTTTCCCATTCCTCATTTTTCTTTTCTAGCTTTTCCTTTCCCCAGAAATGGCAGACAGGACCTGGAATTTCTCTTCTGGCTGGTTTTCCATGTGTCCTTCCAAATAATGTTGTCAAGCACACAGGAGCCCAGAGGCTGAGGTTTGAATTTAAGTGATTCAAAGGAGACAAGCCTTCAGCTAAGGCAGGGCAGCTCCCCCCTCAGCACCATTTCTCTGCCCTGGCTGTGACGTGTGCACTCTGCAGCTTTCACCCTGAAAGTCTCTGCTAGGAAAACTGCATTTGTTTTGGTCTGCAGTGGCTTCCAGCTGCACCTGCAGCCAGCCCTTCCTGCTGCCCTGAGCCCAGGGCACTGCTTGGATTGAATGTGGGACATGCAGAGGTTTAGAAATGAGAACATGGTGTGAGTGTGTCTGTGCTGAGCAACCTGCAGAACTGCAGGGTGAGCCCAAGGCCACGTTCTCTGAGTGCCTTTGCTCACTGCCAGAGTGATGTTTTCTAACATCAGAGCAGGGGGAGGGCAGCTGGGAGGAAGAGCAGCTCACACATCCTGAGGTCTGGCTCCTGCTGAGACTGAACTTCAGTGACGTGGAAGCAGCAGAAGAGCTAGAACAGGGGATGAGGTGAAAGTCCAGCTTTTCACCTCTCACTGGTGCTGATCTGACATCCCCTCCAGGAAAATGGCCAAAGGGAAGATTCTCTCATCCAGAATGACCTCAGTGAATCATTTGAAGAGGAAGTTAGAGCCTTCCTCAGTGATGAAGAGAAACTGCATCTTTTTGACGACCTCACGAAAGTGAATCCGGTGACAACCAGGACAGGTGAGCAGCCAGGGAGTGTCTGCTGAGGGATCCCTTTCCCTGGTGGCCACAGACACGTGGCAGCTCCTGCTCTCACTGCATTAATAGCATGAACACAGGAGTTGTGTGTATTAGACCCACATCACTCTCTTGATCACCTCATTCTCTATTAAACCTGGCGGGTAGCACACCTGAGACTTTTGTTACAAACAGGCACAGGAAGAGTCAAACAGGCTTTGCAAAAGATGCTGATGGAAGCTGTTGTCTTTCAGTTCTGAAATGTCTTCAAGCAAGATACAGAGTCAACCTGTTCTATACAAATGCTGGCTGCAGCCTGGTGGCTTTAAATCCTTTCCAGCCTGTCTCCTGCCTCTACTCACCTGAGCTCATGAGGGAGTACCACATTGCACTTTGTCCTCAGGTAACCCTTGTGGTTGAGATAACTGTCCTTCTGCAGAGCCCAGGTGTCAAACTGCTCCAAATTTATATGAGCAAAATACTCCCACAGGATAAACCCCATTTCTAGTGAAATAGTTTTGTTAAAAGAGCAGTGCTGTTTTCAGGTAAATGTGAGATGACCCTTGCTATCCATTGCTGTTGAATTGTGTGGTTCCTGTTCTCTTAAATATGAATATTCTCTTTCACTGCCAGGATTTAAAACCTCACATCTTTGCAGTGGCTGAGCAAACCTACAGGAATGTCCAAAAGCAGATGGACCCTGTGAACCAGTCCATCATTGTGAGTGGAGAAAGTGGTGCTGGGAAGGTAAGGAAATGGTTTTTTATGACATTGCTCTCACGTTTTGAGTTCTGCCAGGGATTTGTAGTGCAGAGTAGTGCAGTGAATGAGCAAAGAGGAATTAAAAACCCCTCTGACAGAGCACGTAGCCAGTCTGCCCAGCACGGCTCTCTTGAAATGTGTGTGAAGCATTAAGTGATTGCTGCAGTTAAACACACTCTGCTTAATATAGCAGCTCTTCAGGTGGCATCTGTCATTTCTGGAGGGCTGGGTTTGAAAAAAAAAAGGAATTGCACCTGAGTTAGTGCCTCAGCCTGGTCTGTCAGGGAGCTTGTGTGAATCTCAGCAAACCCTCTGTAAAGACTCAGAGCAGTGAATTCATATCCTGCCCTGGCCCTTCTGTGATGGTCCATCCCTGTTCAGGGCAATGCTGAGGGTATTTTTAAGCCCAGTAACAAGATGCTTTGCTGAATGTTAATGACTCAAAATCCGTTTACATTCATTCCATCCCAAGGCAGGAGCTGTTAATTCTGGCTGATGACACCTCGATGGAAGTGCCATTCAGCAGAGCGCTCCCACTGCAGCAGCACTGAAATGTGTGTCTGTGGCACAGAGTTTCCACTGAACCAGAGCTCTAAACGTGACACAGTTCCTCTCTTTAGCCTCCCCTCCAGCTGCACACTGTTTGCAGAAGGCAGCACTGCTCCACTGACAGAACTGATAATGTTAAAAACAAAGAGCTACTGTCAGGCCTCTCTCTTGCAGACCTGGACCTCTCGCTGCCTTATGAAATTCTATGCCTCTGTTGCTGCCTCAGCTATCTCCCCAAAAGGCAACGAAACTGTGGAAAGGATAGAGAAGAGAGTGCTGGATTCCAACCCTGTCATGGAAGCATTTGGTAAATGTGGCTTTTTTAACAACAAACAGGAGTAATGGCCACTGTGGGAATTTCCGTTGTTACCACACGAGTCTAAGCTGTCTCTTGGTCCTCTCCTTAAAAACAAACTCTTCAAATACTGGAGCTATTTACAGATCACCCTTAATGCCTGTGTGTGCTGCATGGGAGAGTGGGACCACTCTGATTGTTCTGTGTCTGCCACTGGCACTTTCACAGGGAATGCCTGCACCCTGCGGAATAACAACAGCAGCAGGTTTGGGAAATACATCCAGCTGCAGCTAGACAGGTAATAGTCACTGTGTAACACCTTAGTTATTGTCCTGTTCCTTTAAATCTTTACAGGCTTATTTCTGAAATCTGCCATAGAATATTTGATCTGTCTTTAGAGTGTATTTTGCATTGCTGGCAGCTTAAACTATTATTATTTAAATTATTATTATTTTCCCTTTTTTTTTTTTTTCCTGCAAGCTCTCAGCCTGATCTCTAAAAGAGAGCAGTGGAAAAACAGAGATGCAGTTAAGAACTGTGAATAAAATATGAACAAAACTGAAGGTGAACTGCAAAGCATTCACTGTCAGTTGGTATCAGAACAACACACCACCTCTTGTTCTGTGAAGAGGTTTTGATATCTTTGCTCTTTTTCCCTCTCTAGATTCCATCATCTGACTGGTGCTTCCATCCAGACTTTCCTTCTGGAGAAGACCAGAGTTGCCTATCAGGCCCCCAATGAAAGAAACTTCCATATTTTTTATCAGGTTTGCCTTCAGTTAATTTTGCTGGGTATTTCTGACACACAGCGGGGATGAAATCACCAGATTTAGCACAGTTACAACTTTTAATAATTATCAGTTTCCCTGTCTCCCAGGCTTCCAAATTAAATCATCCTCCCAGTATGTTATTCTTCACTGCCTGTGAGCTGTAAACACCAAAGGCAGAATTCAATTTTTGCCTTGTTTTCTGCCTGCAGATCACAAAAGGTGCCACTGCAGAGGAGAGGCTGGAGTGGAACCTTCCAGAAGGGGCCGAGTACCGCTGGCTGCCAAACTTTGAAAGAAACTTAGATGGTAAAGATTAGTTCTACTAATTAATTAATCAATCCATTACTAATGGCTGGAACTTTAAAGGAAGGCAGGCAAAAATTGTTCAACCCTGGCCAGCCAATAGCAGATGTTTTGCAAAGCCACCTGCATGAATGAGGTTCTTTTTAAGTTTCACTTTGCGCTATTAAGTCTTAAAGCTTAAAATCACTCACCTGGCTTAAAACAGCTGGTTCTGGCCTGGCAAATTTGCATCTCTGTGGCTTTGTTTAGAAACTGTCTTGTCTATGCACATGCTTTACCTGACAGAGGCAGAAGAAGTCAGTGGGTTGGTTGTCCAGCTTGTGTATGGGATTTACCCAGACAGCATCCATCTTCCCCGCTCTCCACTGGCAATTCCAGCTGGATTGGATGTGCTGAGATGTTCTGCTTGCCCCTGTTTGTGTGCTTGGCTTTTTCAAGAGCACTGTTTGGCTTTTCAGAGGACTGCTTCGAGGTGACCAGAGAGGCAATGTTCCACCTGGGCATCGGCCGTGCCACGCAGAGCAATATTTTCAAGGTCAGCTCACGGCAGCACGAGGCTGCTGAGGACGTTGGGAATGTGCTGCCAGGGTGGGATTGCTGCTGGAGTAAATCCATGTCACTGTGCAGAGCTGCTGCTCCTCACTGGAGGGCCCTCAGCTCCACATCAGCCCAGTATTAGATCTGAACTCAACGTCTGCAGCTCTGAATTTCAGTTTCCCGTCAGGAATTAACACAGAAGTTTGGGATCTCTTTGCTGCCTTTTGTGCAGAAATGTTTTGAGCTGGCCTGTTCCTGGGGCTAAAGGAAGGTTCAGAGGACACTGCCTTGGGGGGAGCTGTCCTAAAAAAACCCCTGATTGTATTTCAGGTGTTATCAGGCCTTCTGCACCTTGGGAATGTTCAATTCTGTAGTCCAATGGATGAATCTCAGCCTTGTGAACTGGAAGACAAAACCAAAGGTGAGGCAACAACCATGCCATGCTCCAGAGCCTTGTTAGTTCAGTGCAGATGCCTAAGGAAAGGGTTAGAGAGAGGAAAGAACATAGAGAATTCTTTCCTTTATTTAGTTAGTTTAGATTTACTTATTAAATTTATTTCGTTATTAACATTTAATAACATTTATTAAATTTATTAAAATTTATTAAATCTACCTATTTTTTGCTTGAGTAACTTTAACTATTATTACTTTTCATTATTAATTCTTTTTAACTACTACTAAGTCTAATTACTTTATTAATAACTTAATTTTAAAATCTAATAAATTTCTTTAAACTGTATTGAATTAATTGCATTTTAAATTACTAAATCAAATTTATTTAATTTAAATTCATTTAATTTCTGTATTTAATTCGGAAATAATTCCTTATTAAAGGAAAGAATTTGAACAATAATTCTCCTGCTGATAGGAGACCATCAAGGCCATGAGCAACCCAAAATTTAGGTGTGTTTTTGTGAACAAGCAAAACCCTAATACTCCCGTGCCTTGACAGGTCAGGGCAACTGCAGCATTACCCACTGATTTCAGGAGGGTTATTGGCAGAACTGTGGCTCTTGATTGTAATCTTACTCTGCCATCACAAGGCTGGCAGAAACCTGACCCAGAGGGAGAGCAGGGCTCTTCACAGGAAAACTTGGAAGTTTTCATGATAAAGACCAAAAGTCAGTGACAGCAAATCTGTTAAATTGCAGCAGGAACAGAGGTTGTTCTGCATGTCTTCAGGAGGCTTGTGCATGTGGATTTCCTTCAGAGCTAAAACTGTCCTGAACAGTGAAGTTTCCTACTACAGTTTCACATGCTCTGAACTCAAACTACTTAATATTCAAATATTTTTGAGCACAGCTCAGCTGAGCAAGATCTTAAATGCTTTGTTAGCAAATACTCTTTTTCTACACTTCCTTACTACCCCCAAAATCCCTGTTTTTTTCTGGTGATAACTGATTTGTCTGTCTGGATTTAGAGGTCCCTGCTCAAAGAAGGTGAACAAGTAACAGACACACCTAGAGAGAAAAACAACTTCAGTGTGGCAAACTTGAGCTTTTTCTGGTATTGCTTCGTTTTAAAGAGAGTACCTGAAATTCTAGGGGCACTCTGCATCCAAATTAAGAGTCTGATCTTGCAAAACTTGCTCCCAAGTTTGTGTAGAAAGATCCAAAATCCACATTTAAGTTGGAGAGCTGATGGAAGTGGCATTTTTCTCCACAATCTCCTAGCCCTTCCTTACCTTTAGAGGTATGAGCACACCAGGTAACCTTGTTTGTCCTCCTGAACAAGGGTTTGTGAAGACCACGGGGGATCTGCTCAAGATTCCCGTCGAGGAGCTGCTGGAATCTTTAAGGATTCGAACAATCACTGCTGGAAGGCAGCAGCAAGTGTTCAAGAAGCCCTGCTCCAGAGCTGAGTGTGAGACCAGGAGGGACTGCCTGGCCAAAGTCATCTATGCCAGGTAAGGATGTGCTAATCCAGGTGACTTTGGGAGGGGATGGGGAGGCCAGAGGGATTTACTTGCTGCTGTTTCATGGCAGCACATCAGAAATTCCTCCTCCTTCCAAGTGACACTGATAGAAACAGCAGTAAAAGAAACAATTCTGATTATTGCAAGCAAGCAGCTCCCAGCTAAGCCCATTGTTGCTGTCTGCAGGTTGTTTGAGTGGCTGGTTTTGGTCATAAATGAAAACATCTACACAGATCCCTCAGCGTGGACCAGCTTCATAGGTATGGATATCCCACCCTGGTTTAACTCAGGGGCCATCAGCCCACCAAGCTGCTCCTAAACTAAAGCTCCCTGTCCTCCCTCATTCCTTCAGGTTTGTTGGATGTTTATGGATTTGAAGCCTTCCCTGAAAACAACTTGGAGCAGCTCTGTATTAATTATGCCAACGAGAAACTGCAGCAGCACTTTGTAGCTCACTACCTGAAGGCACAGCAGGTAATACCCCAAACTGAAGATCAAATCTTCAATATCTGATTTAAACCAGCATCTGTTGTCACTTTAATTGTGTGGCTGTGCCCCTGGTCAGATGGGAAGCTGCAGTTAGAAATGCCACAGAAGGCAGTGGGATGGAGCAGCAGCTTTTTAAAGAGGGGAGTGTGGGGCAGTTGGAATGACACAGCTTTGTCTCTTGGGGACTGGAAATCTGTTCCCAGCTCTACTGGATCTCTGCCTGTCAGACTGTTTGCTTTTCCTCAAAGAACTGAGCACTTGAAGCTAACTTCTTGGGGTAAGTGCAGCCTGAGTTGAGATTCTCTTGGAAGCTGCTGCTTACAACCATGGAGCACAAAGGCCCTAGAGTAGTGGAGCTCCTAGGCTGAGCTTGGTGTGAAGGCAGAGCCCAACAGAAGCCTGTAACCCAAACACCTGAGCACGTGGCACCTGTGGAGGCCTCCTGCCACAGGGGCACAGCTCCCTGAATCCACTGTCATGCTGGTGCCTTTAAAACAAAGCCCCAGTGTGCACCAGCTTTTATTTTTGAGTAAGGACAGATACAAATGGGGGTGTTTCACAGTGGTGAAGGCATTTGCAGCGTGCAGTCCCTCCCTGGTCACACACTGCTAATTCCAGCTCTCATCTGAGTGCCCTGCAAGGTGCAGAGCCCCTGCCAGAGCTGCTGCTCTGCCCCTCCCCACTGCAGATCCATTACCAAAATGCTCTTTGCCATTAACTGGAATCAGGGAAATTATTTTCTCTATGGCACCAGCGTGCTGGCACCTCCTGCCTCACGGCAGGGTTTTGTCAATTTATTCAGGAGAGAAGGATTTCTTTGACTGCTGTTTGTTCTTTGCTTCCCCAGGCTGCTTTGCCTGCCTGCCCTGGTCAGCATGCCAGGGGTTAATGGTCAGGGAAGATGAAAACCGAGTTCAAGCACACAATTGCTTTGCTTGAAACGGCTCCATGACCTCTGTTTATAGCACCCCTCCCACTCACTGCCTGCCCTCTTACCTCTGGATCTGGCTGTCCCCCAAACCACTTAAATGCCATTAGTGGCTGTGCTGAGCAAGCTTTTGGCAGGAGGCTTTTCAAATAACTGCCCAGAGCTCGTGCTTGTTAAACACTGCTGACAGTTTGTCCTGTAATTCAGCATAAATATTGTACCAATTATTTCAACCAGGATCTCTCTGCACTTCGTTTCAGATCAGGCTTTGCTTTAAATGGAGCCCAGCCTGGCACACAGAGGATGGGTTAGGGCTGTGTCCCAGTCCAGGGAAGGAGTTCTGCTTGTTCCTTGTCCTTCAGGGAAAGTCTCAGCACAGCCAGGAAAGGCTTTGTGTGACTGTAGCCTTTGTTTGCTCTCTAAAGCAGCCTTGCAGCTCACTCTGATAAATCCGTGGGGTTCCCAAATCCTCAGACAAATTGTTCCAGCAGGTTCTGATCCACACCCAAAAGCTACCTGGGGTAGAATATCCTCGTGTGGGTTTTTTTTTCTCAAGCTTGGTGTTGACCTGGAGCTGAGCTGGGATTAACTCCTCCGACAGGACCTGGATCAGCTGCCCAAGGCACAGCGTTCTGAGCTCTGGTGCCCTCTGCTGCAGAATAACCCCTTCCCTCTTCCTTCAGGAAGAATATGCAGCTGAAGGCCTGCAGTGGTCATTCATAAACTACCAGGATAACCAGAACTGCCTTGATCTGATAGAGGGAAATCCTCTCAGCATTTTTTCCCTGCTGAATGAGGTAAGTGTGATCTAAACCCTTCATTTTTTGGGCCCAGTTCCTGCCTTTGTCCTACGCCACCAAAGAAAACACAAACAGTAAGTTAGCAGAGAACTTGTCAGCCATAAAATTTCTGCAGAGCTTCAGTTTCAGAAAAATCACGGCACTGCTTCCTCCTGTTCTGAGTTTCCCTCTGATCCTGGATGTTCTGATTCAAATATGAAGCCTCAATTACTTCTTTCCCCCCCTTCCTTCCCAATATTTCAGGCCTTGCATACTCAAAGCAGCTCTAAAGGTAAAATGGCTATGATTTCAATTTTAAATGTTGTAGCTTTTAGAGCCAGTCCTTTGGGACAAATACGAGATGCTGCAGTTGTGTGTGTCCTTTGCAGGAGTGTCGTCTGAACAGAGCCTCCAACACTGACCTGTTCCAGACCAGGATTGAGAAAGCCTTGTCCAGTAATCAGTGCTTAAGTCGAGATAAGTTTAGTAAGAAGCCCAACTTTATCATTTCACATTATGCTGGCAAAGTCTGCTATCAGCTGGCAGCGATGGTGGAGAAGAATAAGGTAGGTGTTTGCAGAAAGAGCTGTTTAAAATCATAAATATTCTACAGACCTGAAGTGATTTAAGTCAAAGCACCACTAAAAAATATGTTTAGTGCTGGGGACTGGACATACCTTGCTCCAAGTAAATCCTTCAGGCCACGTAAAACTCAGTCATGTTCTTAGTGTGATTCTCTGAACCATCACTGGCACGAGCAGATGCTTTGTTGCACCTCTGAGCTGAGGATGAGGTCAGCCATCAGCAAATCTGGGCTTCTTCCATTCCTGGGGGATGCAGAATCAGCAGCAGGGCATTTCTGTAGCTACAAATACATCACTTCATTCCCCCAAAATTCAGATAAGTTTATGAAAAACGAGAGCACGGGCTTAACTACTGAAAGTGCTGAAAGTACTCAAATTTTTGGCCTTGTTGTGCCATCAGGGAATAATTGAAATGTGAAATAATCTGCAGAGAGGAGGGTCCCTTCTCAGCTCTGACATCCCCAGCAATTATGGCAAGGGCTGTTATTTATTTAGCAATAAAACACCATCTCTTAATTAAAAGGGATAGTTCTGATGTCTGCTGCAGTCTGTCCTTCAGGGATTAAACCAGTCCTGAGACTTGGAGCTCACTTAGGCTGTGTAACAAGAACAATGTTGGGAGCAGTTGTACATTTGACTGGATTTGCTGAATGTTCAGCCAAACATTGTTTTCTGTTCCTGAATGTGACTGTGAATGAGTGAGCATCATCAGATTTGAAACTGCAGCTGTGGTTACCTCAAATTTGGCATCAGAAATGCTGTTCTATCTCTGTATGTGGAGTTTTTAGTTATTTTCAGAGGTGCAGGTTCCTGCCAGGTCCAGATACTAACAGTCATGTCTGTGTTTGCAGGATGCTGTTCCACCAGAGCTGGTCCATGTTTTGCAGAACTCAAAGGACCCTTTGCTTCAAAAATTATTTCCTGTGACAGAAGAGAACCAAAATAACACCAAAACCCAGAACAGAGCAGCTGTTTTAACAGTGGTGTCCAAGTTCAAGGTACATCCTATTCAGGTTTCTGCTGTAATTTTGGAAACTTTCTGAATTTGCCATCAACAATTTGATGAAAACATCCACAGAGCAGATTTTTGCTCGAGCTGTCCTGTAGAAGTGCTCTGACACTGAGTCTGTAAAGCCATCCTTGCCACGAGCAGCTCTGTGGGGTGGATAGAGGATCCCTGAGGAGGAGGAGCCCTGATGAGCCCTGTGTTTGTTTCCTGCAGAGCTCCCTGGAACATCTCATGGAGATTTTGAGCAGAACCACGCCCCATTACATCCGCTGCATCAAGCCTAATGCTGACTGCAAGGCCATGACTTTTAGAAGAGAAGAGGTAACTTTTCCAAAGCCTTTCCCCAGGGCTTTGCACTGGGTTTCTTAGGAACTTGAGTCACTGGCAGAGCTCTTTTTTCACAGCACATTTTGAAATAGCTTTTTCTCCTTTGAGATAAACATCCTTCAAAGTCACTGAGGTGTTTGTCCAAAACTGCTCCTAAGCACAGCAGCTCTTCCAGCTGCAACTTGCTTGTTGCTGGGGTTATTTGGGGTGCTGCCCTCCCAGCCCTTCAAACTGATGAAGGTGATCTGAGCAGCCCTGGGCACACAAATACCTTCAAAACAAAACCTTGCTCCTTCCTGGAGTCCAGGAAGCTGAGAAGCTTTGGGAGCAGAGCAGCAGGTGCTAAAGCTGTAACTAGAGAACCTTATCTGATGGGAAATCAAGCTTTAAGCACTCGTGGAATCTGCTGGGCATGGAAATAGCAGCACTGAGCATGGAAATACCAGCACTGGCTTTTCACACCCTGCTGGGTTTGGGCAGTGCTGGCTGTGGATGCCCAGGACAGGGCACCCAAGGAGCAGCTCCCACAAAGTCAGCGTTGCCTAAACCATCTCAATTTGTGCCTCAGGTTCTCAGCCAGCTACAGGCCTGTGGAATAGTGGAAGCCATCACCATCAGTGCAGCAGGTTTCCCAGTCAGGTAAGTCCAGCTTCTTCAGCATAATCCATTTCTATAGCAATTAGTGGCATTTACTTCTTCAGAAGAATTTATAAGCAGGAAACGCAAATATTTTGCAGTTTTAGACCTCAAAACTACTGATCCTTTCAAAGCTGAGAGCTCACTGTGCCTTTCCAGTCTGAGAAGCTGGGGAAAAGATGTTTTGATGTGGACTACACTAAAACTTTTCTAACTGAACGTGGCTTCACAGTAACATTCTCAGCAATGAAACTATAAATGGCATTTATCTAAATGTAGTAATCTCAGAGCTGAGCATCTCCTCATAGCCTGGCTGGGCTTTCCTGACCACCTTTAGAGGGTGCAGAGCAAGGCCTGAGCTCATCACGTTTCTGAGACTCAGCACTGATGGGGTGGAGCTCACCATCAGCATAGCCAAGCACAGCTCCTGCCCAGGCTTTGCTCCAGGCACTGTTCCTGGGCAGTCTCCTGAATTTCTTCAGAAGTTCTGTACTTTCTTGCCTGTTTGACCATTTAGGGCATCAGTCTGTTTGCATCCCATGCACTGGATCCATGAAACCATTGTGCAATTTTCCCCCTTCAGAGGATCAGTTCTTTCCCATACAGCAATGACTCCTGCCTGGAATTCACTGTACGTTTGTCTGTCAGGATCCCTTTCCAAAGTTTCACTGAGCGCTACAAAATACTGAGAAAATCCTGGGGCTCCAGTAAAAAAAGAGTGTGTGATAAAAGCAACTCTCATTCTGCTGAGGAAAAAGGTGAGTTTCTTCAGGTAATCCCCTTGCCATCAAGTAAAATTGTCACTGCACCCATTTGGTGTCCCATAGATCAGATAATGACTGTATTCACCACTGTTCTCCAAATACTTCTTTAACTTATCACCAACCTGAGTTTCTAATTTGCCTAACACTTAAAATCTTCCCCCTCACTGCTGGTTTTCTGTGTTCCTCCTGGGTGGAACAACCACAGTTACAGTGGTGTCTGGGGTTCCCCTCACCCAACCTAATTTGGTTTAGAGTTGATTCTTTAGTAAACTCGAAATCCACTTACCTTTTGCCTTATCTTCCTTCTCCTTCCTTTCTTTTCCCCTCCTCCTTGTTTCCTTGCTGAATCACTGACCTTCCAGCTTACCTGGACTCTGCTGCTTCTTCCACCTTCTGCAAACTTCTCTTTTTCTAAGCAGGAGTGACGATGGACTTTAACAAACACAACCCAGTCTACAGGTAATGCCTTTGCTATGAACTCCTGAAAGGAGGAGCTCATCAGGTGGTTACATTTAGTATTAAGGTTATTGCAACCCCTTTCTCTCCCTCAAATTAATCCCCTCTCTACCCAGTGGGTCTGTTCAATAAGCAGCAGCTGTGGGAAGCACGACCAGCCTGTTCAGATGAGTAAAATTGGTGGAAATCTACTCACCGTGTGGAAATGGGGTGAAGTAAGGAAGTGCAGGCTGGAAAATTACTTACAGACTGGATCTTTCCCCCTCAATTACAAACCCATTAACTGCAAAGCCTCTTTTTGGTAGGTTTTTAGTCCTTTTTATCTTGAGGGGGTAATAAGCTGCAAACAAAGCAAAACAATTGCCCAAACACGGGGATAAGCTTTGGGTTCCCTTATCAGCCCAGCCCCATGAACACCATCAGAGTCACCAGATGTCTTCCTGTAAGCAAGAATTGCTTTTATTTGTTTTCAGGACCTTAAAATGCTCTCATCTCCTTAGAAATATTTATAGCAGATAAGCAAACAGTATCCAGGATGGAATGATGCAAAACCCATCCAGCACTGTCCATGCAGGAGCTCCTGCAGCACTGCCTGGAACAATCTCTTGTTCCAGGTCTGAATTAAGTCTGCCTCTATTTCCAGAGAGATTCATCTGGCTGTAATGTAAAAAATTGTGCACTGTGTCCCAGAAATGGCTTTAATAACCTGTAATTGCTGCCATAAATTCCTGCTCAGCACAGGACCCCATAGCTGCTCCCAATGCCCTGTGACAGCTGCACAATTGCTTAGAATTTGTTTCCCCTTCCTGCACTTCTCAGTATATTAAGGCTACAATTCCCTGCCTTTTGTTCTTTGCTCCCACAGCTCTGAGTTTTGAGTATTTAATGGGATTTTCTTAGGACTGAGCTGCTCAATATATTCTTAATTGCGTTGCTGCTGCTTTCTCCTGTTTCCATGTAGGATGCTTTAACAATGGGACAACACCTGAGGGCCTCCCTGTTTCAGTCTAAATCTACCCCAAATGACATTTTTACCTGGGGATAACTGAGGTTATAATAGATGAGAAGGCAGCACCCAACTACAGCCCAGTTAAAACACCCCACACTGGTTTTCTGGTTGCTGGCACCTGATGGAATCTGTGCTGTCACATTTTAGCCTTAAACACAGCAAGATCAAGTGCTCTCAGCCATCTCCTCCTCCACTCTTGCTGCAGGTGTTTCCCCTCTAAATGGCCAAGAAATCTCAGTGCAAAGACAATTCCCTGGTCCTGATTTCCAAGTTCTGTGACGCCTCCTCCTCAACGCTTCATTTCCAGGTGAGACTCCGGTGATGGACGAGGACAAAGCATCACGTGCTGCTGTTCTGGAGATCCTTCAAGATGCTGTGGGACAAACCCCTGCTCAGGGAACAGGGAATGGAGCAGAAATCCCCTCAGTCTACTGTGGCAAAACCAAAGTGTTCCTGGCCAATTCTGTGGTAAGTGCTGTCCCTTGGCTGGTGGCTCTGGAGTGCACCTGCCTCAGGGGCATTCTGGCACAGATGGTGGAGGCAAAACTCCTGCCAAGCCAGTGTGACCAGAATTTGGCATTTTCCATCAAATTATTAAACTCAGTCAAGCACCCATCAGCATCCAGCTCTCCAAAGCACTTTGTTTAATGGCCTCTGTGTTGCCAGTGGACAAGGAGCTGCACTTGGTCTAGAATTGTCAGAATTCCAGTAAAGATGACAGCTTTCCTTAGCTCCAGATGACAACAGGCCTACACACAGCTTCCTTGGGAAAGAAATTAAGGAGATAAATGCACTCCTGCCAAGCTTGCAGGATGCAGCCATAGAAGCAGCCTCTTCAGTGGAGCTGCTTATTAACCTGCTGCTGCTGCTGGGACTTTGGGAGGCTCCACTTCTCCCCCCACGTACTTCCATTTTCATTTACATGTTACCTAAAAAGCACTGAAGGAGTGCTGTCACTTCCCAAACCTAATCCAGCAGTCACAGGACACTGGAATGAGGCTGTGGTCCCCCAAACACCAGGAGGCTGTAAAAGAGGAAGAGTTGTGAGCACAATTCCATCCCTAACTCCAGGCTCCTGTCCCCACTGCAGCTGGAGCTCCTGGAAGCCAGGAGAGCAAAGGTGTTAAATGAGAAGGCATTTTGCATTCAGTGCTGTTGGAGAAGATTTAAAGAGAAGAAAGCAGCCAAGGAGAAACGCTCTGCAACTCTCATCCAAGCAGGTGACTTGCTAAGGGTGGGCCTGAAATGACAGAACAAGGCACATTCCCAGTCACACTGGGGGATTACAGTGGCACCAGTGGTTGAGTGCCATCTCTCACACTGCGTGCAAGAGCTGCTGAGATTCTCTGCACTCAGATTTGTCTCCATTAAATCCTCAGCTGTTCGTTCCTGGTTAGCCAAGAATCGCTTCCAGAGGATGCGCAGGGCTGCCAACGTCATCAAACACAGCTGGAGGAGATGGAAAGTGAGTATGGGGGTACAGCACAGCACTGGAATGGAGCCACTGAGGCTTCTTAGTGTCTCAGGAAGAGTAATAACTACTAGAACTGAAAACCCAGTGCTCCAGAAAACTCTTGTCCAGCTGAAGAGCAGATGCCAGTCCCATACAGCTGCTTCTGGTTTATCCTGCGGAATAAACTCACTCCTTACCTTCACGGGAATGGCCCAGGGGGTGTGCTGTCCTTCAGATCCCCTCTTATTTAGACTCTCAGTTGTGTCCTGATGTCCTAAGCTGTGTCCAGGACATTTGGGAACGTTGTTGTTCTGTGTCTTTTTTAGGCAAAAGCGGCCGCGTTCGCAGCAGCAGAACTGGACGAGGGGGAAGGAAAGGAGTTCCCAGCTCCTGGAGCTACCTTGGCCAAACCTCCCTGTTCTTTGGACACAACGTGGCCTCTGCAGGCAATTGTCCAGTTCTGGCCTCTGGGCCTTGTCCTGGCTGCTGCCCCTGTCAGTGTCACGGGGCCCCGCAGGGCGCTGCC
>NW_008237409.1:1868125-1870300 GCF_000691975.1 Corvus brachyrhynchos
GCGGGCCGCGGCCGGTGCTGAGCTGCCTCAGGGGGCTCCAGGAGGGCGGCTCCAGGGGGGACAGCTCCGCCCTGGGCTGTGGCATCGCCTCCATCAGAGCCCTCCCACAGGTAAGGACCCCCTCAAGCCCCTCTGCAGCACAGGGGAGCTGCCACAAGCTTGGAATAGTCTGGGGTAGCGTTTCCCACCAAGCCACAGGCACTGGCTTCCCTCAGAAGCTGCATCGTTACAAATCACCTTCGGGTCTGGGGGGTGGGGAACATTTTTGTGTCTGCATCAAATCCTGTGTGCAACAACTGGCCACAGCTCCTACAGACTGTGCCAGTTCAGTGCTGAACACTCCAATCTCCAGAGCCTGAGCTGATCTCAGTTCAGTTTACAGTACTGGTATTTTCTGTAGTGACCATTTCTCTTAAATCCATTTGCAGTGACTCCTCTGTCCTCGTCCACCAGTGCTCATACACTCAAGCACTAAGTGTGAGTAACAAAATCAGCTGCACATCTGGCTGAACTCTTCCCCTCTTGTCCTTGCAGGGCTCTGTCAAGTTCCACTGCAGGAGGTCCCCCCTGCATTTTGCCAATGTCAGCCCCCACAGGGAAGCGCTTTCCATCACGGGATTCAACCAGATCCTGCTGGACAGAAAGGAACTCCTGCCCACATAGGCTCTGCCCTCCCTGCTCCCCTGGCCTTGGCCTCCAGGGAGGGCTCTCTGCAAGCTGCTGCTTTCAAATCACTCAATGTCCATTTCTGCTGCTACCTCAGAGCTTTCACAGCACTGCCTTGCCCGTATGACATGATGGGATCTAGAACACGCTGCAATAGACATGATAATATCCACTAAATTTAATCTGGGGGGCTGCTCCTCCTCCCCACACGTGCACACATTACAGGAAATACCAACACTATGGCAACAAATCAATTCAAACAGATCAGGTGCTTGAGGCAATAAATACTTGAACTGAACGCTGCTGGCACTGCCTGGACGAGCAAGAGGCTGGGCACGAGAGAGCAAATAATGCAATTATTTCTGATTCCTGAAAAACTCAGAGCTGCAGCCGTCCTGACTGCTCACTCACTCACTCAGCAAGGAGTGAGGAGCAGCCACTGCAACACTAAGGGCAGATGTCTCAGGGAAAGGCAAGGCTGGGCTCTTGCTTTTATCTACAGAACCAAAATCTACGAACTCTCAGAGCTGCCAGGTGTCTCCAGAGCTCCCCCAACAGCACCACCCTGCCCAGGGGCTCACCAGAGGTGCTCTGTACCATCCCTTTGTTGCTCATGGATCTTGAAAATGTTTGGCTGTTCTGTGTATGTCATCTAAAATAAACTGCTCGATCCCTTGTCAAGGTGTCTGACCCTTCCCAACACCCTTTAGTGAACAAAACCATTTCAGAGTACTCGTGGATTAAAATAAATGCCAATTATTTAATACTGTCACCGTGAAACAACATTTCCCGTGGCTGCCAGCATTTCTGTGCCAACAGAAAGAATTCCACTGAGTATCAAGTTCAACCCCCAGGATCTAAAACTCTGTCCCAGCACAGCCCTGTCACAGTTTGTCAGCTCTAAGCTGAAATCAGAGCACTGACACCCATGGGCAAAGGGACCAAGACACACAATGGGGCAGCTCTGGCTGCTGGCAAATCTCAAAAAAAAATAAACATTCCCACAGCAGCTCACTCGGGGAGGACGTTCTCCTTCTCGGGAGGCTCCACAATTCTCAGGCAGCAGTCAGCGAACTCCACGAACAGAGGCTCCTGCATGAACCTCCTCATGAGGGAGCTTCTGTCCTGCGCCTGGTCGATGGTGAGCAGCAGCTGCCGGAGGTGGGGGTTCAGCAGCAAACCCCGCAGTTCTTCTGATTCTCCTTTAACACGGAACAAATCGAGACTTACAAACGTGCCTGACACCACCCTTATTTTGCAAACAAACTTTCAAAGGGAGCAGATCTCTAACTTTTAACTCCTTTAGCCCTGGGCTAAGCTGCAGCTCCATGCAGAACTCGGGGGGTTTTATTCCTGCTCGCTCTGCAGAAGCCCCGCCAGCCCCAATTCCCCACATTACCCAGGAGCTTGAGCTTCTGCAGCGGGACGCGGTCCTGCTCGTCCTCCTCGCCCAGGATGTCCTCCACGGACCAGGGGCCGTGTGCGGGGCCGGGGCTGGGGCCGTGCCCG
>NW_008237409.1:1870638-1924936 GCF_000691975.1 Corvus brachyrhynchos
ACTCCGCGCACGGCCCCGGGGCCCGCATGGCCGCGCCCGCCGCTTCCGCTTCCGGTCAGGGCTGCTAATCCACCGCCGAGCGCCGCCAGCCAGGCGCGCTTAATGCATCGCCGAGCGCAGCCCTACCCGGCCCCGGGCATTATATGGAGATATTTCGACATATGTTTATAAATAGATAAATATCGAGAGATATGTGGATATAGATATACAGAGAGATAGCTCTGCATATGGGGAAAGAAGGAGGGAGTGGAGAGAGAGATGTATATACTGAGATGGATATAGAGAGAGGAATAGATACAGGCACATATAAAAGATATAAATAGATGTAGGTATGGAGAGATGGGTGATAGATAAATGATAGATAGATACATGGGTACACAGGCACGTAGGTACAGAGAGAGAAAGAGATGAGGAAACAACAGGAAAGCAAAGAAACTGGAAAGAAAACTCCTGCAAACTCCAAGGGTTGGTGTGGGTGAGCTTGTGTGTGATGAATGTGAGAACATCATCACTCCGTGCATTTTCGTGGAATTTTATTGCTGTACGTTGATGAAATACCACAGAGCAGCAGCTGAGCAGTGCAGAACCAGAAACATGAGCTGATGTCACAACATCTATCCAGTCCAGGCTTCTAAAGAAATTTAAACATTAGATTCTCCTAGGAAATATCCCAGTGTAACTAAGAATAAGCATCCATCTCCATTGGGATCTGACAGAATAATATCTACTAAATAAATACTCACTAACCAACTCTTTTCTTTTTTTTTTTTTTTTTTTTTTTTTTTTTTTTTGAGAGGGAGGAGTTAAGACCTTTTTCTTTTAGAAAACATCTGGCCTTGACATTTTTATTTCTTTTTGTACAGGCAACTGGACTGCAGTTGTGATCCTGAAGAACCCAGCCAAGGTTTTCACCCAGAACAGTACAAATTTCACACACCACGGACTCGAGTGCACCCCTATAAGCAGAAATATGAAAGTGTAGCCAAAATATCTCACAAAAACACCTCATCCAGCAATTAAAATTACAGCAGGGAAACAGTGCTGAGTGCCCCTGTTCATAGAGACCCACCCAGCAGTCAGAGTCACAGTTTGCCTGACTAAACGAGAAAGTAAAACACCATTTCCCCCCAAATTACTGGGAATTTTGCAGCTGTTTAACCCTCTTCAGAGCCACAACCCACACGAGAGGGAGGAGAGCGCAGCGAGCGCGGCCCCAGCCTGTTCCCACACAGAGTGAACACCGTTAATGGAGTTATTTTTACCTGCAGGAAAACAGCTCCCCTGAGCAGCCGGGCAGAGCGGGGTACCCGCCCCTGGCAGAGGCACAGGGAGGATCCCCCAGGCTTCATCCCCCATCCCACCACTGCCTGGGCTGCTTTCTGCACCCCAGCAAGGGAACCGTGGAGCTGCCAAGGCTGGGAAAGACCTCTGAGACCATCGAGTCCAACCATTCCCCACGTTCACTGCCAAACCAAGGTGCTCAAGGGCCTCAAGGGCCTCAAGGGCCACGGCCGCGCATTTTCCGAGTCCGCCCGAAGGCGCTGCAGGGGTTTGGCTCCCGTCTGTGGCCCGTGCTGGTGCGGGGCCGTCCCCAGTTAGATGTTCTCGATGGTGCAGGCTCGGACGCGGTTGGTGGGGAGGCACCGCAGCGCCCTGAGCTTGGCGCCCAGCGTGCGCAGCCGGAGCGTGTAGACGACGGGGTTGCCCAGGCAGGTGATGGTGATCAGCATGGCCGTGCAGTTCCTGAAGATGTAGACCCCGGGGTAGAGGTCGATGTGGCACCGCTGGTTGGTGGCGTCGAAGATGACCCCGATGAAGAGCGGGGTGTAGGACACCAGCGCCAGCAGCCAGATGGAGATGCTGGTTCTGGCCACCTGGGTCTCTGCCGACTTGTAGGTGCCCGTGGCTTGGCCACACGCCTGCATCCTCAGCTTCCTCTTCCTCAGGATGATGATAATCCTCAGGTAGGTGAACAGAGGGACGATGAAGGCCACCACGACGTTGGGGACGGCGATGAAGATGAGGTAGTTGACGCAGAAAGGGCTGTAGAGCACTGAGATGCTCCTCTCTGCGTGCAGACAGTTCCAGCCCATCAGCGGCAGGCAGCCCAGGGAGAAAGCCAGGACCCAGTTGATGAAGACCACGGCGATGGAGTGGTTCCTGGCCACCCTGAACCTCGTCCTCATGCTCTCAGCCACGGCCAGGTAGCGCTCGATGCCGATGCTCACCAGGTTGTAGATGGTGGACAGAATGGACGTTGTGTACAGGGCATAGGGAGCCAGCATGTCCTTGGAGCCAAAGATGGTGATGTCGGGGTTGGTGATGAACAGCGTGGAAATCCAAAAGCCAGAGAAGCTGGTGAAGAGGTCAGAGACAGCCAGGTTGCAGAAGAGGATGGAGATGGGCTTGTGCAGGTCCCTGGTGGCCAGGCGGATGAAGATGACGGTGCAGTTGAAGATGACGGAGGCGACGTTGATGGTCAGCTGCGGGATGCCCAGGGCGAGCACCAAGTAGTGACTCCAAATCTTGGTGTAGTTGGCAGAGCAGTTGGGGAATCCATTCATGGTGGAAAATCCTCCTTTCAGCCCCTAACGAGGTCGGCTTTGCTCATCCCATACTCCCTAAGAGCTCCCACCTCAATCCGCGGGCACAGAATCACTCCTGACACGCAGCTCCTGCTGCCACATCATCATCGTCACAGGGATTAAACTTTAACCAGGTGTGGATTTAAATGCTTTAGATTGGGTGGCCAGCTCGGGGCTCTGCTGCTCACCACTGAGTTGCTAGGATAGCCCAAACTGCAAAACACATCTGCCACTCGGATGAGCTGCTGAAAGCAACCTTTGACAAGAGCAAAGCCTGGCCAGGGCCTGGGGAGAGGAGTGGCCACGTCTGCAGCTTAAAATCCTTCAGTGGTATTCTAAAATGGAGTGAAGTGAATTTGGCTTTAACTCACAAATTAATTAGATCATGAAGGATTAGAGAGTCAGGAAAGGGGGAGCAGAATTTTGTGGGTTTGGAGGGGGGAGTGTGTGACTGAGGGAGATGAAATAAAACATCAGTGCTGTGTTATCAACCCGGACCCCAACAGCCCAGAAAATGCCCTTTTCCCACTTAATTCTTGCAAGAGAACGTAGCTAAAACCCAACAGACATCAGCACCCATGCCTTTGCCACAGGATGTTTTGTGTTTATTTAATGTGGCTTGTTCATTAATAAACAACCATCAATATAATTTTATCTTTTCTTTCTCCACCTTTTTAAATGCAAATGATTTTTGAGAACTAGACTGAAAATAGTCGAGATTTGGTGGGGGGGGAAAAGCTCTCGGGACACACATTCCATGCTCTCAGCAGAGGGCACTGCTGGAGTAAAATACAGGGTAACAGTGGGAGCAGGGAGATTTTAAACAGCTGAGCAGTCCAGGTGAGCAGGACAATTATCCAGGTACAGCCACGTTATTTATTCTGATTTAATTCTTATTTTGTTGTTACCTTGCCAAGGGATTCATCTTCATTGGTCACAATTTTCTACCACGGCCGTGCCAAGCAGCTCAGCTGAGCTGCCACATTCAGCACTGATCATTGCAGCAGCAACTGGGAATCTGTGAACTCTGATAGCTCTGCCAAATTAAAAATGTAAGAAAATTAGGTTATAATTCTGAGTTTATAAAGGGGAATTCTAGGGCTTTTTTTCTATTGAAGTGTGAGAGAGCATATTCGGTTTGATGTGCAGTTAGTATGCCCAGGTTTTGTGTACTAGGAATACTTTAATTAATACACTTTTTTACCCATGAGGATTATACTTTGTACAAGACTAAGTAAGCAATAAGTGTTTCAAATGGTCACAAGGGAATGATCACATAGAAATAAGGGCTGAGAATCGATCAATCAAGCCTGGGGGTGTTTGAACATCCTACAAAATACTCCTCTCCCAGTGTCCCAGATAAACCACCCTTTGTAATCCCAGCTGGTGCAGCCCTGGCAGCCACACCTCTGGTGTGAGGTTGCTGCTGAACAAGGGCCCCACTATTTCTGTCACCTCTGTGCCAGCCCAGCAAATACCTTCACTCGCAGCAGAAGTGGCAGCACGGCCCAGGGGGGCACAGGACACCTGGGATGAGCAGAATATCCACAAAGCAAAACGGCTTTGAAAATATCCTGGCGGCTAAAAATAACTTATCTGTGAATTTGGGCTCCAAAGTGCTCCAGATATTCTTGAAAACGCTGCTTGAAGTTGCTCTAATTTGAAAATTCGGTGTTTGAGCACAAAACACTAAATGATGTGAGAGCAGAATGTAATTAAAGTAATATCAAGTGGTATAAATAGCTCTCCACAAAAGATTTGTAATCTGATTTCCCTAATAGAATTGCATACAAATTAGCATAATGTTGCTGGATTAAGGGACACAATAGTGTGGAAGCTGCTTTTTTAGTGGGCTTTAATATACAGAAACCCCAGATTCGTGTATTCCAACCCTCTGTGATACAGCTGCAGCTCCCAAAACCAGAGGAAAAGTACTTTAAAATTAAAGCCCAGCCTCTTCATGGAACAACCTCTACTCAAGGGCATTTTCTACTCCCCCATTCCAGGAACTGTGCAGCATTCCCTGTATTTACCCTCACCCTACACTTGGGAGGAAATTGTTATCTGCATCCTATAAATGGGGAAAGAACGATGCCATTGTTTCTTTAAGGTGACACAGAATTCCAGGGAACTCAATCCAATCTCCAGGATCTCAGGCTGACACCTCAAACACTGACTGTACCTTGCTGTGGGCAGCCTTTGATTTATATTTATCTTGATTTCAGCTTCTGCAACTTTTTTTTTTTTTTTTTTAGTTCTGTGATTGTTTTTACATTTCTTTATCTGAACGCCCAACTTGTTTTGATGAATGTGTAAGAAATGGCCTCATTTTGTAGAATTGTCTGTTGATTGTGCCTGTGGAGAAGACAATAACCACTGACCATGGTGAAGAGACTGAGAAAGAGGCACGAGAGGCTTCAGGCTGAATTTTTAGTGCCGGTTCAAGTGGCTGCTCTGGAAAATCCAAGTCCACCCACCTGAGCTCGCAGCCTCAGAATTGCCCCCAGCTGCAGCTCTCAGCCTCCAGTGGGATCCACAAGGGCTCAGAACAAGAGGCCCCAGCTGGGACATGCCAAAATAAGTTCCAAAACAGGGAATTCGTCCAGGAGCTGAGCCCCAGCTCTGCACAGTAACCCTTGGACAGCTCCCACCCTCACCTTGGGGCAAGGCACAGCAGCCCCGTGTCCTTTGTGCTGACAGCTCAGGGGAAACTGGAACTGTGCCTGAAACCAGGAGAAAAGCAGCAGCCTTGTGCTGGAAATAGGAACCCCACAGCACAGGGAGGAGAAGGGTTGAGCTAGGGGTGATGTGGTGTCACTCGCAAAGTCGTGTACACACAGGAAAATCCAGGTTCTCAAAGGATGAGGGATTTCTCTTGCCCTGCTTTCTTCCCTGTCACATCCTCCCTGAACTCACACTCAGTTCCTGATGCCAGAACTTGGGAAATGTGATGGCTCTGCTTTCTCCCAGTTGTCCCTGCACTCAGCTCTGCACTGTCACCACACTGCAAACACCAAACCTGGGCCAAAAAATGTCAAGCAACGTGAGCAGCTCAGCAGAATCATTCCACGAATCCAAGTTTCACTGCCATGAGCTTCAGCAAAGCTGTGGGATCAGAGTACCCATCTGCCCAGCCTCTCAATGGGCATCATGAGGCCTGCAAGGAAGAAAGAGTCAGGAAAGGGAGTAACAAATAAGGAGCCTATTTATCCAATTTATGCTTCAATTTATGCAGATTAAAGCCTTCCTTTCTGGAGAGGAAGACACAAATTGGATGTATGATCTCCTTCCAAGATTTTTTGGAGCTGTTTTGAAAAGAGAGAGCTCTCTCCTCCCCCCCAGCCTCTCTCCTGGGGGAAATTTTGCCTCCCAGGTTTGGAGTGATCCCTTTGCAGAACCTGGAGAAATCTGGATAAACACCTGACACCAGGTATGTGGCAAACAAAGCCTCTCCGCTGATCATTTGGGTGTGAAGAAGGCAGAATAAATCTTATCCCTGCTCCCAGCTGTTCCATGGAATGTGCTGGTGCTGGAACAACATTCCCAGTACAGCAGACTCAGGGAGAATCAGAGCCAGCCCACGTTTGCACATGGAAGATGAAGCTTTAATGTTTCTGCTTCACCGAGAGCGCTGAAATTCCAGATTTCCTGTTCAGTGGCGTGGGAACTCTAATGAGTAAAATGACAACACACAACTAAATGGAGAGCACCTTGTGTTTTCTCACTCTGCAGGGTGGGATTCCCAATCACCCACTGCTAATCACAAAACCCATCTGTGTTTTAAATCCCTTGGAAGTGCTTCCACTGCAGGGACAATCCCTCCTGGCTCAGCTCATCTCTGACCAGGGTTTGGACTCGAGCCAGCCTCACCCTCTCAGCCTTTGCTGCTGTGGCTCTTAAGGCCACAAAATAGGCGCAGTTTTCACTGGATTTGATATTCCCACTTGTCCTTCCCTACCCTGTAGCTGCCAGGAAAAGCCAGCCTGGAATTCAGCGATCTGCTGTCATCCCCTGCTTTGCTTTGTGTCATCTCCTCTGACCAAGATCCTCTCATGTCTTCGGGTTCAGTGTCCAGAAGTCTGTATGTAAAATGCACCCAGTTCTTGATGGCATCATTGCACCTCAGGGCAGTTTGGGTTCTGAAAGGGATCAGAACTACCCTGAAGTGCAACAATGCCATCAAGAACTGAAAACCAAGCACCTGTCAGGGGAGTTTCTTTAGAAAAAAATAAAAATAAGGAGATCAAATGATGCCAGCCCTGCTTATATAGATTACAGGGTTTGCAAGGAAAGGGAATGCCTTTCTCTGAGTATGTCTTCACTTTCAAGCACAAACAAAGTCTTGATTAACGTGATTGCAGTGCAGTTTATTACCACTTTGATAATGACAGGCTGGGAGGCTAAGAAACAAGGAGAAAGAGAAAAAAAAAAGAAACAAATCAAGATTTGGTCTTGATTTTCAAGACCAAAACTTCTAACCTTCATCTTTCCAATCCTGAGCAGAGGATTACACAGAAATAAAACAGAAAAAAAAAAAAAACCAAGAAAAAAAAAAAAAGACAGAGGTGTTGGTTCAGCTCCCCAGTGAGGACCATCCCATCCCAAGGGAGAGGGAATTGTCTCTTGGATGCCCTTGGAGGCTGCCAGCGCCTGGCACCGCCCTGCTGCTCTACGTGCTCAGCATTCACCTGGCTCCGCAGAGACCTCCGCGCTCGGAAGTGACAAAATGCCACGAATTCCCTCATTGTTCCCCCCCTGCAGTCATTATTTACCTCATCCCCATGTGCGAGGCAGATCGGCGTCTGTGCAGCGCGGAGCGGCCGAGCGCAGGATGGAAAAACACTCGGCGGCAGCTCTTCATTGCTGGGATGTTGTTTACAGCCGCGTTTGTGTGAATAGAGGAGCTGCTGCGAGTCGGCTGGGCGGGTGTCACTGTCACACCCTGAGCCCCTGCGACCCCTCTGTGACTGCAGCAGGGCCGGGGCAAGGCAGGGAGAGTTTTCTGGGCTCCTTTTTATCGAACTCAGCCTGTGCTGGATGACTCGGCACGCTCAGATCAGCTGCGGTAACCTCGCATCACTCTGTCCATCCCTCACGGGCTTCCTGCTCCTCTTCCACCCAGCCCAGCTTTGGGGTTGTACCCCATGGACATTTGGGGAAGTTGTTTCGCTGCCTCATTTGCTTTCCTCAGCTGGATCAAAATCCACCCCCAGAAGTCCCAGAGATGATCCTGTGTCTATGATAAAGCTGTGTCACTTTGTTGAACATAAGGTCTGAGTTGGCCCATAATCATGTTTAATTCCGAGTGTGAAATTAAAAAATTTAGATAGGAAAACAAAGGGGACAAAAAAAAAAAATTGTATATATATCATACTACAGCAGCAGAAGCAGAAAGTTAAGAAAAAGGATTATTAAAAAAATTTATCATTACTTAATTACGTACGTAAGGTGTTGTATGTCACCTAATAAACATTTCCTGTTGCTGCACATGGAATTCCCATTTTCCAGTCCCACAAATCAACTCCAATCCTGTTTGGAGAACTGCGAGGCAGAAATGAGGGGGACTTGGGGTTTTATTTGTTTCACTGGGGTTTTTTTAAAGGAAACATTAACTTTAACACACGTATTAATTGAATGTCATGGGGCTGCCAGGAGAAAAACTCCAGTAAATAAAAACATCACATTTTACTCCTAGGCTGCCAAACCTGTGCAGGTTGCAAAGCCTCAGTTATTCACCAAAGGCTCCTTGCTCAGTGCCAGAAAGCCTCACTCCTTTTGCCATTCACTTTGGAGAATGAATAAATTCAGGCAAATCAGGAGCAGGGCAAATCTGGAGAAATTACAAAGGGGAGGAGTTCACCTTCCTGCTATGGCTTTCAGGTCTGTCCTGGACTACTTACTCCAGTATAAAACTGAGAGCAGAAATATGATCACATCCTGAGGAGTCTAATCAATTCTGGTTTCAACACTGAGCCTATTTAAAATAGAGAATGGAATTGCTGCTCCTTGCTCTGCTCTCCCTGCACATTCTCAAGACAGAGGCAGTAGGTAAGTCCTTCCCTGCTCTCTCTAACCCCGTGTTAAGGTTACTCTCATTTCTGATTTCTTTCTGGCTATCAGGACATACAGTGAAGGCTCTCTGATTCTTCTCTATGGTAAATGAAGGATGATGTATTTATTTCTCTGCCTTTTATTATTTGTGGTAAATTATCAAGGATAGGCTTTTCTCATGAATGAATGAGTGCTTTGGGGGTTTCTTTTCACCTTTAGAGATTCTATCTGCCTTCCTCCTCCAAGAAAAATCAATGAGCTTTGACTTGATCTCGCTACGTTATTATGTACGTGCATTTAAAATACCAAAACACAATTTCTTTATCTTTTAAACTCCTTTAAACTTGAAAGAAATCGCTTGTTTGAATTTTCTACTCCCTTTGCTTTGCTGTGTGTGATCCAAGATGAAATTCTGCTGAGGGAGAAAGAACAATATGTCTTTGCTGCATCAGCCCAGCAGCCCCATCTATTTTTGCTCCCTGGGCACTATAAGTACACTGTGCACTTAGGATGGCTCAATTAAATAACGATCTATAATTAGGATTGAAAAATGCAGAAGGTATTTTTCCCCTCCTTCTATTCAGTCAGCAACGCTGCAACACTGAATAAATCCCCTCTCCTATGCAAATGCCAGCGCAGAGCCTCGAAATTAAACACTGCAGCTCTTAAAAGTGCCGAGGGGTTCATTGTTTGCACTAAAATAGAGCAGAGTGCAGCACGGGAAAGAGGGATCCAGCATTATCAGGGGGAAGCGCTGCGCTGAGATCTGTTCAAGGGAGATGGTTTAAAAGCAGATCAAGGTTCAGAGGTGCTCTGGGTTCATTTCTCTGCTCTTAATTAATTCTCCATCCCTCAGCAGCTTGGCTTTTCCAGATTCTTACCTGGCAGTTCCAGTCCCTTCCCTCTCCTTCAGTCCCCGGTTCGGGGGTGTTCTCTGTGCAGGGGCTGCCCACACGTGGGGCAGGTAAACAGGAAGGCCAAGAGCCTTTGCTTTTCCAAAGTCTGCGACTCGTGTTTGCCTGCTATTGATTCCTGGCTCTTGACACTTTGCTAAATTTGCTGCCCCATTACTGGGGAAACCCGAAAGACTCTCTAGAAAACCTTTGTGTCGTTATTAGATTAGTGTCATTAATGAGGGTGCATCTCTTTATCAGAAGGAAGTAATACAGGGAATGCATATATGGTATTTTGAGGGCATTTTTTGTCCTCCACCCACCCTGATTATTTCCACGTATTTGCCTGAGCAAGGACCAAATTATGCAGTCATTAACACACGAGAAACTTGCTCTCTCCACCAAACCTTTCCTCAGGAAGAAGCTCCGCAGGATACATTTTATTAACTTAAAGGCTACGCATTTCAAGAAATGTCACTTTTGAGAATCAGCTGAAAGAAATGCCTTTTTTTTTTTTTTTTTTAAATAAGCATTTCTTCCCTGTCTTGCCACTTCTCAGAACCAGCCTGGGTGCTCTGCACTGATCAGCTCATTTAACCCACCTCCACCTGGGCAGTTCATAACTCACCACACTGAAACAGTCAAGTGACTGATTGCTAATCTTTTAAATCGCTGCCAGCCTTGTCTTAACAGCAAAGCACCTGTGGTTTAAAATTAGGATTAACAGTCCTTAGAGGGCTTTCTAAGGAAGGAAGGGTCATTATCCCTGTGGTGGGAGAGGGAAACTGAGGCACCTAGTGCAGCCATCTGCCCAGAGATCAAACCATCACCCTCAACCTCTGTCCAGCCCCTCATCCTCTGGCTCATCCAGATCGCAGCAAGTTCCATTTACAGCTGAACTGATGTACCTCAGGTTTCTTCTCTGGTTCCTTTGAGAGCTCAGGGACCCTCTGGAGTTGTTTTGGGGGAAAAGAGAGACAAAACGTCTGCAATTTCCAACAGGAATAGTCCAAACCTTGTGAGAGTGAGGGTTTATTACTGTGCCATTCAGACAGCAGGGATATCCATCCATCCATCCATCCATCCATCCATCCATCCCTCCCTCCCTCCCTCCCTCCAGCAGCTCTGGGGTGGGGTTACAGCAAGCTCCAGGTGTTACTGAAAATTTTCTTCAGTGGGAATGGAATGAACCCCAGCACGTTTTAACCTTTTGCTTTATCACAGAGCAGGACTCAGCCATGAGGAGACAAATCTCCCACAGTCCATGCTCTGGTGCTCCAAAAGATTGATGCCTGATAGGACATTCCTCTAATTTAGATGAGATTAGATTCCCCTAATTTTCTATATTTCTGCTCACATGCTTTTACCCTTCACAACCATTAAATTTCCATAACCATGCGGACATTGACGTCAGCACCAATTCTCATCCTGAGGATTCCTCAGGGCCATTCAGGTACAAAAAAACCCTGAGAGCTCCATCAGCAGCTTTAAAAAAAAAAGATGCTGTGACTTCTTCCCTTTCCAGTTCTAATGGTGTGTTCTAATCTGAGCACAGATTTATGGCTGGGCTCCAAATCCATTTTCGGGCTGGCAAAGTTGGGATGCTGCTGCACTTGGACACACTCTGGGATGAAAAGTTGCATTTTCAGCTGATTGAAAAAGAAGGATAATCAATGCAATGTAAGACCTGGAACACAGAGAAAAGGCAGTGAGCCATAGGCATTATGGAATTACCCATGTGAGGAGTTCAGGGCCACCTCTGGTGTTTCCATCAGGTCTGAATCCAAGCTGCCCCTTCCCCAGGCATGAGGATGAATCCTGCTCTGTTTTATCCCTGGTTTCCCCGAGGGAGCAATGCCTGCATAGACACCAAGGTTCCTGAGCACACAGGGCTTTGTTCAGCTGATCCTTCCCAGGCTATCCCAGCTCCAAGAGCCCTCTGCTCCCTGATTCTGGTGGCACACAAGGCGCAGGGACAGAGAGACCCCGATCCCATTCCCAGAACTCCTCAGGCTCAGCCTGGCTGGCAGGAGGACACCACAGCCATCAATCCTCAGTGTGCTGCATCACCTCCTCCTCCTCCAGCATCCCAGGGCTCTCTGCTGCTGCTCCTCAGCTCCAGGGCAGGACAGGAGCGTGGCAGAAGCCGCACACAGCAGGTGACAAGTGACACTGCTCCGCTCTCCCTTCTCCCACAGCAAAATATCAGCTGAGGGTTGGGATATCCCTTATCTGCTCCAGCTGTGCCCTGTGGTACTGCAGAAAACGGGAGCCACGGATTCTCCTGGCTCTTCCACTGAGATGATGAAGGCTGGAAGCAGAAAAGCCATTGGCACTTTCTCTCAGCTGTCCAAAAAGCCAGCACAAGCTTTTAGGTCTCCTAGAAGAGCTGCAGAGTCCAGGATCTGTCTGTGCAGGCTCTTTTCCCTGCTTGTGGCATTGCAGGAGATGCTTTGTTGTGTTCCAGAATATATCCAATGGCCTGTTATTAGATTTTTTGACATATTTTTAGCCACAGGATCAGCCATCAAAAGCTCGGCGTAAAAGACTGCAAAAGGCCAGCAAAGCCACCAAGTGATTTGTTTGAATTCAATTTTAAAAACACTTTAAAAGAAAGAATTCTGAATTGCATTTTATTAGACAAAGCAAGGCAAAACCCCTCACAGAAGGAAATCACCTTAGCCCTGGATACTCATTTTTTGTGAAAGCTTCTGTCTTTGATACAGGACATTTCTGAGGGCATGTATCCACAGCAGAGTATCACAGGTCACAGCTAAAAACCTTCCCCTCACCCTCTGACACAAAGGAAGTCCTTTGCAGATGTTAATAGGGCACATCCAGAATCCTCGAGCCTCTTTGGATTTTTCCTGTAGTTTGTAAGTGCTCCAAAGACCTCATTGAGCATGTGATTTATGTGTGCATGTGCAAATTATATACACTGCTCGCATCAGATGCTTGCAAGGCTTCACCACCACAATAAAGCTGATTTTCAGGGCTCACTCTCCATCATATCCTGCAGCAGATGTGCATGAAGATGTGTATCACAGGGAAAAATAAAATTCCAGGTTGAAAGTGAAGAGCAACAAATGGCCATGAACACTTGTGGAGACACACAAATCTCGACGTGAGCTCTTGGAACTGATTTTGTCTGTCAAAGGGGCTGACTGGGGCTTCCTGAGGATGTGTAATGCTCAGGAATGTATAAATAGTCTCATGTCTATATGCTCAGTTTGTGCTCAGCAATCTCATTAATTTGAAAGACAGGCTTAGATAACAATTGCTTTTAACTTGCTTTGTCTTTTGTACTAAAAACAGAAAAAAAAGCCACAAAGCCAGCTAAAAATAGGGTGAGCCCAAGACAAGCCAGACCTAAAAATAAACCACATGCAAACCCAGCTTTTGCCATTTTCGTGGAAAAGGCTGCAAAGGTGACAGCAGGTTTTGAGGATGGATTTGAGAACCGAGGACAACCGGGCAGTGAGAACTCTGGCACTGAGGGCACCCCGGGCTCTGGGAATCCAGCCCTGGGAGCACCGGGAAAACAGGGAATGGTCAGGCAGGATGTGGCTGAAAGGGTGTCAAGAGGCTAAAGGGACAAACAAAGGGCTCAGCTGAAAGAGAGAAGGGATTTGAATTAAAAAGATTCAATAAAAACAGCTGGCAACATATAAAATGAATAAACCCGAGCCACTTTATCAGAGGGACAAAGAGAGGCTGTTTAGCCCCTGTTTTAGTGACTCTTTAGTGCACACGAACAGGTTAAAAGGGCATTTTCTGCCAGCCTGCCACCCCTGTCCCTCAGCACCCCGAGCACTCCGGGCTCCCAGCAGCTCCAAGCAGGGCACGAGTAGGAGAAAGAAGATTTCGGAACTTTTACGGAATTCAGACAATCTGAGCATGATCCAAAGAGCTGAAGGGTCTTTTCCTAGATCACACAATAGCACCTTGGCAGGGCTGCTCCCAGCCTGGCCCCCAGCCAGCAGCACCGTCCTGTCCCGGGTCAGTGGACAGGAGAGGGAGTTCTCAACTGCAGGGATGTTTTACTTTTGTTGCCTCGAGCTTCCAAACGAGGCTTGATAGCGAAAACAATTGAAATCGTTTACAATTAAATGAAAACAATACGTAATTGTATTGTTTTTTCGGCCACCCCCGTGGCAAGAAGCGGCTTTGCTCAGGAAACCAGTTGTAAATTCGAGGAGGAAGAGGCAGAGATAAGTGGGACTGCTCACGTGCCAAGAGAGACTCCCTAAATTGAACTGTTCTGACCTCTGTGGAGGAAGAGCCAGCCCAGTCCAGCCCTACTCTAAATTAAACCAAATAAAGTCAATGTGGGGATGGTACGGGACCACTTAAATCAAGGATCCATAACAAAATGTAAGGGCAAGATTTAATTGATAATAGAGCGATCCAGGTGTGCATATCTCAATCTCTATCTCTATATCACAGCAGCGATTCCAGCACCTCAGCTACAAAAACAAACCAAAAAAACCACCCACCCCTAAAACAGCGAAAGCCCCACTTTCTGCTGCATTTTTCCAGCAATAAAATAAACAACAGGAAAAAGAATGTGGGAGCTGAGGTTTGATTGAAAGAGCAGTGAGGATGGGATCTGAGGGGTCCCCAGACCTTGTAAAAAAGAGGATTCAGAGGCAGATTTTGAAGTGGGGGTGGTGGGAAGGTGAAGAGAGAGAAGGTTGTCAAGAGATGGGACAAAAGATGGATGAAGCCAGGACAGGAATTACATATTAAGAGGGAATTATTTGGATGTTGTAAACACCAGGGAAAGAAAAGAATTGTTTAGGGCGGTTCAGTGATATTTCTAGAAGTGATGGGATGCAGATAAGGAAGTGGAAAATGTAAGCAATTAAATAGGAAACATTTCCTGACAGTGTGGACTAATAGACTGTGGAAAAGTCTTCTAAGGGAAGTGGCAGGAGCCGTTCAGACAATTAAAAGTGGCCTGGACAACATGCCTGAGGGCATAATCATGCCTAAACCCACGGAGATCTTCCCTTCTTGCTTCGGAAAGAAAGCCCCAAAGCTCAGGGGAAGAAAGAGCCATTGTAATCCAAGGTTCCTATAGGGAGGGAAGCGTCACATCCAACTCAGATAAAATCCAAATGCAAATTTTCCTCTTCAGGGACTTGTGTGGTTCCTCCTGAGCACTACCCACACAAAAGATCCTGATCCCCAATGTTCCATGGCTGCCAATCAAAAAAACCCCCTAATTCACAATAAACATGAATGCACTGTTTGCTCAGGCATTCTGTAATGTTTAATTAACACTTTCTTTAAAAACTTCAAGGACCTTTTCCTTATGAAATGCTGAATTTATGTGCTGTTCTACTTCAGTGATACCATCCAACCACAAGTGTGATAATGACTCGATGGAAAACACAGTTCTTGCCTTGTTCAGAGACATCAGGAATTTGGTGGAAAGCTGCAAAAATCAGATACTAATTATTAAACACTCCTGAGTGCTGGATGTGAGGCAGCTGTAGCCTCACTGAGGGCTGGATTTTTTAAATTCAATTTTATTTTATTAAACTTTTTCTCCCCATCATCAGGATGCCCAGGCTGACAGATTTTGTATGTTCATGTCTCAGTTTACTGAGATGTGATTGAAACCCACAAGTTCATTTGAGAGAACTTGCCAGACACCTGTTCAGGCAGTAAAAAGTCAGTGATTTCTTTGTTTGACAAGGGTGGGACATGGATTTGCCACTGAAAGGCTCCATAACCCATTCCCATTCCCTCTCTGGCACACAGACACTGATTCAGGTCCACCAACAGCACAATCTGGGGATGATTCCCTTTCCCTCGAGGTCTGCTGTGGCTCTGTTTGATTTTTGTGGTTTAAAAGCTCCACAGCCTTGAACCCCAGGAACCTGCTGCCCTCGCTCCCAATTGTGGCTCAGATCACCTGGAAAATTGGATTTGCATTGCAGAAGTGCTTTGATGTCCGGGCCACGCTCCCACTCCATTGCACAACCCCGGTGAAAGCTCCTGGAATAGCCCAGCCTGGAGCTCTCACCTGCCAGCTTCCCCCTCTGCTTTCCATCCCAAAGACTTTGGGAGCAACTCCTTCCAGGTTATTCATGCTGGGATATTCCAGTTTTTTCCTCCTGAAGGTTTGTTCGTGTGTAAACTGCCAAGAAACTCCCAATCCCGGGGTGCTGGGGTTGTCGAAGTTCACGCTGACCCCTGAGCAGCTGCCAAAAACACTCCTGGAGTCTTTCATCCATGCAAAAAGCACACGTGGAGCATGCCCAGGCTGTGTGGAGAACAGCTCACCTGGAATTCTCCAGGCATTTATTGATTAGAATATTGATTAAGGCACTTGGTGACATCCTGGGCTTGGAACTTTGCTGTTGCCCAGTGGGGATGAGGAAAAGCTCGGAGCTGCTGGAGCCCAGGCCACTGTCCTGGAGAGAAAAATGCAACAATAAGGGCTGGGAAGTGAAGTTTTGTGTGTCTGCCAAAAGAATAAAACCTTGTCAAAGCCATTTTTTGGATAATTAAGGAAATATTAATGGAACGACAACAGAGAAATCCCTGCAGTTCTTACCACACAAAAAAAGCAAAGTTTGCTTTTCTTCCGAGTCTTGCTAAACTACAAAGTGAGGCAACATTGCTTGTAGTTTTCAGCAGAAGTTTCGTTTTTGTGAAAGAAAAAGCAAAACTCATTTTTTAAGGTTGCTTATTGCCACCAGGTCTCCCTCTGTGCCACAGCTGCTCAGGTTTTATTCCAATTCTCTATAACTTCTAAATCCTTAATAGATGGATCTATTTTTATGCCACTGATATCAAGATAAAAGTGTTAAAAGGCATTCTGAGCCTCCCAGCAGGTGTGTTACAAATTACTAATTAAGGTAATTACCAGTCAAGTGACAGGGCTCCTCCATAGTTGTCCTTAAAATTGATTAGCCATTTATTAAAATGTCTATAATTTACTAATCCCAAGCAAACAGAAGGTGTGGTATTAATCATTATTATGAGAGGGTTTGAATTGTTAGGGATTAAATAGCCAGAGAGAACTATTCCTGTCAAAGTCAATTTAAAGTTTAGAATAAATAAAGAGCCACTGAAACAGCTTGGGATAAACAAAACAGCCCCTACTTTCCTAACTAGATCAACACATAAAGTTAAATCAGCCCTTGTCCTCTGAATTTTGTATTTCTTTTGACTATGAAAAAGCGAAATGCAGATGTTCTGCTGCAGAATTTTGCATCCATCCATGTGGGATGGGTCCTGGCTGAGTTAGACCAAAGATCCTCCAGGGCGTGCAGGAAGTGAGATCCTTCATTTCTCAGAATTCCTCACCAAGTAACCTTTAAAGGAGTTCCTGGAACGGGGTGAGATAAGTCCTCTTGCATAAGTGAATTTACAAGTCTGTGAAAGGCTGGCAAGTGCAGAGCTGATAAAAGGAAATTTACTTTAACACTGTGTATATTCAAATGTGGAACTTACTGCCTCCAGAAGTTGAGGAAGCCAAGGTTTGAAAATCAAACTCTTTAGGACTGCAACCCATCCAGAATTCTGATGATCCAGAGTCCTAAAGATTCCTGCTAGCACTGGTTTTGGGGGGATATTAACAGATATAAAATGATTTATGAGAGACCAGGAGGAGATCTAGAGAGGGCAGAGCTGCCAATCCATTTCCCTGCTGCACTTTGGGGGCACAATCTGTTCAGATTTTCATTCACCTGATGTTTTTATTTAATTTTTTTTAGTGGGAGGCCACTGGTGCTATCGGTCCCAGAAGTGTGAGCTGCCACAGTGTGAAGGTACTGCCAAGAAATTTACTTTTCCAATCACACTGGTGATTCTTCTGCTTTGCAAAGGGGCTCTTGAGAGAAATAATGCAAAAAAATCACACAACTCAGCCTTTAGTTCACCATAGTCACATTATTTGTGACCATGTCAGTGCTAAAGAGGGTATTTTGAAGATATCAGTGTCTGTGGTAATTCCTCATTTTGTGTCAGTAAGGATAATGTAGAAATGTACAAATAAATGTAAAAATGTAAATATACAAATGTAAAAGTAACCCCAGAAGTTAGAGTGATGTCTCCAATTTCCCAGTTTGGTTGGGTGGTTTGGCTTTCTCAAGGATTTGCTGTCTACAGGGAAAAAAAAACAAATTTTCTTCATCCCTAAACAGATCCTCTTCAATGGCATCAGATAAACAGGGCCTGCAAAGGCAGCAAACAGTCCCCTGTGAACATTGTCACCCGAAATGTGGTTTATGACAAGAGCCTCAAGCCCCTGACTTTTGAAGGGTATGATGTGAAGGGGTCTGCCAAGTGGGACGTGGAAAATAATGGCCACACAGGCAAGTACTGCCCAAGCTGCTCTTGTGGGATTGGGTTGGGCCTTCCCTCGCTCCTTCCACGTCCCTGGAGGACAGCAGGGAAGCACAGATGAGGTCCTACCCCTCTGTTTCGGAAGTGGAACTCCCAGAACACCTCTGGAGCCAAAGGTGTCTGGGAAGTTTGTGGGAATTATCAAGTTTTGGGGTTGTGGACAAGGCCCTTGAGCATCTCAGCAGAAAAAAAAACTGGTTCTGTGCAGAAACAGAGCTGGACACCCCAACCCAAACAAAGTCCAGGACTGGGGGCAGGTGGGCAGAGGGGTCCAGAACAACAATTTGGGCGGAGTTTTATCATTTTCTGCTGAAACTCCTTCGTTTCTGGGCTTCTCCTTTCCACCTCTTGCCTCTGCACAAAGAACTCCGCTGGTGAAAAGTGTCGTGTGGGAAAGTCATTCACAGTGCTGTGCCTTATTAGCTCTTTAAATAATGAACTATATTCTTCTCAGATTTAGCTCTGTTTTCTCTGCACACGGAAATTATCTAACATTGATCAGCTACTTAGTGAATCAGTAAACAGTGAATCAATGAACAGTAATTCAGAACTGCTCCACTTCCTCCACCTTCCTTCACAATGCTGAGGATGCTGCTCCAACAAAATTATGTTCAATTACTTCAACTTTAAAAATAAATCTGTGCTCTGTTTTTTTTTTTTTTTTAAAGTTACCTGTCGGTGTTCTTAAAATCCTGGATGGGTTATTTTAACTGCCAGGTCCTTAAAGCAGAAAGTAGCAAGTGGCAAATATTTCCTGATTTCAAAGGGAAAGGTAGGAAGGCACCTGGGGAGATTTTAATAGCCAGAGATTCTAATTTAAAACATTGCTATTGTGGCAGACCACAAGAAAAAGGAATGTTTTGACTTTTCACTCATATATGGATTAATGACTTTCCCATTACAGGGTGATACTCCAGGATGTCCAATTACAGTCCCTCTTACACCAAAATTAATATTTATAAGGATAGCTCATAATTCTCATCTTCCCCAGCCATGCATAAGGATTAGGGGTTTAATCTGGGCTTTTAAAATCTCTTCTTTCTGAGGGTAACCAATTCCTGTGCTAAACGAGAAGGTTATTGCTTAAATTACAGCTGCAATTAGAGGCTGCAGGTGAGATTAGACCCTCATTATCTTCCATGATGGGCACATAGCAAAGGTCACTGTCTCAAAGGTCTTAAGCTAAATAAACAAAGCTCACAAAGACATCTGACTCATCCATTTACAGATTAAAAAGCAAAGGAACTAAATGACTCATGCACTCTCCAAGTTAATTCGGAATTCAGAACAGAAATGAAATCTCTGGGGCTGCAATCCAGAATTTTCCTATGCAAAGAAAAGTGCTGTGCTTAACGTGGAGGTCTTACAAAGTAAAATTTTAAAATATATCTCAGATGTGTATGATTTAGGCTTAAATCACAGCACTGCTCAAAATTAAAACAGAAAATCTTTAAACCCTGACCAAAGGAAATGTCACAGTGCAGATAACAGGAGATTAAAAGGATGGTTAAAACCCAAATAAACTGGGATCAAATTTACTTTGATAAAGGGGGTTTTCTTAGAAAGAAATGAAGGAATATTGGGTCTTCTGAGAGGTGTAAGAAGCTCAGACTCCACAGGTCATAATGGTTATAATTCATCTCAAATTAATCTCAGCTATGATTTTGTAAGAGTTTGGTTTCTGCAGAGCAGAATTTCTGGAACACTCAGTCTGAAAAGCCAAGCGAGAACTTGAAGATAAATTTGAATCTCAAGAACATCTCTGCTCTCACATACTGTTAATGTAGGATCTGATCTTCTCCTTTAAAACAATTCATGGATTTTTTTTCCCCCCCAGTTAAAGTGACACTAAACACATACCCTAAAGTCGGAGGAGGAGGTCTGGGGAGAAAATACAAGGCAGTAGAATTCCATTTGCACTGGGGAGTCCCAGGTGAGCCACAAAGCATCCCTGGCTCAGAGCACAGCATAGATGGAGAGAAATACCCCATGGAGGTAGGTGAGACTGCGTGTGGGTCATGGATTTCACTCCAGAACTCTGGAATTTTGAGATCCTATTGGCTAGTTCCCCTAGGGAAGTCTGAGGGTGGAAATAATTGCCCGTGGCTGTTGTGTTCCAGCTTCACATTGTCCACATAAGAGAAGATGTTTCAGATGTGACAGAAGCCAAGAAAACTCCAGATGGTTTGGCTGTGTTGGCCTTCTTTGTAAAGGTAGGCAGTGAAATTTTCAATTGCCCCTCTCAAGTCCCAGCCAGCAGTTTGGCTGAGGGATTGTTTATGTCAATATTTTATGTTTATGTCAGGTACAGTAGCCCAAGAATTAAGCCTCCCTATCTTCTGCAGGCATTCTGCCAGCACTGAGTTCCTCTACCCTTTCCTACATCCTGCTTGCTGTTATTTTTTCTTGTGGCCCTTTTCTGTTTTATTCACCACTAATTAAAAGCAACCACTTGTAGAGAAATACACGATGTGGAATCAACATATTTCCCTTTCAGGCTGACGAAGAAAATAAAAACTATGCAACTCTGTTAAGTGAACTAGAGAATATTAAATACAAAGGTAAGACCCTCGTGTCAGGGATTTCACAAGCTGTGCGGGGTGAAGACAAATGTGAGCCAAACCTGCAGCCACAAGCATTACAAGGGATCTTCCCCCGTGGTTTTTCCAGGGCAATCAGCACAGATAGATCCTTTGCCACTGAGTTCTCTTCTCCCACCTGAGGAAGACCTTGGGAGGTACTATCGGTATGAGGGGTCCCTTACCACCCCTGACTGCTACGAGGGCGTCATCTGGACGATATTTGAGAAGCCAGTTGAGCTCAGCCTGCCCCAGGTGAGTGGCAGAGGGACAGCCTGGAGGTTCTGCTGACGCCGCTGCGTCCCTCAGCCGCCTGCCCTCAGTGTGACATCTCAGCTGCCTTGTTCCCCACACACACTCTCTTGGCATCAGCCTAAACGTGCTCCCCGGTGCCAGCTGATCTACCCCATTAAATCATCCCTCAGAAAATGGCAGGAAAGGGGCAGGAAGGGGAAATGACGGCGTGAGGAGAAAGCCAAGAACACCCCCCAGGTCAGCGCCCAAGCTCAGCGCTTCGTCAGCAGCACTTCCACTACTGCCACCTGCTCACTCCCAAGTTCCACGGCTTTTCTCCTGTTGTCAGGACAGCAGAACAGAATAATTCCAAATCCAAAACTTGAGCCCATTAACATCAGCGTTAAGCAGCTCATTTTTGACCTGCAGGCAGGAAGAGGAGACGGAATTATGAGTGCTTGGAAAACACAGATTGTGCAGAGATTGCACAGCCTGGCCCAGAGCCAGCGCTTGTATTTCAGTTCCTTACTCAGAGTGTGCTCTCAGTGTGCTCGCAGTGCCCCCAGCACAGCCCAGTGTCACTCAGTGCAGCCAGGAATCTGAACAAGGACAGAATTCGTGGTGCTCCTGCCTCGTGTCACCGTGACGTGGGGATGGGCCCGGGGCCGCGTGCGTCAGGGGCTCTGGGGAACCAGCCCTGGAGCTGCACAAAGCATTTGGCTCCCACAGAAAGGAAGTGCCCGTGATTTCCAAGGCTGAAGGAGCCATCAGTTGGTGACCTCTCCAGCAGCCTCTACCACGGCACTTCCTGCAAGGTTTAATGCACCCATTAAACCCTCGGGTTCAAAAACAGAGCCAGGCACCGCAGGTTTGCAGCACAACAACTGCCAGAGTCCTCTGGCATAAAGATTTAACAACCTGTTCTGTTTTGCAGCTGTCCCAGTTCTCAGCACTGCACTTTGATGGGAAGAACTCCACTCCCATGATGGAGAATTTCCGGCCGGCGCAGCCCCTGCAGGACCGCAAGGTGCTCTGGTCCAGTGCCAGCATCCCCCTGCCTACGGCAAAGCTGCTGCTGCTGCTGCCTCTGCTCTGCAGCCTGAGCTCTCTGGCCCACTGAGCCTTTCTCACCTCGTTCAGCATCCTGGTCCTTCATTTGATGTTATTTTTGCTGTTCTCAGTTCTTTGTCTCAGCCTCTCATGAATTGTGTCCCAACACAGAATAACCTTGTCCTCCTCCAGACATTAACCAAGGACTTCTGTGCTGCTCTGGTGAAACCCAAACCATCAGAACTCAAAGGAACTGTGAGATAAAGCAATGAAAAATTCAGTTTTAAAAGCCAAAACACTTAGAGAAAGCCTTAGGCTGGATTATCCTGTAGTTTTAACCCAGCACTGGAAGGAGCTGCACAGAGAACCTTCGGGAGGAATCTGCTCTTAAGTGCCTGTGAAGGGTTGGTTTGGAGCATGTTTACATTCAACACTGCAGATCTGACAGGGAAATGTGGAGCAATTCCTATAATCCCACATTGTCCTACCTGAAGGTACAACACAGAGCAAAGATGAAATGCTCACACACAGCTGAGCAGCATCTGCCTCATCCCTTCTAGGGAAGGGCACTCACCCAACACTTCAATCCCTCCTCCTTCCTTCAGAATATGTCAGCTCATTTCAGATAGGGACACTGGGTTCCTTTCACCTGATCTGACTGGGGCTATCAGGTTCCTCTGTTATTTATTCATCCTTCTCTGAGATGCCATGGCCAATGTGATGTGCTGGGAAGCAACAGGGAGGCTCATCCCCACCCACCAGAGGCACATCTGTGGAAATTCCCTCTCTTTGGAGGGCTGCTTTTGAAGCAGGAGACTCTGAGGATCCTTTATAGTTCTTATTTGCCTAATAAAATAGGACAGTTCAAGAAATGGCTCTTTCTTATATATACATATATATATATTTCTTTTATATATAGAATTTTTTATAGTAGCATACCTGCAATATTCACATAAGGTCAAGATTCATAGTTTTTTCCAAGAAGATTGTGATTTGCACCAATTCCTTCAGATCTTACCCAGTGACTTATAGAAAATACCTTGGGAAATGGGGTTTCCTTATCTTATTCCAGTTTTCTCTCTGAAGGGGGATGTAACATTTCTCTTTGGCTAGTGCCATATAACATGTTACAGCTTCTTTTAGGATTTTAGATTTTGGCCAAACTGAAATAGGATTTCATATTAGCAGACTTGTATTTTTTTTTTTTTTCTTTAAGGGCAATGTTTGCAGAGATGACTTTATATATTTTCAGGAAAATCCTGGCAGTGAGAGCAACCACAGCTCACCAAAGTGGGGGGAAATTATTTTCATATTAATCAATCATAAAAGCTTTAAAAACCCCCCAACATGGGAAAGTAAATGAATGTATTCAAGTTTAAATGAAAGATTAATACTTTAACTGTATTTTTATGTAATTGAAAATCTTTGGAGGAGCAAACAGAAATGAAATATTAAAGGTGAACAACAGACCTATATTTCAATTGTTCTGAGTTTTTATTTCTTTTGTCCTTGCTGAAGGGGAATCCACAAACTCTGTCAGAAGAGAAATGTGACTTTTTCCCTGTTTTCTTCACAATATTTAGGGTTGAGTTTAGGGCTGGGCTTGCATTTCTGGGACAGGGGGCATGGATTTGCAGCACCTTGGGATGTTTCTACTGTCAGCAGAGTTCTGGGGCTCTATTTCACACCCTCAAGGTGTTCTCTGCACAGCAGATTCCTGGAGTCTGGCACCTTGCCCAGGTGTGCAGGGCTGGTGCCCAACCCCACCCAGCTCCCCAGACAGGGAACTCCTCAGGATACCTGAGAAATGCCCTTTGCAAGAGCCGCCATCCGTCTCCCTTCAGATTACTTCCTCAATTCTCATTTCACAGGCAGCTCTCTAAAGGCTGGAATAAAATCTGGAGGATCTAGCTCAGCTGTCATTTACTGCCAATGATAAATGATAAATCACAGGGCACAGCCCTTAATTACAACATGGGAGCATCTTATTTACTGTGAAATAGAGTAAAACAGAACTAAAAGGAAGAACAAAACCTGCTGGAAAGAGGGTGAGTCCTCTCTAAGAGCTCTTCAGCACCAACCCCAGTGTGAATAAAATCTCACTGGGCAAGGATCAGTGTTTTTACTGAGTGGCTTGGTGTTGTGGCAATAAGGAGAAGGGAAATGCTCCATCTGCACCTCTGACAGGGATTGAGTTCTCTCTGTCCTCTCCCACAGGCAGAGGTCATCTTTGCACCCACGTTCTGCTCTGGGGCAGGACAAGCCAAGGACAAGACCAGGATTAACACAGGGAATAAAAAAACCAAACCCCAGCAAAAGCTATTCCCTGGAAAAAGCAGGAAAACCAAGAAGGCTTCAAGTGGGACATCTGATTTGCTTTGTGAGGATGGCTATGGAAAAGCAATTTGCTGTTCCACAGGTAACTTAAGGTGCTGACTTTCAGGAATTTTGTCTCGGCTACGTTTGGCATGAAATTCTTTTATTGTGAAGACACCAGGAAATGACAGTCACTCCTGAAGGACAAATAGCCAAGGCATGATACAGGAAAGGGTGGGGGGAGGAACAGGAGCATTTGGAAGGATCCAGCAAGAACATTATTTTCCCATGTCCAGAAGAGTTAGCACAGAACGGCACTGATCCGTTTCACATATGTCGGAGCCAGAGTTGATGACTGTGGGGCTGAAAGCTGCAGTCCCAGGGAAAATCAAACAGCACTGGCAACTACAGTTGGGGTTAAAACAAGTAAAACAAACAGGGGTTTGTACAACCCATCCAAAACCACTCCTTTCCCAGATTTGGGCTGCACCTTGGTTCGAGAGCAGCCTCCGGAGGTGTGAGAGGTGAAGGCACTGCTCCTTCCCAGTCATCAGGGGAGCAAGGGGTGACAGCAGGGGCAGGCACAAAAAAATTCCTAATACAATATGTTTTCAGCAAGACATTTTTCTCAGGAAGCACCAAGAGACAAGGAAACCAAACCGTTACTCACAAGAAATGTATTTACATTACCCACGAATAATTCTGACAAATTTGGCAGCTCCACTTACAGTCAGCTCCTCCTGTGACAAAACACCAGCTCAAAATGAACTTATCTGGACAAAATTAGTTTTCTGTGACTGCTGGGAGAGAAGGATAAAGCTTTTTCCTTTGTCCTTTCCTTCCTTGCCCATCAGATGTGGATTCCATGGGGAAAACAGCACTTGTCAGCACCCTCCCTGTTAAAAAGATGTCACACAGCAAATCCATGTTAAAAAATCCATTCATCCACCTGTAGTCAAAAAAAGAAAGATACAGAGAAGCCTATCAAACTTCCCAGGCTGCTTTTAGAGTTTAGTAAAGGTGGAGTTTAATAAATACCAGGTGTAACATCAACCCCCTCTGATGCAGGGACAGGGATCTCATTGCCCAGGAGCAGCACCCCAAAAATCACAGCTGGACTCGATGTGATTAAGGGTCTCTTCCAACCTAAATGGTTCTACTATTCTATAAAGATTATTCTATAAAGATTATTCTATATTCTATAAAGATTATTCTAGATATAGATAGAATATATATATATATAATTCTATAAATGATTCTATAAAAAATTATTACTCTTGGAGATTGGAGGCTCTTTTTGGTGGAGTTAGAAGTGGACTTGGTGGTTTTCTTCCACGAAGCATTAAAATGAGATGGGATTAAAAAACTCTGCAATGACAGAGAAACAAATGACCTGGGAACTGAGGTGGCTGTGGAAACGTATGGAAATAGGATTTTTAAAGAAAGGAAATATAGGATTTACTGGTAAATTACAAGTACCTGTGGAAAAGGCAATGAAACTCCAGCTGGAGGCACAGCAGGGCCACAGTGACCTCAGCCAGGACACTTTTCCTTCCTGATCTCCTCCAAACTCCTCCTGAACAGACACAGCTCCTTCGAGACAGCTGCTGAGAATGGGAACATGTAGTTTTCATTATGAGGTTTAAATGCATTTCCCAAAAATAACCTGCTGTTTGGGGCTTTTAGTATCAGAAATAAATCCATATACACCGCTAAAACCTGATTATAATTAGTCACACAAGTAAAATTATGAGTGTAATTAACTACAGCAATTAATTGAAATGCCTTTGGGACATTATTTCCCTTCTTGCAGAGGAATGCAATTTGCATTTAAAGTTACATCACAAAGGGTATAAGATGGTAATCAATTTGGGTTATTTTATTATCTTTTACCTATTAATATCTTCTGAAGTGATTTAGACATCCACTACTCAAATACAGTTTGATGTAAAGGAAACCCAGACAGCTGACACTGTTTTAATGGGTTTTATTTCCCCACAATCCACTCCAAGCTATGTAAACTTTTCCCTGCCCTTCATTTTTTTATTGCCTCACAAAAATATATTGGTTTCCACTGAGTGGAATTACCTTTAGAATGCCACCACCCTTCCTCTCCCCACCTCACCAGGGCTGCTCCTTGCTCCCAGCACACTGAGAGATCTTGATGGATGAGTTTGCAGATTGGGGTGGTTATGAAGAATTTATGAGAGAGAAAGAAAGGCTGAGAAGTTTTACATTTTGCTGATTGTGCTGATGTCGATATTAAACTCTAAATAAATCATAGACAATCCCTATCAAGAGTGCAGTATCTTTGTCAACCTGCAATCATTGGAGTTTGTGGTGCACAAAGCTCTCAGCTTTACACAAAATGCTTTTCTTACAGGCAGTAAAACATAATTTTTTGCGTCCTGGAGCCCAGCAGCTACCAGGAAACCTGGGAATAATCCTGGGAGAGCAGCAGTGACCTCCCTGAGGAAAACAAAAGGAGTTTCAATCTTAAAAGAGCAGGATAAAGACAAAAAAAATCAACTGTGGAGGTGCTGAGGCTTCTCCAGCCCTGTCAGCTGAGATCTCTGTGAATGATGCCCCACTTTCTATACAGCCCTTCCTGCCAAACACTTCTGAGAAAAGGAGGATTCACCACTCATTTCCATCTCCTCAGGGCTCCAAATCACTGGTACAGCTCAAACATTTTGGGAACCGGGAGCTGGGCCAGTCCCAGGAGTGTGGAGAGAGCTCAGTCCACAGGGCGGGTTGGGAGCAATTGCCAAGGCTCCATTTACTCCAGTGGTTTTATAACCATTTCTTTTATAACTTTTTTTTTTCTGATTGGCAGGAACACGGTGTCTTATCAAGCCCTGCAAAACCAGCTCTGGTATCACCCACACGAACCCCCCCGGAGCGGGTTCCTATTGTCCCCTTGTTACTGTGGCAGTGCCAGGCCGTAAACGGGAAGCTGGGGTTTATGATCCCGCAGGCAGGAGCGCACATGTGATGGAACCAGATTGATTAACTCTAAAAACCCAGCCATTAAAGCTCATAAAACACAAACACTCCAAACTCGGGTGCAATTCCCGCTGCAGCCATGGGGGTGGTGTGGGATTAAGGCGGCAAAGGCCTGGCGGGCCCACGGGCAATCCGCAGCCCGCGAGGTACAAACGCCTCACGGAAAGCTCATGAAAAAGCAAAATGCTGCCTGTCTGATCTTAGCAAGTGCTGAAGGACCTCAGGGAAGATTCAGCCTCGGGAAAGAGGCATCAGCTTGGTGAAAGCAGCAGCCACACACGAGGGGTTCCCCGAAGGGCTGTGGGACACGGAACCACCTCGGAGAGTTAAACTCCGTGACAGAAGAAAACCAGCGCGCACAGCAAGATCTAGAAAATGAAATTAACTCTTCTAGTGACAGCTTGGACGAGTCCTCTACCTTCAGGAACATCAACATTGGGGGGTAATTTCCTCTCCTCCCATCCCTTGCTCCTTTTTTCCCTTTTGTTTAAAAAAAAAAAATCCCCACCAGTGACAGCAAAATTCAGCCTTACCAAGGATGCAACAAAGACTGGAATGCACAGCCAGGAAATAACCAGGCACATGAGGGGCTCTCCAGCAGGAAACTGCAAAGATTAGATGAAAACAGCAATGTTCTGAAATAAAAATTCAATTAGGGCCCTACCAAAAGAAAAAAAATCCCAGCTAGGGCACAGCACAACTGTGGACATGCAGAAATTTAAGATAATACAAGTGACCAGCCCACAACACATTCAGCTTTTGGTATTTGAAACATTTGGGGAATCCTAAGCAGTAAAATTGCTGGAAAATCTTTGGTACAGCTTGCAAAGGATTGTCAGCATCAGTCAGCTGAGCTCCAGGAGGGATTCTGCATGAAAATTATTGTGGCAAAGGCAACAGAGAGTGATTGAAGGACTGGATTTGTGCAGGTTGCTGTCCAGCTGAGAGGCCAGCACAGCCAGCCAAAATAAATCTGGCCCCTCTCTGCAAGCAGTCTTCCTCAAATGCCTTCCTTTGGAGTAATCTTTTATTTTAAGCAAAATACACAAACAGAAGAAAACATTGTCAGTTTTACTATTGTACACATGAATCAAAAATATCCACTATAATCATCACCAAAATAAATTATTGTCCCAGTTTGGAATGGTGGAAACTGCAGTTTTCCTTTCGTTCAAGTGGAGGACATTTTAGGGAATGATATTCCTCAGGGATAACATACATTTTCATGGATTTGAGTAAGAGTTATCATACATTTATTTATATTATGGCTGTGCATATTAAATTTAGTACTGTGGAAACAGAACAAGAGCCTTAAGTGGCCATTGTTATGTGAGAGAAATGAAGGATGACACTTCCAAAAGGGCAAAAGCCCCTTAAAACAGCAGCTTTCCATGAAATGAAATAGTAGATAGAATATATTTTGATATTTGGATGACTGTACCCTTGTTCTTCAGGCAGGTAACTCCGTGCAGCATTTCCCCAGTAAAGCACTTTACAGCTGCATTTTAAGGCAGAGAACCCAGCTAAGAAAACCCTTCCCTGTCCCCCTTTTCCCTCTTTTTTTTTTTTTTTTTTTTTTTTAAGCACAAAGCAAAAGAAGTTTTGTTTAACGGGCTGGAGCAATCAGAGGGATCAGAGCTCAGGTTGCGGACGTGTCAGCTTTTCCACCACTGATCCTGTTCCCCTCAGCCATCCTGCATTTATTTTTAAAAGGTCATTAAGCAAGACACAAAAGGTGAAGTGCAATGTTACAGATTTATAACCTGGCTGGGCCCTGCCTGGAACACAAAGCTCAGGTACAGGAGGAGTCTCTTTGTGCTTTGGGACATCAAAGCTCAGCAGCCAAAGGCAGTAAAAGATATTCAGAGGGGAAATTCACATCTGTGTTCTATCCCTCACCTCGCTTTAATCATCCCTTAGTGTATTTTATTTATTTGAACTCAACCCTTCCTCACACTCAGCTTGGCTTTTGCTGTGTCACAGCACCTGCCACTCACGTGGAAGAAAATTTTAAATTATAACCAGAGGTTTGGGCCCAGTTAAATCAGTTAAACAAGAGATTTTGTGCTAAAAGCTGATCATTCTTCAGGTCACTCTTAATTCTTACTACTTAAACTGCTGTTAGTTTGCCACTGAGCAGCCAGATCTCTGGATCATGTTAAAATCAAAATTTAGAGTCCTCTTTAACTGAGCCACTATTTGAAAATGTACACACTGAAAATAATCACCTTCTCTCTAATAATTCATTCATAATCATTTAAAGAAAAAAATAAAGAACTGGAAGGAAAGGTAAGAAGTTTAAACACCCAGTGTGACATCCTTGCTCACATCTCATGGCCAAGCTGCTCCTCTGATATGCTGCCAACTCTTTATCAAAAAGCTTCCACTCCAACTCTCTTTGTTACCAGTTAAATGCTGGGGCTGCCTGTGCTCAAAGAGTCTGTGGGCCCAGAGATTTATTCCCTGGCGTGTGTCTTTTAAACAGGAACATTTATATAATCAAACCTGGAGATAAAAAGGCACGGCCACATGGCAAGCAAACATTTCCAATGCACTTGCTCCTGAGCAAGGTCACAAACACGAGTGTGTGCTCATGGCCAGTGTGCAGCACCGGGGCCTTCCTGTGTGGAATCCTTTCCTGCCCCTTCAAGGAGTGTTTGGGTACAACAGGAATGGCTTTGATTTAAAGGGGTTTTTTATTCTGTATCAAAAGGAAATTCCAACATTCATCCACCTTTCTGTTCTGCTTGCTGGGGGCTCTCAACACTGAGCCATGGTTTAAATCATCCCCGCGTGAACTGCTGGGCCACAGAGCTCCAGCATTCAGCCAGGTCAGCCCTGGGCTCTGCAATTCCCCTGGCCTGGTTTGAACTGGAGGTGCTGGGGGATGTGCCCCAGGTGTGTCCTGACAGCGCTGAGCTGAGGCGGGATCATCACAGCCCAAATTTACTGGCTCTGCTCCTGCTGAGTATCGCTAAATGTTAGAGTCTGCATCACATTGGGGTATGTTCATCCAGCCCTGCTGCACAGCTCTTCCTCCCTACTCATCCTCCCTCTCTTGGAATCCCAAGATGGTTTGGGTTCCACTGTCCCAGGTTGCTCCGAGCCCTGTCCAACCTCGCCTTGGGCACTTCAGGAACGGGAGAGCCACGGCTGCTCTGGCCAAGCCCCTCATGTCCCCTGCCCTCGCCAGGCAGCGGGGTACAGCTGTCACCCTGTCACCAGAGCTCCTGGAGGAGGGACCTGCCTCACAATGTCCGGGCTGAGCTCTGTAATCACCCTGTTCCTTGCATTGTCTCCTTACTCCAAACAGCACAGAACAAACACCATTTGTAAGGGTTTTGATTTGCCACTGGTGGTGTTGGATCCTGTTTCTGGCTCTGCAGCAGCAGCAGCAGCAGCAGCTTCCCTCTGTTGTTATCCAGCTCCCAACCAACATCCACACTCCAGCTTTCCTGCAGCTTCTCCTTGGGAGGCCACGGTTTATTTATAAGACACATAAATATTTTCCCCAACAAAATGCTGCATTAAATGAAGGCACAGTTTCATTGCATGCTAAACATACAGAAGATTTAACCTAAAACTCTGCTTTCTATATCACATTTCAGCAAACTTTAAACCAGCAGGGATTACCTGGTTACCCAGGGATGCAGCAACTCCTGGACAAACTTCTCTGTGATGTTAAGACTGAGCCAAAGCTGTTGTCCCAAACCTTTTCATTGACTCCAAACGTAGCACATAAACCACCACCTTTCCAATTTATTTGTTGGTTTAGTTCCTTTCTTCAACCTCAGTTTGACCAAAACCTCTCAAATTCATGGTGTAAAAGACAAAATAATTTGCAAGACACTTTGAGGGAATAAGAAGCTGGAGAAGAGTCAGGAAGAATTTGTGATTTAATAATTCTATGCAAAATAATACCTTGGTAAGGGCACCAGGAGCTCCCTGTGTTTCCCATGATCAGGATCAGGGAAAAACAGGATTTTAACCTCACACAGAGATGAGAAACAACACTGAGAATGTTCACAGCAGTCAGGAGAATGTATTTCCAAAATCCAAAAAAAAGTCATCACACACCACAGCTCTCTCAGCCACTTCATTTGGACTTTGCACCCAATAAAAATCTAATGCTGAAAAAAAATTTCAGCAGCACTGAGATAAAAAATATCAGAGTACAGAGAGTCCTGCATTGCCAGCTCACACAAACACTCTGACAAAGGCTCTGAAGCATCTGCTGCTGTTTATTTGTTTTTGCAGGGGAGGGAAGTGCATGAACTCTGACCACCCAAAGCAGCTTGAGACCCACCTTGGGGACACCCCTGTGCTCTCACCACGAGTTTTAAATGCACTGCTAAAAGTTGGGTGAGGTTCAGTCATCAGGTCTGTCTGAAATGACCCTAACTATAAATAAAAGCTGTATTTTGCCATGAGTTTTCCTTATTGGTTTTCTATGCTCGCAACTCCCAGGGAAATTTAATTACTATCAAATCTAGAAGCAACCTTAATCTGTTTTCTCTTTTGTGACCCATTTTGCTAAAGGGACCTTATCAAACATTGCTTTTCATTTCCAGAAACAGGAAATCTTTTACACATGATCAAGGAAGCCAGAGGCTTGTCCCAAACAAAAGGCATAATCTCCCCAGCTCCTGACAGGTTTTTATTTTCCTGAAACAATAAATCAGCAAGCATGGATGATTGCATTTTACTCACTTCTTGCTTCAATTTACTGGACCTGAGGGAAAAAGGGTAACAAGAGGTATAATTAATATAATTAATATCTACGTGGATGCTCCGGGCCCTGGGCCAGCAGCTGTGCCTGGAGCCCGGCACGTTCTCAGGACATGATCACAGCTAACAGATAAATCTGGCATATTTTGATACTTAGATACAGGGAGAGGCAGGGATACAGCCTCCTGTGTCAGCCCAGGGGAAGGCAGGGAGCAGGGGGAACAGCAGCTCCAGAAGGGATCCAACACTTGGATCAGGACGGAAAGTGCCTCTGGAGCTGAGATTTCAGCCTGAAGGGAAGGGACAGTGGTCACTCCTGTGGGCAGCAGGGCCCTGCAGGGTTGGTGCATCTGTCCCTCCCCTCTCTCTGAGGGGAATAAGAGGGCTTGGCACAAGAGGTGCTGTCCCTGCTGCATCCTTCCCCTCTCTCCCAGAAGGGCCAAAAGCCACCCCAGGTCTGCAGAAGTCTGACAGGACAGGTGCTTCCACACTTCACACACACAAAGGTACCAGGGAAAATCCCAAGTACAGCTCATTTCCCACTGCTCCCATCTCACAAAACGGGCTCTGCTCATTTCTGAGCCCTCCTTCGAGACCTGCACAGTTGTGATCTGGAAAGCAAAAGGGAGTCAGCAGCAGCAAATGGCTGCAGGTTTGGGCAGGGATGTGATGCCTTCATCTCTTTCATGTCCCCTGCTGCACTCCTAAATCAATAAAAGCTTTACCACTTACAGCAGCACGTATGAACATCCTTGGTAATTAGAGTTTCTCATCCTTTTAAATTCCACTTTCAATACCTCAAAGTCTTAACAGAGGAAAATTCATGATAGGAACGACTGTCACCCATATTCTTTATATTGAAATTAAAATTTCAACATTGAAAATGCCCAAGTGACTCCAGTGACACCATGGGGTGACCACACTTGGTAAGAATGACCAATGCTCTGAGAATTGATCACCAGGCAGGGGAGGTGACTGATGAGAAAGCGTCACCACCCAGTGCTGCACTGACACACCCATCCCAGCCAGAGATGGCTTCACTTCCAGAGACACTCTGGCATCACCCTGGGGAAGCTGGTGTGTGCTAATCCTTGGATAAATACCCATTTAGCATCTTCAAGGCCATAAAATAAGAACAATGGTTCATTTCCAGCTAAACGTCACCTGTGCTTTTGGAAGCACTCAATAGCCAGGGTGATGAGTGCCCCTGACATCAGCTCTGTGCAGACTTTGGTCTGGTTGCCAACTCAACCAGATCCACTTCCTCCTTGCAGAAAAGCAGGGCTGTAACTGCAGCAGGGCTCTCCCATCACTGTCTGCTCAGGGGAAGGGTCTCTCACTGTCTGCAATCACCAACTACGTGAGCAAACAGCCCTGGCTGCAGCAGGGACACCTCAGGACTGGACATCAGGTACCTGCAGATCCTTCCCAAAGACACCAGAGCAAAACCTTCCTGTACTTAGGGATCACTTCACTGCTGGCATGGATTGTTTTCAAGTAATAAGTGTTATTATCATCAACAAAATACCCAATTTACCTTTTGTAAACAATGCAGAAGCTGCAAAGAATTGCTGGATGCACGCCCACGCTTCAGCTTTTGGATTGACAAAGGCATTTAAGCTTCATGGAAGCAGCACAGACACTTCAAAGCAGGAAAACAGTTATTAAAAATTATCTGACAAGAAGTGACACTTCATCTGCATCCACAGTATTTAATTTGTTGGAATAATATAGTTACAGATAAACAGGTTCACTCCATATACAATTACCAATACCTTTGTTTTAATACAGCTCATATTCCAGTACATCAACACTATTTTATTTACAAGGCATTTATGTACATTAACATCTTTCTAAAGTCAGTGCATTGTCAATAAGTTTTATACAATAATTTACAAAGTGAATGTAGTTAATAGTTAACTTAATAAATTTACTACTAATTCTTGAATTAATTTAATTTAAAAAATTAATTACAACCAATGTAACAAACACAGAAGATCAAATAACATTAGTAGATTGTGCTACCTGCTTAAATAAAACATTTTAAAGTAAATCAGTTGAAAATCTTTCACTTTTCATGGAGTTTGCGGAGGGAGGAGTAGACAAGTGGGTGTTGAAAAAGCTTCTAACCTAGGAATTCACAAGTCATCTTTGCTTTTCTTTAGGCTCAATGTTCAGACCACTTTAAAGATAAAAGATCATAGAGGATAAGGAGCAACACCTGACATGTAAGACGAGACTCATTTTTGGAACAGATCTGCTGTCCCCAAAGAGGCACAACCTCCAAAGGCAGGGAGGGCTCTGCCTGGGCAAAGACAGCCAGACCAGCTGATATAAATTCTTAAATGGATAAACCCCAGATCCTCCTGGAAATGAGAAACTCACTGAAGGTTTGGCATTCTTGTCAAACACCCCAAAATGAACCCAAACATTAATTGCAGAGAACCACGTAAGTAACAGTTTTGTTAGTGAAGGTACAAAAATCTAGAGAACTGGGAAGATGATGTATGACAAAATTACTAAGCTGCTTAAACTCAGCTGAAGAACAAAAGGCCAAAAGAGTGAAAATTTTTATCTTCATTCAGATATGCAAACAATTTAACACTGAAAACGTCTGAAGAAATGCCTGCTCAAAAAAAAACAACCCTCTTTTTTCCAGTCTCTGCTAAGACTCAGTCACACTTCCCCTCATGCAAGAAGCCCCTTGAATTACAGAGCATGTTGCAAGGGCATGGAAAGCAAGTGTGGTTTAATTTCAAGTATTTGCATAACCTGCTGTAACAAAAAAAAAAAAAAAAAAAAAAAAAAATAATTTGAAAAGGCAACCAAATTTTGAAAACAAGAAACTGAATTAGGAAACCAATAAAAAAACCCCTCCATCCACGAATGCTACAACAGCTACCTGACAGCCACAGCTTCTTCCTTTGAAATACACAGTGGATATTCACAGCCATTCACTCCAGAGCCCTTACAGCAACAACAACAAAAAACCAAACAAACTGTGGGTTTGAATTGAATCAGATGCATTTTCAAAAGTGCAAATTTCAAAAGCAACACCAGTCATGAAACATAAGCTCAAGCATCTCTCCTTCCAAAAGCTGGGAACGTTTTGTGCAATGTGCACGTTTTAAGACACCGTGAGTGTAATCACAACTACTCTCTCCAACCTGAAGTTTCTTCTTGAGGCAGCTCAAAAAAGTTTGAGCCAGCACTCTTCAGGCAGAAAAGCCATTCCTGAAACATGTTGATCTGCACAGCCAACACGTGGAGAAAACACAAGTATAATAAACCATTCAAGTGTAGAAATTAATCTCTTCTCAAATGATGATTTGGTTGTGCTCCCAACATACAGAAAGAAAGCAACTGACACACATTAGTGGTGGCAAAACTGGAAACTTCTCTTCCCCATGACAATAATTGTTTCCATTTGTGCACTTTTCCTTCTCTTGCCTTCCCTGTTTTGCCAATAAAATGCAATAAAACTGCAGGAAAAAGGAGGTAGCAATATCATGTTGTCCAAAGACAACACTACAAATTGTTTTTCCCCATTACCTTAAACCTAACAAGAGCCTCAGGGGGGTGTTAGAACAGTTGGTGAACTCTACACTACTCTGTTTAGCTCTTTTTTGGATGTTTAATTTAGCTCTTATTTGGTCCTAGTCGGCTTTTCTCAAACCATTGGATTTAAAGGCCAGTGGCAGTCTCAGATGTCCAACATCAGAAACGTTTCGAGCATGTAGTGAGAAAACAGAACAAAACGATACTACTGGGTATTAACTGCTTAACCAGGGGGTTCTTCTTGTGCTTTCAGCTCACAGGGGACAACCACAACCACAAGCTCTTATGGGTCTCAGTCCCACCTTCCCCAAGGGCACACCCCAGGGTTTCTCCCTCAGTCCATGGCAGCCCAGGCTCACTGCAGCACACAGTACTTCTTGTAGTCGGACTCGAAGTCCTCGTCCATGCTGCTCGTGTCTGCCATCTTCTTGCCATCGATCTTGGGCAGGAACTGGGCATAGTCTACCCCCTGCTGCTCGTAGAACAGAATGTAGGCAGAGTCCGTGTCGATCTCATCCGGGTGCAACTCCTGACACAGGGAAAACACCCGGAAAACCACCATGGGATAATTTTGTCACTGTCACTGTGCTTCAAACACACAACTGTTGCCCCAAAAAGTGTATTTTTAACTGGGTGTAACACAAGGAATCCCAATTTCTGTCTCCCTTCTTTGTTAGCTGGCTCCATTAATTACTTGAGAAGTCTGACAATTTTATAGTGATGAATGCAAATACTTAGAAGTGTCAGAACTGAGTTATTCACCAACTGAATACAAACTGCTGCCATCATGGAAATATATTCCTGGCTTTCCATTCTTAGTCATTTTCCCATCTTTGTACGAAACAAGCATCTTCCCTTAACTGTGGGAGCAGCTGATGAACAGATGTTACCTTGGAAAAAACCTCACGTACAATTTCAGTTAATAATTTTAGTATTTATCTGATGCAGCTTCGGAGGTGCTCATGATTTCAAACAGCAGCTCTCCACAAATGTCTGGTTTAATGGATGCTGTGAGGGGTGGAATGGGATGAGCTTTACGGTCCCTTCCAACCCAAACCATTCTGTGATTCTAAGACTTCTTTAGCCAGAATTTCTGATTCTGAATTTCTTTAGCTCTGGGTAACCAAAGCAAAAATTGTTTGAAATAATTAGAATAATTATGTGAAATAATGAGGAAAAGAAGTGCTTTACCTTGCAGCTGCTGTCATTGTAGCAGTACCACTTGTTGTTTGGGTTTTTGGCATAAGTGACATAATGACCCCCTCCCATAATTCCTGAATGGCACTGAAGAAAAACAAAGAAGAGAAGAAATCCTGGATCAAACATCAAATAAATGATTCCCAAGTTCATTATCTCTGAGTGACAATGGCTCATGACAATCTAGACAGCTGGAGCTAACTTTATACACAGAAAGAGAACAAACTAGAGAGACTTAATTCGTACTCAGTTTTACAGCGAATTTATTGTGCTGACTTTTGCTCTCCTTCCCTACAGATCCCTGTGCTGGCACGAACACAACATTTGGTTAAACCAGAGTCCCAAAAAGGCAGTTTTGGCAGAGGAGCAGCCACCTACCGAGATTGCATATAGGTTGTAGATGGGGTTGACCCAGACGTCGTCTCTTTGGTCGTCGGCGGTGTCGTCCTCGCTGTGGTTGTCCCCCTGCCCGTTGCCGAGCGAGCTCTGCTCCCACAGGTACCCGTTGGCCAGAGCCCCCTCGCTGTCCTGCCCGGGGTACAGCTCGCCCTGGCTGCCCCCCAAAGCCTGTCCTTTAGTCAGAGCATCCCCCTGCTCGTGCTCAGCACCGTTCTCTCTGTTTGCAGCCAGATTTTCCTTGCTGCTGGACAGTTTGTTTTTCCCCAGCTGGGGCAGCCGCAGGCGCCCTTTACCTCTCCCCAAAGTCCTTGGGCTGCTGTTGGGGCTGCTGTTTTTACTTGAAGGGCAGCTGGTTCCACTTTTCCTCCCCAAGGATGGAGATGCTAGGACAGAAAACATAGAGATTACTAAGATAGCACAAACACAGTCTGAATTTCTTTTCAAAGTGATTCTTTATAAAACCAACCATTAAACCCCACTCCTTCACTGCAGCTCACGAGTAAGATACAGAAGTAAAAACCCATCTTTGTGTACACACATCCATACACCTAGAAACTGAAATTTAACTCTTTTATGCAGGAGCACATCCCTCACTCTCACCCCATCCCACTTACACAAGTACCAATATCTGTTGTCACTGAGCAACTTTTTAAATTTTCTTTCATTTTTTATGCTAAAGCTTCACTAAGAAATGTTTCAAAGTGTAGTGCTTTGGCAAAGAATACCCTAAACATTAAAATTTTGTACATAATAACATTTTCCCTCTCCAAACACCAGCACTGAGTGGAATTTTCTCTAATCATTCCCTACCCATTCCCTACCTTTGACATTATTGAGGACAGTAGTGTTTAGGGAGGAGGGACTCCTGTTCAGTGTGTCCCCTTCTCCTGGTGTGCCACTGATCTGCACATCTGTTTTCCTGGTGTCCCCTTGGCCGGCCCGTGGTTCAGGAAGGCTGTCAACCTGCAGGGTGAGCTGCTTCCTTTGGAAATGACTCGGATCCCTTTGTACCAAAAAGGCACTTGGGTCAAAATTTTCTCTGGGAAATTTAACGATTTTCTGGGATTTTATCCAGCGGCCGTTGACAAACTGAAATCTTTTCAGGTGAATGATCTAAAGGGAAACATTATAGAGAAAATTATTAAAGGAAGGCAATGACATCCCAGTGAGCAATATCACTGTTTAAAGGGAGTTTTTCCTAAAACATACACATTTTATTCTTTGCTAGCAAAAATAATGCTCTGTGTGACAATTTGGATTTTGGGATCGAGCTGGTAAAATATGAAACTAATATTTTCATGTGGAAATGATGGCAAAGGTTGCTTCAATCCAGTGATTAGCACTGTCTGTTTTGAATAAGTTACCAAATATGAAAAATAAGAACTGCAGGTGTCCACAACCAGAGAGGAGATCGTGTCACCAGCTGAGCATGAGCTGTGTCAGAGCAGCTGACACTGAGCACAAACCACCACCATTTCCTGCAAGGCAGCAGCTAAAAACATTCAAAAGGATTTGAGGTTTCCTTTATTTGCCTGCACGAAGCAAACTCAGTCAGTGCCCCTCCTGAGAGCGTGAACAAAGCAAATCATCTTACTCAGAGCAAGGCGGCCTCAGATTTGGGAACAACGTGCTTTGGGTTTGCTGCTGAGGAGGAAAATTACCCAAGATCGTACCAAAATAGGGGGAAGTCTCCAAAGATCCAGTTTTTTGGTGGCCAAACAGTGGGTCTTGCACTTGGAGCAGTAGTACATCTCATCCTCCCCCAGTTCCTCCTCACTGGTGAAGGCTCTCAGACAACTGTCCAGGTTGATGGGCTCTGCTTGGGCTCGGCGGCTTTGTTCAACACTTTCATGTTCTTCCACGATCTGAAGGGAGAGAAAACTGTCTCTGACTTGGAAATGTAACACACACTGCTCAGAGGAAGGCCCTCCTCACAGTATCACACAAATAACTTTACAGGGTTGAACAGAATTAAAGATAAAAATGAGACGTGCTAAGTTTTAGCAGGAATTTTATTTCAGTTATGAAGAGGCAGATAAAATAATTCACTGTTCTTATACTTGGGCTCTGTTTATAAATTATCCATAAAGCACAACTTTATAGATAAAACTCACAAACTGTACCAGTTATTCCAGATTAACCCAGCTACAGCCTTACCTTCAGATGTGTTTTGTTGACTCAATGAGGAAATAGGTTTACTCACATGCACAAATGTTTATAGTTACAGAAAATTTATCCAATTAAGATATTTTGTAATGTATTATGATATATTTTGACTAGCCTAAAAGCATCTCACAACAGACAGCAAATGCACTGCTGTGGCTCTTTAAAAGCCTCCCTTCCACACCATTAGACCACGTAAGAGGCCGAACATCAAGACATCGATTTATCCAGAACACACTGCTCCATGACTACTGCCTTTTGGTTTAACAGAAAATAGAAAAAAGCAGCATCAAATAAATAAAAAGGCTGAAATGGGTGGTGTTTCAGAGGTGCTAACAAAGAACAAAGAGTTTCTGTTGGTATTTTACCCGTTCCTGCGAGGTTTGGTAGCGCAGGTGGAGCGCGGTGGGGTCCCAGTCCACGGCGATGTAGGCATTGCCCACACAAGCCCTGTCCTCTGTGCACTCAATCTTACAGCCCCGGCAGAATCTGAATCAAAAGGTTGGATGTGGTCAGTAAAGTGTCCAATCACGTCTCCATTAATTCAGTTCTGCTCCTTGTTCTGTATCACCTGCACCCTCCAAGCTCCAGGCCTCGCCTTCAGTGTCAGACACGTTTTTACACAGCAATGCTCAGGGTAATTTGCATTTTTACTGCAGGACTTTAACAGAGTGAGGAATGGAAGCAGCTGGGTGAGCTCAACCATCTACCTGCACATGATCCAGTGGAAGGTGGTCCTGCCCATGGAAGGGGGCTGGAATGGGATGAGCTTTAAGGTTCCTTCCATTCCATTATGATCCAGCGCTGACCAAACCCAGCTATGACCCCAAAACCTCCACTGCTCTGTCTCCACAAGTTATTTGCACCATGATAACTAATTCTAAGAGGTATAAAACACTTTTTAAAAAAAACAGTTTATGGCCTGAATACCTTCCAGCAAGGGTCTGGAATTTTCCTTAGCAAGTCTTTGTTTATGGAAAATTCCAAGCGTTCTTCCAGGGTGAATTTCTTATTGCCCATTTTAGTTCTTACCCTTCAAATGGCACAGGAACTCACAGGGGTTGATGAATTACATCTAAAAATTCAGATTTGTGTGAACCCCCCACCAAACCATGCAAGTCTGTGGACATACAAGGCTGCACACAGACACAGAGTATTCTAAGGGGTTAACAGGTTTTGGATAATCTCATTTCTGTCTCCTAATTTAAAGTTTCTGTGGCAGCAGAACTTTCAGCTCTGCAAGTCATAAAAGCTGTGCTGCAGTACAAGTCTACCTGGAGAGAGTTCTGGTGAAATTACATTCCAGATTCTCATTGTTTGATATTACCTCTGAAGTCTGAAATGTACCACAGACCCATTACCATAAATTACCTTTCTGCTGGAGTGATTCCCTGCTGTAAATGGAAAAAAGGACAATTTACCTGTACCATGGACACCAAGCACAAGAATTTCCATCCTTCTGAACTACCCTGAGGGTGAAGGGGTACTGGTACCCCATGCTGTCATCACTGAAATAGAGGAGAACACAACATCAAACAGCAGTACTCTCACTGCAATTGCCTTCCTTCACTGGGCTTGTTATGATTACTTAAAAAAAAAAAAACCCTTAAAATGATAGTTTTGGTTACAATAAACTATTAAAAGCTGCGTTTCAATGGCTTAAATATGTCAGATATAAATAATCATCAATCTCTGGATAAGAACAAAGCCAACCTTTAAGTGCAGCTACATTTATCTGTACTAAAAAGGATTTAATTTTAATTATTGCCATTATTATGAGAAATCAAATTAATACAATTTTATATCTTGCAAGCAAGTCTAAGGCACTACATTCTAATTCAAATCCGAGGCTGAGGTGCCCAACTCACCAGTCCTGTGCATGGTTACTGGCTTCCTGAGGAGGGAGGGGGCTGGCCAGCCTGGAAACCTGGATCCACACAGCATCATAGAGGTCTCTTTTCCGTGTGTGAACTGTGCAGGGAACAATTAATGGCATTCCAAAGAGACTGGGCCGATTCTTCTGAGATGAGAGGAAATACAACTCTGTCCTCATCTGTGGGAAGCAGAAGGAGGAGTCAGACAGAAAGGTGCATTGACTCCCAGTACAATAATCACCTGCATTGCTGGCCTTGTGACTTATTTCAGGCCTTGGCAAGAATCCTTAATTGTATTAAAACTGCTCAAATTCCAATACCAAATACTGTAAATTTTGATCACTAACTTGAAAAATGTCTGTATTTTATGAAGTTATGGCGAGGTTATTTGACCACGTCAAACATAAACGTGTATAATTATCATGTGGACATTTAAAAACCCCTTGCTTTTTAGCAATTTCTTTCCAAGAGTGTAGCACAAGCACTGGATAACCGTGCAAGCCCACTGACCATTTTCCTGTGCACTGCAATGATGTACCCTGTGCAGGGGCTGTCACACAGCGAGGGCACGTGGCCGTTGAGGGTCCAGCTGGGCGGGCTGCGCTCGGTCCCACATGGCACCACAGTGTTTGGCATCCCGTTGGGAATGAGGCTTGGCTTGGGAACATCCCCGTTCATCAGGATGGTGGGAGCCCCAGTTGAGATGTCTGGAGGCAGACAATTAAATGATCAATTATCTACAGCAACCACAGCTGATCCCAGGACTTTTATCCCTTCCATTCCGTGTGGATACTGAGCACAACCCTCACTTGTCCTTTCTTTAATCCTCACTTAATAATAAAGTTTTGTCCCGAGTTGCTCAACACTCTGCAGTTTAGCTAAGCAGGAAAAGCAGAGTTTTCTCTCACCTGTCTGCACAGGGCTCGATGCTGACGTGGGGGAGCCTGGGATGGGGATCTCAAACGCGCACAGGAAGCCGCTCACGGACAGCCGGACCTTCTGGTTGTCCTGAGGGAAGTTCTTCAGGAGAGAGGGAAGGCTGGTCAGGCACTTGGATACCTTCATCTGGGACTCCAACCGTGTTCTGTTCTTCTGAAAACTGCATTTATCAGCTCCTCTCTCCCTCCCATCTGCCTTCTTACACCTTTCCAGAAGAATAAAGGAACCCAACCCCTCTGCAGCAGTTCTCAGTGGTTCTCTGAATACACCAAGAGCACCTCATTTAAACACTTTTAATCTACAGCAACAAAATCTATCTGGAAATATCCATACACACTGTAGAGAACTAAGCCAGTCTTTACTTATGCCCCTGATGTCTCGACAGTGTTAAACTCACAACAGCACTTTGAGATTTATTATTGCCTCAAGGTGATTTTATACTTTTTTTTCCCTAAAAATATCATTAGCAATCAATTCTAATCTATTTACAGCAAGCCAAATTACTGTTTAAGAATGAAATAAAAGTTCGTATAGAGAGATAACTAAGCTGATTTTTTAATCATATTTTTAGTTAAATTATTTCACAGTTCTTGTAAGCAAAGTTTAAATGTTAAAAACAATAAAGAAGTAACAAAAATCCCCAAAGCATGTTGCAGCAATGATTAATCTTTTTTTCTTTTTACCTTTATATTGGAGCTGTGCACCTCTGCAAGCAGAATCTGCTCTGGTTTGAGGCCACAGAGTTCACTCAGCTGTTTTTTCAAGCCTGTGTACTTCTCATCCATGTTCAACCTCAGCCCGTATCGAACAGGAGTGGTACCATCTAATTTAATTACTTTAAAGGGGAAAAGAAACACACTGGTCAGCAACCCAGGCAAGTCTTAATGACAACAATGCATTACAGCTCCCCACTTAGTGGAGAATATTTTCCCCCCACTTCAATGTATGATTTATTTTATTTTCCCAGTCAATTTTTAAGGTCTGCAGGCAATGTCACAATGTCAGAAAATCTCTTGCTGCACATAGGCAGTAGAAAATGCTTTCAAAATTCTTTTCACTTTTTCACCATCTTTTCTTTTGCCTCTTTTCCAGCAATCCACAGGTCCTTCAGAGCACAGTTCATGACCCATATCGTATTTTCCCCCAACCCTGGTTTTTCCTCTGGGCAGATTTAGGACAACCTCCACAAGAGGGGGAACAGAAGGAAAGTTCTCCAAATCCCCATTTTACACGTTTCTGTATTAAATCCTTCAATCAAGACTGAAAATGGGCCATCCATGTTCTGTTTCTAAAGGTTTTACCTTAGTTTCACTGTGTTCCAATGAAAATTCTTGCACTCTATTATATTAAAATGACTTAATTAAAATTCTTCTTAATAAGTAGTAACACAAAATTTGATCTTTTATAGCTTTTCCACTTCTACAAATTTTATTTTATGAATGTCAAGTTTACACTACTCACCTGTAATTTCTAGGTGCATGTAGCTGTCCATTGGCAAAGGCAAGGATAAAAAATTAAAAGGGTCAAACCTAACACTTATATGCCCACAAGTTTTACATTTCACTTGTGACTTCAGCTGCCCATGAAATAAATCTACAACAATGGATCTGTTTCTTCTCAGATGGTTTTCCCAGGCCTGAAATGAAGCACAAAAAAAATATAATACAAAGTTAGAAACTGAAGACTACTTCATTGGTGTCCAAAGTTTCCCTGGCCTATGGGAGTCAAATTACTTCCACAAAAGTTATTTACTCATTTGTAATAAATAGGAAGTATTTAGTTACAGCACAAGTAAAGTTCTCAATTAACACAATAATCAAGGTATGACACAATTTAAAATATTTCTGATGGGATCATCAGGCACCTTGAAATATTTTGATACTCCCTAATTTTGAGGAGTTGTTCAAAATAGTTGTGAAATATCTTTATAATTTTATTACAACAATTAAAATTAGTTTTCAGCTCAAAGGTGAAACTGCCTCTGTAAATCACAGCTCTGACAAGATCCAAAAGGTGCTACAGTCCCAAAAATGTTGCCACAGGCAGCCTCATCAACAATTTCTCACCTTAGTACTATAAGGAAAAGAAAAAATACACCAAAAAAGCCCAAAGGCAAAGATTTGAAGCCCTACCTCTGCTGCTACTTCCCAGTCTGGCCGACCATCACTGTCCTTCAGTTCCACATATGGCTTATCATGAACTCTGTTCAAATCCTCATGAAGCCCATCCAGAAGAAAAGCAAGAAGCTCCTGTGAGTCTTGCTGTTGAAAGCCATTAAATCTTGGAGCATATTTTGCTATTGTCCACTATAAAAAAACCACCAGAAAGTCATTTATAATCATGTAACAAATGTAAAAATAAAGCAAAATATTGTAGATGAGACATGTGCTGTCAATGAACGCAAATTCTACTGCCAAGAGCTGAAGGGAACCCCTTTGCTTTCAGAACAAAAGCTCATTTACAGGTAAATGCATCATCTTTTGTCCCTAAAAAGGGCTGTAAAAGCCACTTCCTACAGCACAACCCCAGTCACACCAGGTAACTCCTCTGGCCTTACAACCACTAATTCCACCAGGACTGATGAACACTGGCCCCTTCTAGGGAAGACTCTGAATCTCCAAACTGCTCCAACACAGGTAACATCAGGAAGAAGTGCATTGAATTTCTGCTTTTCCAAGAAATCCTTGTTTTCCACCTTGGAATAACTCACCCGCAGCTTTAAGGGGGCTATGTTCTTCTGGGTGCCACTCCACAGCTCCTGAACCAAATCCCCATAGCACTTGGCCATGTGTCCTTTCATTCCTATGGGATTTGTCCTAGAAATTACAAAGGAATTAATACCACATTAAAATTTAAACACAGCTCAAGCCTGGAGATGAAGAAGGAAGCAGAAAAGCTTCCTGCTCTCAGAAACAAGAGGCTGCATTTCCATGCCTCTAACGTAGTATCTGCTGCAGAGCTGGTAACACTGAATTTAAATGATTCCTTTACACTGAATTTCAGCTTTCAGAAGCAGCCAGCCTGAATAAATGTTCCAGCACCCAAAATGCCACTGTTCTCACACAGAATTACCTGTTCAGCTCATAGAGATGCCTTCCTGAGATGAAGTAGCGTGTCAGGGGCTGGGTGTTGCTGACACACTGGATGCTGGAGTTCATGAAGCACGTGTTCCCCAGATTGCTCAGGCCTGTAGCACCCTTCTCAGTAGGAACTGAGTGAAAAAACATCATTAGAGCAGTTGTGCAGATGAGAAAATTCAGAATGTTTTAGCAGTGTCTCCTAACAGTAACCAGTTTAATTTAACCTGCTCCCAATTGTGACACTACACAGATGCAGCAGATGTTTAAAATATCTGCTCTCTCAACTCTGCTTCACAGAAATTGAGGCATTTTGTTGATGTGATCCACCACAGGCAGCAGTACAATCCATACAGAATACTTTCAGGTCATTATGATACTGAAAATTCTGGATTCACTTGTTAAAATCTTAAATATTCCTCGCCTTAACAAAATCCAAGGTAATAAACACAAAGTCCAAAATCTGCTGTGTACCATTTACTAAAGCTGTGTCTGAACATCTACAGATTTATCTTTACATCCCACATTCCCAGCATTTAAGTTAATATAAAGACCCAGCAAAGCAGCATAAAAGACCTCACCCAGTGTTAAAGGGACTTGTGTTAAAAAGAATTGTTTTAACATCTCAGTTGTTTCCTTGGGTTTTTCTTCTCATCATAATCCAGCGACTCTGTGAAAGACTCACCTTTGTGTCTGTCTATTTTACTGCTGTTTGCTATAAAAGACATCTCTTCTGGCCAGCTCATGTCTTTGTTTCGAACTAGAAAGGGACATGAAAAGGGGTTTTTAAAAATTGTTACTTACTCCAGAGAGCTTACACAGCTGAAGAGCTTTAATTAAAATTTTCTAATATTTGGGATTAGAAATTTGCTTACTTTTAGCTATTATTTTTGCTAGTTTTCATTTCAATGTTTCTAATCATTATTGGAACTCATTCTAACACTGGCATCCCTCCAAGCACACCAGTAACATCTTTAGAGAGCAGCCTTGGGATTGCTTTTGCTGTTGAATAGCAAATTTTTCAGTGCTTATTCTAATTCTCAATAAGGATCCACCAGGTCTGAACAAATCAGTTCATGAGCCATCACTAATATTTTTTGTTGTTGCCAACCAACAAAAGATCCTAAAGTACTTCAAAATAGGGACAAAATACATGCAAACTTTGCTAAATTAGCTTTGCCACCACCTGCCCATAGGTTCCCTCTGTAAACTTCTATTTTTAGTGCATAAACCAATTATAGCCCCTTTTTATACCTTCTATTACTAAATGCTGCTCATCTTGGATTTTAAGATATTCCAGTCTGTGATCTTCATCATCCAGCAAAGTGAGATAGTTCTGCAGGAGAAAAAACACCTCACAGAATTAGAGTTCTACACATACAACACTTTGAGGATCCTTTCACCTCAAAGCAAGGGAATTAAAGCACAGAAAACTCTGAAAAATAAATAGCAAGAGTCTTTAACTGTAAAGGATATTTATGGCCACTCTTAATTTTTCTGTGCACATGTATTTAATAGTTTCTGGAAAGGACTAAAACACATCATGTCCAATAAAAAAAAGGAAGGCAAAGGAGCAAGATTACCTCACTGTTGTAGAGCCAGAGGCGCATGTCCTCCTCCTTGATCCGTAACCTCTGGGACAGATACTCGTGGATCTCTTTGATGGTTTGCATCCGACTGAAGCAGCCAGTGTAAGCCAGCACCCTTTTTAAAGGGGCATTTGGGGAAGGGACATTCCCTGGATTCACAGGGAGAGAAGGGGAGAAGAGAATGGATTTACCCCGAGGTCAGATCAATAACAACTTATACACTAAATACACTCTGTGCAAAAAGTAGTAGACACTTGTAGTGCTTGTGTTTATGGGTTAGGTGGAAACCCAGTTGTTATTGACCCTTTGGGACAACAAATTTGCTATCACAAAGCAGATAAAATACCTCCCTTCTTAGCAAAACCTATTAGAAAATGCTCCCCTGAGATTCTCATAGGAAATACAAAAAAATTTCAATGAAGTTTTATAAGTTTTTACAGTTCTTTTTGTCTCTTAAAGACACGGCAGGAGAGGCAAAGGGGATTTTCAAAATAAAGGGCTTCAAAATTTCATACAGATTTCCTTTTTTGAGAGAACATTGTAAGTAAAAAATAAGGTAAAAAAAATCAGTTTGACTATTTTTGGAAGTAGCATGACTTTGCTTCAGCTCTTCTGTAAGGATGAATGTTGATCTGTGAACATGAAATCAGCCTGGCAGCTCACAATAAAAGTACTCTTAATAACTAAATTTCTTAATAACTAAATTCCTCAAAACATTCTGTGAAGACACCTGGAATTTCCACCAAAATTCTCAACAACCCCACATTTGCCACACAAATTAATTAATTGGTCAAGATTGTTGCTCTTCATAATGTGAGCTCATCTTTAAATAAAACATTTGCACTAGAGATGAGACCATGAGGGGTTTTTTTTTGAGTTTTTTTAGTTTAAGCTTCAGAAGTTCCCCCCACTCCTTACAGAGACATGAAAAGCTTTTATTATCCAGCCAAACCCAAACTGGGCAACTGCAAAACTTAAGTAGCCTGAGAAGTGACACAATTCTATTTTCACTGTTAAAAGGTTACAGTAAAATAAACAGTACAACATGAAAAGGTGCAGTGTTATATTATCACATGCAATTTGACAAGAGAGTAAATGATACCTTATAAATCAGCAAAGCATCAGTCTGGCTTCAGTGTACCAAGCAAAGTACTCAGGTTTTTTAAAAGAAAACAAACCAACATTTTCTGTGATTAGGGATCAGAGGATTAGTGGTAAGATTACAGCAAGAAAGCACATCTGAGAACTCCACAGGATTAATAACTGATTGGACAATCAAATTAGTGCAGTACAAAGTAATTCCAAATCAAGATCAAATTTGGCACATGAGAAGATTCTCTTCATTGGAATTTGGGCATTTTAGGATGTCCAAACAAAGCAGTTTCCATTTGATTAGGTCAGGCAGGAAAGCTGAATTTGGGCAGAGGCAGTTTGTGCAGAACTCGATGGCACAGGCAGCTGCTGACTACACAGAGGGTTTAGATCCTACCAAAGCAGTGAAAAATTGAGCATCTGCATGAGGGTTTTAACCACATTGTGACACAGCAAGGCTGAAGGATTGAATTTTCAGCAGTCAGGTGAGCCCATTTCCAGACATGTTGCTGTGGATGCAAATGTGTATCTGTGTGTGTCCAGATGTGAACAGCAGGGAGTCCTTCCAGCCTCTTGTGCGAGGCAAACTGCAAACTGGAGACAAATCCTGCAACACTGCCCAGCTGAAATGTGAAGCCACAACCTAAAGATTACTCTTGGCATAATCTTTTGGTGAGCACTACCACCACAGTTATGACAAAGAGATTTTAGCTGGGTGTTTATACTTTGTATTTAATTGTCTTTTTGAACTATGTCAAATAATAGTCTTCATATTCCATTCATTTAATCTCTCTCTAAAGAGCATTAAATAATTTTGGGCATCAAAGCCCAGCTGCCCAAGTAACTCAGAAGCAGTTGGCTGAGCATTAACTGAATTTATTGTGCCACTGCACTATCAGAGGCACAGAGGCACCTATTCCATGGCTACAGGAATCACTCCCAACGGGAATGCCCAGCTCTGGCTCTTCTGATCAGTTCAGCTTCTGCAGTGCTCATTTCTCACTCCCAACTCACCCATAACCATGGGAATTAACTGATTTCCCTGCAAATGCTCCCTGCTGCCTCTTCCCTTGAGGAGAGGGCAGGGAAAGCCCCTGGATGCTCCCGAGCATCGGCTGTGCCGCAGGGCGATTGAGCTGGAGCACAAGCGCAGCGCAGGAAGCTCCCCCAGCCTGGGCTGGCCTAGAAACTGCACAGGGATGGTGGTTCTTGCTGCATTCTTAAGTTACCTCTGGGCAAATGCTGAGGGAACATTCTGAGGCTCATCATACCCATATTGACCCAGACGTTGGACTGCTGGGTGCGCGTGGCCGGCTGCTGCCGCAGGAACAGCAGGTACCGAGGGAACAGCTCCAGCTCCGGCACGTTCGTCTTGCTGTTCTTGATCACCTGCAAAACATGTTTGCAACATCCTGGAGACTCACCTTGCAAGTGTGGAGGGAATACTAATAGAAACAGGAATGATTAAATCATTAAAAAATGACTGAATTATTAAAAATCCAAACTCTTTTATGAGGAGACAAAAAAATCCGAACTTCTCGTGGGGTTTTAGGCTAACATCCCCAGGAATGACAATTTCCTGATTCCTAAGCACTTTTTGAAGCTTATTAGCTGCAGGTTGTCAAAAGCAAACACCTTCTTTAGTGCAGCATCACCCTCTGCACCGCACCACAGAAGGAACATTTTTATAATTCCTGGAATATATATGTGGATCCACAACGAGCCTCATTAATTCCACTCACTGTATACTTCCACATGAAAGTTTCACAGCTGTTGAAAAAACTGACAAATGCAGGATAAGACATTTGGTTTGAACTTTGTGAACCACAGGATTGACTTAAAACCTTCATACTGTACAAACAGGCTGCAACCTACTTTTGTTGCATCTTGCTGTGTTGACAGAAAAAGCTGAAATTACCCCCAAAACATGTTTTGCAGCTCTTCAGCCACCATTTCTACAAAGATTTTTGCCACCTAGATCTGCCCAAATATGCAAACAGAAATGGAAGGAATGTTCACTCTTTTTGTGACCATGTGAAGCAGAAGAAAACAGCTCAAGCTGTGGGAAGGAACATACCACACTGAAGTGCCACAGTATTAAACTGCAGCTACAACAAAAACATTGGTGATGACATTTTCTGAGAAAAAAAAGCACATTACTTTGTGTATAAAGTGATGTGGCCTTTTCTGGATCATGAAAGGTGTTTGTTTCCATGGAGAATGTGTGGGAGGAGGTAAGAAGCCAGTGATTTTTCCCATTAAAATAATTGTCTGCACTAGAGCCAACAGACCAAATTGTTAAAAATCATAGAAATAATCCTCTCCCATCTGTGACATGAATGTTTGTGACACCAACCACCAAGTATCTATTGCTACCATCACAAAACTCCCCTCATATCCATTTTTTGTAAGTGCATCTCCTACAAGAGACTACCTGACACAGAACAAACCAACCACTCTGTGGAATAAATACACTCAAGAAAAAATGAAGAAAAAGTTCCCAATGTTTCCAAGTGAGCAGACTCCTGCAGCTCCAGCTCCCACGAGCTCCTGAGCAGCCATTCTGACAGAGAACAGTCTTAGCCTGTTCTCTTCCCTGGACTCACCTATTGCCATCTGCTTTTGAGCTCTTCCCCCAGTTTTGCACATTGTGTTTCTGTGATGCTGAATCTGAAGCAGCAATTGTTGCCTTCTCCCCACTTCATGGAATTGCCAGAGAGCAGGGACAGGTTTTCAGAGCTGCACGTGTCCCACTTTTCATTTTATAGCTTTTTAACTTTCTCTCAGTTTTTAAAGGTGAGTGTTTTGATGCCAGGCCTTTTAAACTGACCTCAGGTTTACTTTTGTGTGCTTTAGCAAACACCAGCAGCTGAGCAGCACTTCTGCCCTGCCACGAGATCCCCTGGGATTGTGCTGCAAACCTCCTGCTGAAAATCCCCTGGGATTGGTGCGGAAACCCTCCGGCTGACCAGCCACAGCTTTCCATCCAGCACCAGTCTGGAGGCTGCTTTTTCCCAGTTTGCTCTTCTAGACACAGGTTGAAGTGGGAGATGACTCTAAGAGGTTACCTTGTGCCACTGGACCAATCTGGTTGTTAAAAAGTGTCTAAAATCACAACTTACCGGCCTGGGCAAGGACAGGTTTGCTCCATACCAGTGGTAAAGTGCTCTCCAAACTGGTTCTGGCACCATGACATAGTCCTTTCCTTCCACCAGCTGTGGAGATCTCTTTAACCTTCCACCCTCCATTGTTAATGATGCAGCCTTTAAAAAGAAAGGGGTTTTGTCACATCTCAAGTGGAAAAATTAGTACACGGGCACAGAAATCTCTTTAATTATTAAAAGACTTCTAAGTAACAATTAGCAGCTGCTTTTCACACAGAGATGGTAGTTCAGTGTAGCAGTAATTAACGTTCAAGTTTCATTATTTACTATTTCTCTAAAAGCTTGTGCAGTGTAAAATTCATGTGTTTTGCTCTTGTGTCACCGACTCCAACAACTTTGGATGGAAAAATCCCATCTCTACTCAGCATTGATGCTGCTGCTCTGTGTTCCATGTTTTATTTGCATTCATACTGCAAAACCTGTCAGTTTTGTTTTACTATATTGTTATACAGCAGCAGTAAATTCCTATTTAGATGGAAACACTGAAGTGTTTGATTAACAAAGTATTTTACATTTAATGCTGCAAGCTGCCTTTTCATAAAAACCTTTCCCTTTGGTAAATTTTGTGTAAGAACATTTTGAATGTTTCTTTTCTCACAAAACACAAGAGTAGCCTTAGAAGCAGGACACAATTTTTCCTTAAAATAAGAGTAAGAAACCTAAATTTTGCTCTTTGACAGAGCAGTGTTAATTCAGAATTAAGCTCAAAAAGACCAACATGAAAAAGGTGTGACAAGAGAGAGCTAAAATATCCTTTTCCTCTATTCCCATGCCTTGGGTGCCTCTACCTTCACTGGCTCCTGGGTCACCAAGGGCTGGTTATCAATAGCTCCCGGTTTCTGGGGATTCAGCTGGAGCAGAGCATTCCCATTGGATCCAAGGAAACACTGGTTGTTATTGTCTGAAGTGTTGTGCTGCCTTGCAAAGCACACCTCAGAGCCTGGGGTGCCAGGGTACAGAGTGTCTGAGCACAAAGGAAGAGAAAAAACAGAAATAATTCAGTTCCTGATCCCATAAACCAGAAAGGAACGAGTTACAATCTTGTATCCTTGCTTTAAAAAAGATTGTTTAAGTTTGCTGTCCTTCACCCTGCAGTGAAACATGCAACTCTTCCAACCCCAGGGGTAAATATATTATCTCTCAGAATGGGATTTCTGATTTGATATTATATTTTCTGTATTTTATATCATGATTACACAAACACAGCTCTGAAACAGCCTAACCAGCTTTGCATGAGCAAATGTGGTGAGCAGTTAGTTGTTGTCTGGATGTTTGAACATCAAACTGCTGAAAAACTCATAGACAGAACTGAAGATATATCCAATAATGCATTATTTTATTTTTCCTTGAAAAGGCAATGCTTTTATTCTCATAGAAGCTGCTTTGGTCATGCAGAACTAAATGGAAATTTCAATTCAAATAAAAAGAAAGAACCTTTAAGCTAAAACTTGTCTCTCTTTCTGTCCTTTGTTTCCCCCAACCCCTATACCCAAAAAATATCACAGTAATTTATCTAGTTTCAACTGAAGTTATGATTTTAAAATATCAGATGCAACCTTCAGCTGCCTTACAAGAAAAAAATCTCCAATTCTCACAAGAACTCATTGAAAATCAGGACTAAAATCACTTTGTTTGCCAAGATGGCTCTCAAGATCTGCACAAACTCATTCAAATTTAAATCACATGCCCTGTAAAACTACAACTCTGCTTTTCCTCATGGTTTTTTGCTGTTTCTTCCCTCTTTTATTGCATGGCAGAGTATAGGATCAACCAGATATGAGCTTAAAACAACTTAATGTGAAAGTAGGGGGAAAAATCCACTCAGAAAATAAATGATAGGACAAAAATAACTAACCCCAGCATAACAGATAAACTGCTGTTAAACAAGACTTTGTGTTTAGCCACTACACACTAAAAAATCCTAAAAAAAATCCTGGCAATCCTAAAAATCCTGCAATCCAAACTGTGTTATCTCTCTGGCTGGAGGGGTCCATGCAGTGTGCAGTTTTCCCAAAAGCTGTTCTACATTAAACCTCCAAGGAAATAAGATGCTTACTGCTGCTGGTGGACTCTGAGGCTTCTGAGGCAGTGGAAATATTATCTGAAAACTTTTCTTCTGGTGCACTGAAGTCATTAAGACCTCCCATTTTGTCTTCTCCCTGTTCTGGGGTATTGGCTGCAGCAGCTACGAGGGAATTCTTACCTCCACTCAAGACAGATGAAGGCTCTATCACAACAGGGTTTGCATCCTAGAGCAGGTAATAAATAGAGAAGTTAATTATGAGCCAAGATCAAAGACATGTCAGTCAAACCAGCCACCAAAAATTCAACTCTGTGACTACTTCTGCACATCACAAGATTTGCTGACGAAAAAAACACTTTCTACATGTACCAGTGAAACATCAGCAGAAATAAACACCCCAAATTGTTAAAATAATCTAATAAACCATTCTGCACAGGATCCGAATTCCACACTTATTTTCCCTATCTAGCTACATAAAAATACACCTGGTTTTAAACAGCTATAATTACAGACTATAAATATTTGAAGATTTGTCCCTGTTGAATTTCATATGGTTAACTGAGAACAGCAAGCACAACAACAAAAACCACATTTTTTTCCTCAAACCTGCAACATTTTCACAGAAATTCTGAGGTTTTTTTTCTTAGCTTGAGAGGTGCAGTGAGTAATGGCCTTGTGCCATCATGCAAAGGATTAGGGATGAAATCCTGTGCACATCTGAGCACTTACACCAGGGTAAGGATCAAATTACCTGGCATTTCAGCCCTCATTTGTCCAATTCATTGTGCACAAAGAATACGGTCATTACATGGTTAGTTAATGCACACACTGCAGTTTTCTGAGTACTTCCAGCTATTTGTTTTTATAAAAAAAATCAAGTACTTATATGATTACTTATGAGGATATAAAAACTCTAGGTTTATTTCACTTGTTTAGCCTGTAACTAATATTTATTTCCAATGAAATTTTATTAAATTTATTAAGCATTCTGTATTTTGTACAATTCAGTGGTGCTTTAGCTTAAATATTTTAGTTAAGGGGTGTTACAGAGCACCCTGTATCTATAAAGTTCTAGCAGGACTCCTTTTATTGGGTATCAGACTACATTTTGTCATTGCCTCTGAAGTAAGTTATACCAATTCCTCCTTTGTCCAGAAAATTCAGAGTGTATTTGTGGCCCAAGCCAAGTCAAACCCAAAGAGGGCAGCTTTATTATCAAAGGGCTCAGAAGACTGGAAAGAAATGCTCCTGTGAGCATGTCTTTATTCAAAAAATATTGTGAGCTGCAGGAATGATGAAAGAGATGAGAGTTTAATGAAATTACAGTGAAAAGCTCCCCACATAACAATGATTCAGCAGAACAATTATTTTCCACCAAGAGACAGGAGCTGCTCAATTCTGAGCATTATTGGTTCAG
>NW_008237409.1:1925052-1933461 GCF_000691975.1 Corvus brachyrhynchos
TTCCTCCACACTGTTTTTTCCATCAACACATTCAGAAATACAAGAAATCACTTATTCAGTAGAGATTATTATTATTATTATGCTACTTACATATTTGACATATTCTTTCCACTGGTGCCACCAGGGCATAGCAATGAGGAACCAGTTGTGCCCTGGCTGGAGGCCATACCTGCTCTCTCTTTCCAACCAGCCTCTGCACAGAGAGAATATGAATCTTTAGCTGAAACAGGGAACTTCCAGTCCTTATGGAAATACTAAAAGGTGGATCTGAAAGCCATTGAAGCTTCTGAGCAAAGCACACACCTAATAATCTGTCCTTCCTCCTCCGGGGTGGCAGGTCGCAGTCCCAAAACTATGTGACACACCTGGAAAAAGAAAGCAGTTCTTATTAACAGGCAAATAAAAGCAAAAAGCAACTCAAATGAGACTTTTCATCATTTAATAATGGAGCGAGATTACTTAAATGTGAATAAATCACTAATAAAAAAAGTTTTTTGAGCTATGAGATTCACAACCTGTTCCCACTGTTAAGATAAAAGCACCAAGAATCTCAAATGCCCCAAGACAAACATTAAGGTGAAGAGAAAAGCAGTTTTCATTATTTTCAGGCTGTGATATCACAGGACTGACATGGATCAGATACCCAGGTCAGGATGTCTGGGTGTGCTGGAGAAAGGGGAAGAGGAACTGGGAGAGGGCAAGTGGTTGGAAGAGGATGAACTAAAAGTTAAAAAGAATTGAAAGGGAAAAAACTGGGGAAGAGTGGTTCTAGATGGGATTGAAAGGGAAACAAGCCCTGGAGAGGCTGAGGGAGAAGCTCAAAGCAGAGCAACCAACCCAAACCACAACCAAAACCACTCTGCAAAGTGCAGAGCATTCTCTGAATGTCTGCTGATGTTTTTCTTTCTCTTTTTATTTAGTTTTGAACTGAACCCAGAAGGAAGAGGCTCCATCTCCTGGACAGCTGCCTGGCCTGGGTGGGGTTTTATTCCCAGTACAAGCCAGTGTCAGATGGCTCCTATTTTACTCCTTTCCCAGTAAAGCTGGACAGGGAGTGAGGAGACTCCACAGGAACGTTCCAGGCAGCAGGGGCAGCCCTCGACTCCCCCAGACGGTTTTGCTGCTCACACCATGATTTACAGTCTTCTCCTTATGTCTCTTTTGAGGCCATCAATTTGTATCTCAGCTGGAGATTTCTAATCACTGCTAAGATGTCTTATTTAAATTTATATTACAGTGAGAGAGACCATTTCACATTCTGAATGAAACAAAGGCCATTAGCCAAGGGGAAGCAACAGATTTTCCAGCACATACAACACAGCTGGGTCTGGTGTTTCTTTTTAAATTTCAGTAGCATTGAGCTCAAATGAGATTCTTCAGATAAACTAACCCCTCTGCAAACAAACCCATTTGTTGACAAGTTTTCCACTCAGAATATTTGGCTTTTCTGTCTGCAGATGAGGCACAGGACACCTCAAATAAATGCCCAGATAAATCAGTGGCAGACTCTGCCCTGTGCTTTACATGAGAAAGTTATTAAAAAAAAAAAAAGATTAAATTAAAATCTAAAATGAAAATACAGCAGCTATGCCAGGAGGAAAAAAATATTGTAAATGAGACTTCCAATGAGCAATGGGCAACACTGGTGATGTGCAATCAGCATTAAGACAGATTTATTACATCTTCATTCATTCTTTGCCAAGATTGCAGAGATATTGGTTAGTTCATCAATACTTAGTTATGAGGGGATATTTGATGCTAGACAGGGCAAAAATAAATACAGCCCTTCTTGAGAAGGTTGCAACTTCAGCAAAGCTGATGTAATTACAGAGATAAAATGAATTTGAAGAACTTTCTGGTGTTATTCTTTCCAGCTGTGGTGTAGCTGGTGGCCTCAGGATACTCTCACTCAGTCACCCCGAAGCTCTTGGGGAAGTATCATTCAAAACACAATTTATAAAGGAGTCACAGGTCAATTAGGATTATTATTATTATTATTATTATTATTATTATTTAAACTCCAAGTATCAGCCTCAATGGAAAACAGGTAAGGAACAAACTGCAGTGGATGAAAATACTCTTTGAGGGTTATTTTCTGCACCAAGTGAGCCAGAGCTAAAATATGGCTTTCAAGGATTTAGAAAAATCCAATTCAAGCTCAATTAAAACCCAATTCAGCACATACTTAATCCTCAGCTTTCTGCAAGTGAACAGTGATAGGATACCCCAGCTTTCAAGGACTGCCTCATTAAGGAAGCAATGAGAGGTACCTTAGAGGGCCTTAACAGAAGATGTAAAGGGAAACTGGTTGCAAAACGTAACAGTAAAGAATTAGAGATTTTTTTCTCGTTCCCTGTGTTACTTTCTTGGCAAAGATTTGCCACAAAACCCATTTAAAACACAGCCTTTGTCTAATGGAAAATAGAACTGCTGATACACTCGACATTTCTGTTCATTTTCTGAACAGTGCACCAGGTTCTCTTGAACAGATGAGGCTTTAGGCATCTCCATGCACTGCAAGGAACAATAATCAAAGACAGAATCATTCTGCCAAGGCAGCCCAGAGCTGCAAACCCACATCCCCTCCTGCACAGCCCGAGCTGGAGTGTGTGCACACAGATGCTGATGCTGCACTTCGTGGCCATGCAGAAAGCTCAGCAGTTAATTACTGTAAATTACAACCTAAGATTTCCCCTAAACATACCTGAAAAAGCAGATTTAAAAATTCATTGGCAAGAGCACTCTTCACACTCCATATCTGGTAGTCCTCTAGAGTGAGATGTCCGAGCTGGAACGGAGGAGAAGCAAAGGGGAAGGAAAAAAACCATCAAAACATGAACCTGGTTCTGGTAAGATGCTCATTACATGTTTCATACAAGGCATGACAAAACCAGGGATTTGATAAAAATTGGCATCTACTTTAAATAAAATTTGATCCAATGAAAAGAAACAAAATCCAGTTTTAGCATAACACAGGCAACCTGGAGAATTAAACAGCTCTGAGAGTACAGAGGGTGAGCCACTCCAGAGTGTGGAACCTCTGCTCCTGCTCTCCATCACTCACATCCAGTGTCCACCACCTGCACCCACTCACACACCCATCACCCTCCTCTGAGGGCTGGGAAAAACCAGTTTGGATCACCAAGCCCTTGTGATCTCACCTAACAACACAAATCCCATTAATTCTTAATCACCTGCCAGGTCACAGTGGTGTAACACTGACCATGGCAGAGGGATCTTCGATTCAGTGAAGGGATCAATCTGATTTTTTTACCTGGCAATATAATTCAGAGCCAATTTTACAGCACTGGCAGTTACTCTGCCTCTCCTTACAGACCATTTTCTCCAGAGTTCACCCAGGTCAAAGCTAGCACATGAAAAGAGGTTAAATAATTTATGTAATTACTGCACCATCAGCTCTTTCCAGCACTACACTGATGATGCAACTACAAAAACATTCTGAAGACTGAAGTCTTCTTTTTTAACTCTTTGTGGAATCAAGACTGCTGTACACGACCCTTTTTTCAGGAAGCCAAACAATAAAAACCTCAAAGGATGAAACAGAGAGAAGCCACAATTTCCACTGCTTTGGCAATTAAAGAATTACAATAAGTATTTGCCCACCACTTTGTTGGCGTACAAGCAGGCAAGACAACTATTCAAACAAGTAATTAAGCATTTCTAGACATTCTTTATAGTTTTTCATAAATTATTTATCATTTCCAGACACTCTTCCCAATTAGTGAAGCAAAGGATGAAATAATGGAAGCAACTTCCACAGTACTGTTTGTGGATATCTCCAAAGAGCAGAATTACAGATAATTCCAGATTTACACCCAGCTAAATTTAAAGCACAATATAAACTACCAAGACTTTTTGTTGTGTCATGACAGATGCCTCCATGAGAGGATAATGTCTTGAGACAGCATAAAATATAAGATAAACTTATGCACTCTCTCTTCAGATCAGTTTTAACAGGAAACAACAGTTTCTCCAAAACAGAAGTCAAGCAGCAGATTTAAAACTCGTGTTAGTTATGCACAGCAGAGCCTTGCAAACAGTGTAGGCTTCCACTTAATTTCATCTGGTTATGCATTTTGGGTTTAGCTTCATGTATTAAAATGGCTTATAAAATTCAAACATGTTCTTCCTTTCACAGAACAACGTGGTAAATTTTAATGGAAAACTGACATTTCTTGAAAAAAATTCTTTTATTGACACATCTCTGCTCTGAAGAAAGCACAAGGCTTTACTTCCTTATAAATCAACTGAAGATACTGGGCTATAAAAATGACAAGGGAAGAACAGCAAATTCCTACCTTTGTGTTATCATGCATATGCAAAATATCTTCTACGATTTCAGACAAACTCATGTCCAACTCCTTCAACAAAAGGATTAGAAAACAGAGTTACAGTCTCCCAGCAGAATGTGCTCAGAATAAAAATAAAACTGTAAGAGATGCTCGAAACTCTCAGTAATTCAACCAAGGGCTCCCAGACAAAAAGGCTGTGCTTTTGTACCTTTCTTTAGATGAAAGAACACACATTATAGACAAACCCTGGAGCTTTGGGCAGGTCAGGGACACACATTATAATCAAACCTTGTGCTTTGGGCAGGTCACAGCTCTGCAAGGCAGGGGACAGTTCCTTGTCCCCATCCCCAGCTGAGGGGCTCAGGGAAGCCTGTACCTCGCTGACCCCCACCCAAATATCATGCACATTCCTCCTGTGGAAGGATGGCTTAAGGAAACAGAAGGAAATCAACCCTCAGACACCACTCACAGGTATTTTGTCCGTCCTGTTGTCCTTCCAGACCTCTAAGAGTGCCACCACCATGTCCTTGAGCTCGGTGCGAGACAAGACCCCATCCCGGTCCACGTCAAACACCTTGAAGCAAACTGAGGGAAAAGGGAATGACTTTGCTGTTAGAACCACTCCACAACGATTTCCTTTATTCCTTGCAGCCCTCTAAGCCTGCAGAGTCCCGAGCAGCTGATTTAGTGCAGACAGTTCTGAGGAGGGGATGCAGGTGTGGAGGTGAGGAAATGGAGCAGCTGTGTTTAATAAACTCAAATCCAGATTCCTGCAATCCTCTGCTGTGTTTGCTGATGGGACATAGCAGGGAACATATGTGCATCCAGAAATTTCCAGGGAATTACAGCTTGGAAGTTGCAACAATATGGCTTTGGAGAAGTAGGGAACAAAAGGTGTTTCAAAACACAGGAACCTTGCAGGGAGCCAGCTGGGAACTGGGCAGTGAGAAGCCACAACATGCTATTTACCACAAGACAATCAAATAGGACATTTGTTTGCTATTATAGATAATGAGTAGCTAAGTGTTTGCACTTTCTATATTGAGATACACACTTCTGCATCAAAATGCAGAACACTGCAAAAATAACTTCTGAAATGTAGTTTTTCCCAGTTAGATAATTTATATGAAACTACTGATAAGCTGTAAAATACATAGAATTAGATTTAATTCTCCTTTATAAAAGGAAACCTTGGTATTTAAAATTCCTCTATTTTTTTTTTACCTTCCAAAGTCACCTTTCACAGACACATACTTGTTCAGTGGGAAAAGAATCTCAAAAGGTGAAAACAACTAAACCTCATTGTTCAAACTGAAAAACTCCTCCCAAATTAACAGTTAAATTTTGCATACTTACACTTCTGTCTCTCTGCCAAGGGTCCCCTGCAACATGCTGAGAGCCCACAGGAAATTTCTTTAAAATCTATGTGATTGTCTCGGTTTTCATCAAAAGCATTAAACAAACCTGCAAACCACAAAAGCATCTCCTGTTACAGCACCTGAGAGACCCACCCAGCACCTCCACAAGGGGTCAATGGGGAACACGGGCAAGGAGAAGTACAAACACTTGTCATTTATTCTTATTAAGTGTAATAAAGGTAATTAAGCACTACTAAGTCCATTTAAAGGTGAATTAGATCTCTCAGGGATGGCTGATCCAGCCAGGGGTGGGGAGGGAATCAAGAATCCTGAACAGCTGCCTGATCCTCACACCCTTCTTGTCATGACGGATTTACAGTGGAGCTGAACCAGTATGGCCAGAATTTCCAATGTGCCTGATGGAAATTCCTATGGAAATCACTGAATTTCACTGCAAATTTGGCCCTGAGTTAAGAGCTGTAGTCATCAGCCTTCAAAGCATTTAAGAGTTCCAATCATTCAGCATTATTTACCCCATAATTTATTTTTTTTAACAACAATGACTCCACAGAAGGCAAACAATGACCAGAGACCATTCAAGTTCCACCACAGCAGCTCTGTAACTTTAAACCACTGAGCAGATAAAACACACTTAGGAACAAAAGGATGTAGGGATACATCCCTGCAGAACTGGACATAAATTCTGATTTTTTACCATTGCAGATGAATTTCCCATTTGTCACTTACTGCTGCCACTTGTCACTAAAGCCAACCTTTTGGTAATAAAAAAATGGTCACTTCAGGACTGCAGACCAGAGCTGGTGTGCAAGTGGAATGTCCCTGAACGTCCTCATGTCATGCAGCAAATGGCAATTAGACAACTGCAACCTCCAGTTATTACCAGAGTGGCCTCAGCTGGACAGACCAGTTTGGTTGTCAGTAGAAATAACAATCTACAAATCTCTTGACTGAGTCTCTTGAATAAAACCTTCCTTAATCTACATTATTAGGGAGGAGTGTTTCATTGGCTGCATGATACAACAGCTGACTTGCACACTAAGTTGCCATTTAATAGCTGAAAGTCACATTTTTCAGCTTAAAAATGGTCGATTTTCTCTCATTCAGGGCCAGCAGCTTATTTTGTCTTTACAGAATCTTAAGAAAAAAATTTAAGCAACTACGGGGCAACTTCTACAGAAAATCTGACATATTTCCTGCCAACTGATAGGAATGCAACACCTCCTTCAGCATTCCAGACTTCCCAACAAACAGAGATTTCTCAGGCCTCTTTTCCCATTTTTCAGAACTCAGTGAAGTTATTCTGTCATTCAAGCTTAAAGGACACTTCAGAACAGACACTTTTAAAGCTGTAACAGTTGTAAGTCAGCAGAGCAGCAGCAGTTCCTCACCCAGCTGACCCTCATTCCATACCTTCACTCAGGGATGGATGGATTGGAGGGGACACTAAGGGGGCAAACGTTTCCAAATCAAAGCGTCCAGTTCTCGATTGAGCTTTTAGCAGCCAGTATCGCTTTTCCAGGTCGATGATGTCCGATTCTTCCACTGTATCATCGAGAAAAATAAAACAAAATTACCTTCTTTGTCCACAGAACCTTCTTACCTATTCACCATTGAGGAGTTTGCCATCAGTAACATCATCAGAAGTGTGCAGAAGCACAGACATTAACTTCTCCCATCACTTTTCACCTATTTCTTTTTGGTGATTTGAACAGGCAGATTGTATGTGCAGTGTCTTATTTTCTCAGGGTATTCAGCATTTAAATCCTCCAAAAAGATGTGAAGTAGCATTAAAAAAAGGTCTTTTATGGAAAAAATTATGCAGTACTTGGCTGCCCTTGAAAAACTCCTGTTGGAAATTTTTGGCTTTTTGATACAGTAATAAGGCTAAATTAATACAGCTAAATTTTAATGTGGCATTTAAACATTGTATGTCAGCATTTATTTTTTTCCAAATATAAAACAGTTTGTTTCATGTTATTATTTATACTCTAGAATTATTTACAATCCCAGTAAACACTGGGGAGTGGTTACACAAACCTACAAGACACTTTATGCAGAGGAACTTAAAAGGCAATTTAAAAAGGGGGGAAAAAACCCCAAATCCCAAACCCAAGAAATAAAACAAGGTGCTAAGCAAGGATAGATAAAAATAGCCAGAGGAAGAATTTGTGTTTTCCCTCAAAACATTCTATACAAACACTGGTCTCTTTATGCTTTATCCTTGAAATTAAATATATATATATATATATAACACAAGATTAAGTTTCTGCCCAACAATACTTTTAACCTTTTTACATATGCAAGTGTGTCACAACAGTGCTTTAGGTCAGTGCCAATTAATTGGTTCTCAAATAGATCTGTAATGACAAAGCTGTCTATATTAAGAACCACGATGTGTGATCTCATTCCCAGATGGTTCTGAGCCTTTAAATCCACGCCAGTTTTCTAATAGGTTTAACTTGAGCTATTTGGCCTGGTTTAGTGCACAGAAACAATAATAATCCTGTAAGGCTTAAGAACAGAAGGGCTCCACCTAAAAAGTTGTATGTCAAATTGAAATTTTATTGATTTCTTTCCCCGTTTCTGTCATTAGTGGCAGTAATTTACTTAAAATAGTAACTTAGGTAACCTGCAATGAGTATGAAGTAGTTGTAACTACCCAGCAGGAACATCACATGATGCACCAAACCTTACACAACTCCTTGCCCTCAGCAGCG
>NW_008237409.1:1933663-1966464 GCF_000691975.1 Corvus brachyrhynchos
GTGGAAAAATCTGAATCAAATATCTGGAGTTGGAGGAGTGGAAGGGGTTTGCATTTTCCTGTAAGGTGCTTTTAGACAGTCCAGCTGGAGAAGTGACACCAGTGACAACTGTCCCTTTCCTGTGTGCCTTCAGTGCAGTCACAGAGGTGACAACCCCAGCCCTGCCTCCCCAGCCCCAGCTCCTCAGGGCATCATTCCCAGCTCTTGTGCATTCACACAGTGAGAGAAGAGCTGATCCAGAAGAAAAACTCATTTCCTTTCTCCTCTCCCCCTCCTTCCTGGACAGATCAATCCCCTGATCTGTTCTACTATCCCCTGGCTCTTGGCTGGGTTGCAATCACAAAGTTATTTGCGTTGGAAGGGGCTTTAAAGGTCACCCCAACATCCTCCATGGACACCTTCCACTGGATCAGGATGCTCCATCCAACCCGGCCTGGAATGTTTCCAGGGATGGAGAATCCACCACATCATCACAAAAACTTTCTCCCTCACATCTACTCTTATTTTAAACCCATTACCCCATATCCTATCACTACAGGCCCTACTAAAAGTCTGTCCCCAATACATGAGGAAGCAGCAATCCCAATTTATAAAGGAATATTATTCTATTGGAAATCAAGAAAGAGGAATAGAGGAGTTCTTTGAAGATCAGCAGATAGAAATATCACAGATGTGAGAGCCCACAAGGAGCGAGGAGAATCCCAGGGCTCTTCCCCTTCCCAAACAATGGGAGAGGGGAGGCTGTGCTGCCATTTACAGGAACTGCACTTCCACATTACTGCTCTCATTAGCAAACACAAAAGCATTATTTATGTTCTCTTGTGCATGACCATGTAAATCACTTTGCTTCCCTTTAATCCACCTCTGCAAGTAGGAAGAATAACAAATGTGCGAGTTGCACTTCATTCTTCAAGTGATGCAACACTGAGAATATTTAAAAGCCAGCAGGAAGCTCAAATTGTCCTCACTGAAGAGTAAATCTGCAGAAACCTTTCCCTGGCAGGTGCAATATTTATCTTTAGTAATTAAGAACTGAAAGAATGTTTTATTTTACCAAAGAACCTCTCTCAAATATCTATAGTAGAAGTTAGTTGTATTCTGATTTTTTTTTGATTGTACTTCACAGATGTTTCTCCATCGTTTCATTATTTCATCTCAGAAAAGAAAGGCTATCACAAAGCATCTTGTCTGTATTTCTGTTCACATGGGTTGAGTTGGCATGATCATTTAAAAGATACAGAATTTTCAAATAATCACCTTTAAAAGAATAGCTGATAAAAATGTAACACTCGTGCTGATACTTATCTGAGCCCCAGTGCACTGACTTTCTGCACAAGAGCCAAGCACTTTAGAAAGTAAAACTAAATAGAAAATAACATTCTTAGCACTGATTAGGCTTACACAAATCAGGTTAACCACAGGTAAAAATGTGACAAAAGAATACTTCTCATTCACAGTTATAACAAATTGTAGCTCAGTGCAACAGTTCCAGTGAATAAAAGGGAGCAGGATTTATTGGATTGCAGCACACGGGAAGTTTAACTGCAGCTGAGCAGCAGCTGTTGCACAATTTGATTTCTCCAGAGTGATTTTTTGCACATAATCTTGTAAATCAGTCTCAGGATATGCAGGGCACCATCTATTCCTCCATGAGTGCAAGCTAAAAGAAATCTCTGGCAATTTATGGTTATACACATAATCATATTTGTTACTGAAGTTAAATGAAGCATGGGAAAGGCACACTACACTTAATACCCAACCATATCAATGTGCATGACAAAACATCATATTCCACAGAGGTTTTGCAGAGACAAAGGATTTTATCTTTTCAAAATATAAACATTTTTCCTTAATGTCTGTTCAAATCACATCAAAGTGTAAACTGGGTTTTCATTCAGATTACTTAAAAAGATGTATATTATATACACAATACAGGCCAAAACCTCAGAACAGACAGGCTTTCTAGGCCAAGTAATTATTCATTTTGGTAACTAAATACATGATATGATTATTTGTGGTCACATGAACATGACACACCTGAGAAATTTAACCAGTTTACTACCACATGCTGATTTATGTCTCCCTCATCACTTGCCCATTAGAAATACGAAAAGCTTTCAGATCTGTAAAATTATGAATAATATTTTTTGTTTCAATTCTCTAAGAATTAGATTAATATAATCACAGGGATGATAATAAGTACAACTGAAGCACAGTCTTCTTCTTGTAAAGGAAGAACAAATAAACACTTTCAAGTCAAAATACCATCTAAAACTGTAAAACTACTAGAAATGAGTTAATTTAGAACATTGCCCAACAGGCAGGTGCATGACAGTGATAAACACTAAATCCCCATGCTACATCTTAATGCCATTCCCACAAAACATCCTTCTAAAGTATTCCATAGACAGCAAGCCATGAATAATCTTCTGCCTTCTGCAAATTTAAAAGCATGCTTTCATTTCAGCCACTGCTTATTACAATTCTTTATACGACCAGAACTCACCGAATATTCCAATATATGAGGAAACTTCAGTATTTACCCACCTATTGGTACAATCCTCTCTGGTTCACAGCAGCAGAAACATACCATATTCCCAACATTTTACCAAGCCTTGGATTGTCCCTCTGTTCACCATGAAGTGCTCCAGGCAGACCCCAGGCCCTGCTGGCAGGGAGGGCTCTTCATGGCGAGGCAGGAGCCCAAACAACTGACACCAAACACTGGTTCTGACTAAGAACTCTTGTTTGTGGCTTTCAAATTAACATCCAGAAGACTCTGGGACTGAGAGCTGCTTTGCAAGACATAAAATAGCCTGGGAACTAAGAGGATAACAAGTGGCAAAATACAGATTAAGTGACACTGAGGCTTTTACTTATTGGCCAGGGCTGCTGTCAGACTTTCATCTTTCTGCTTTTCCTAATTAAAAACAAACACACAGAAAGGGGGATATAACCTCGACCAAGACAGATCCTTGTGTGTGTCAGACATGACTATCCAGGTGTTCATGCAGCAGAACATGGATTATCAGCACCTTAAGGTGGGAACAGGGAGGTGTAAACAGGCACAGCTCCTCTCACAGCACAAGTGTTCACACTTGGGAAAAGCAGCACAGAATGAAACGTGCCCTTAAAAGCAGCTTTAATAAAACCAAAATCTTCACAATTGGCTTCTAGTGGCTTCCACACATCCCTGTTCCCCAGAGTGGTTGCCCCAGCTCCAGAACGTGGATTTAACACCCAGCCAGCCCTTTAATGTTCCCCTCACTGTTCTTCCCTTTCAGCCTCCCATCTTCATCCTCCCACAAAGTTGACAAACCCAGCTCTGACAGAAGTTGCTCCTTCCACAACATTCAGCTTCCATTTTGCTCTGTTTCAAAAACTGCCTCTTCCATTTCAACCACCCTGCCTGGTAATCCAGGGCTTCTCTCATTTATTGTACTAAACAAATGATAAATGTATATTCTAAAATATAATTATTTATACTGATTGCAGTCATAACTGCACCTCAGCAGGTGAGAGCTGTCAGAAAGAACAGAATGAATTTTTCTGACAACAGAGGAGTCTCTTCCATTGAAAGGGGAATTTGGCTGTTATTTAATCAGAACTCAGTGACACAAGAACTGTGTGACAAAGAAGTACAAATTAAACATTCTGTCAGTTCAAAAGCAGCAACCCCTCTGATGAGTGGAATTATTTTCCCCATGGAAAAGGGCTGAAAACCTGACTATCTAAGCCCATTACATGACACTGAGTCACACCAAAATGACACATAAAAAAGGCAACCAGCACCTATGTTGCAGCAGAAAAAATATTTCCAGCTAAATGAAGGAAATCAATGAGGTGTTCCCTGAGTCAGTGTGACAGAAATGTGAGATTTACAGGCTCCACTACAGTGCTGTTCAATATGATGGCTTAAAATATATATATTAAAAAAATGAATTTAAATGCATATGATTGTACTACAAAACTGAGAAAATCCAAACTACTGCTACTTGGTCATCTTCAGGTGTAAGACAAACTCATATCCCTGAAACAGCTTTTGTAGGAACAAAGGCCAGTTATTTTGGCAGCTTTCAAATAAAATTATTGATATTTCTGATTTAAGTGAAACGGAACAAAATTTGATTAAAAGCAGCAAGTGTGTGCAACTTCCTGTAACTTTAAAATTTCATTTCTAATTATGTGTTGAGAAATGTAATTAAAGTCATCTGCACACCAAAATAAATGTTATTTACAAATGAAAAATTAGTATTCCTTTGTTTCCCTGATAGCCTGGCTCATTAAGCAAATTTAAATGGAGTCACTGATGCTTTGCAATGAAATGGTGGCTGTTTCTAAATCAATGGGAATAACTTTGCCTGTTTTTATCACTGCCATTTTTCATGGCTCTGACATATTGTTCAAGAAGCTGGATGGGAAGCACAGTGTGAGGTAAGGCTGAGGAGGGGGGTTTGAGGCTTGTGCCAGGAGATCCAGCGGGAATGAGAAGTTCCTGATTGCACCAGCGAGTGTCATGAATTACTTTGCATTTTACAGAAGAAAGTGAAAACCTTTCCCTCTTTCTCTGTATTATGGTGTTTGCCTCAGTTTACCAAACATTATCTCACTTCCTGGTCGTTCCAAAGGGAACCATTCTCCCAGGAAAAATATTAAGAACAAGCCTTCATTTAGAGCAAAGGAACTGTCACAACAGCTCTCAGTGTTTTACACATTCAGCTGTGTTAAAAATACTTCTGTACTGGATTTCTTACTCTTTGGAGTGACCTGATTAGGCTGAAATTACTTCCAAATGCTCAAGCACTTATATTTTCCTTAGTTTTGCATCTGTTGGATGAAATTCCTACACTGTTGTAAATCACATGGAAATTTAGTAAAATTTAATTTTATCTAGAGGTCCAAACATAACTGTCACATGAGCTTTCCAAATCTGTGGACAATAACCACATCACCTACATGGATTTCTGGAATTCACTAAAAAGCTCAATCCCAGCTCTGACACGATGGTAACGGTGACAGGGATATCAAAACCAGAAGTGAGAACAACCTTAAACATGAAATAAAATCTATTAAAACAGCAGCTGTTAAATTTAATTCTTTTTTTAATTCCAAACCTCAGTTTCAGTAAAAATAAACTTTCTGTGAAAAGCTCAGTAAAAACTGTTCTGAAAGTTTCAATTTCAAAGCATACAAAAGAGCAGATCTCAGTTTGATACAGGTCAAGATCTTTCCCAGAACACTCAGAGGGTTGGGGTTTTTTCCACACAACTCTTTCTCTACCTTGTCAACGAGACCTCAGAATATTCGTGATTTTCTGTAACCTCAATGTCTCCTGCAGCCTCTCACGTAATGTAAATAAATTACCTGTTCATAAACTCCCAACTTAATCATGCATTTTCATTTCAGATGGTCAGAAAATAGTTTGAATGCCCATATTTAAAACCAAGAGGATAAAAAAGGGCACACTGCTTTATTCAAGCAGCCCACCCATTAGAGGATTAAATGCCACACTGACACCAAGGAGGAAAATCCGTGAGAGGACACAAAACACAACCAGACTGCTCAAATCCCTGACATCTCCACAACCAACTCCCTTCTCCCAGGGATCCTCAGGGATGGAATGGATGCTTGCATTACACTGGTACATGAAGTGTCATTTATCAGCCTTTTGTTTTTAGATTCAATTTAAAAACCAGCTGTTCCTTCTTTTACGTTAACACAGACATAAGGAAGCACTTCTCCTCTGGAGACAGTTCCTGAGGATGCTTCTCTTTAGTTAATTCAGTTCCCTGCCTCTACCACATGCCAGGAATATTATTTATTTTACTGGAGAAGCAAATTAAGAGGTAACACTTATTTTTGAAACAAACATTATTTTCTCAACTCTCTCAGTAGTTTTACAACCCACTATAAAGACCAAAAGTAAACCCAGTATTACCAGTCAGCCACTTCAGAAGATACTTTTTTTTTTAGCTTGCTTGGTAGCAAACTTCTATAGAAGTGTGGTAGCCTCAGCATTATTATCTCTTAAAAATAACAACCCAGTGTCCTTGTACACAACATTTTACACCACAGCATGGAAAGCAGAGAACAAATGAGCTCAGAGAAGGAATTTCTCTCGCCGAACCGAACGTAGCGGAGCAGGGAGATTGAATGAACAATGATTCTGCCTGTGAACTCTGGCAGGTTTTTTTAAGATGTGCACCTTTACTCACAGTGTGTGACCCCAGCCAGGGTCTGGTAGAAGGTTGGGGTGTCACTGTCATCAGTGAGGGTCACGTACACCCCTCCCGAGAGCAGCCACCGCGAGAAGGTGAAAGCATCTTTGTTGTGCAGCAGCCAAACCCTGAACTTCTCATAGTTCACCTTCTCACCCTGCAAGAAAAACCAGAAAATGGGAGCTGTTTTTCTCACAGCCAGTAAACAGGAACCATCCAGCTACATGAACAAAAACTGGGACAATCTCCTAGAAAAATAAGTGCTAATGTAATTTTTCTGCTTGGAGCCATGCCTGTTTTTCCCTTTCCTTTTGAAACGGCAATGGGAGGGAAATTAACTTTCAGTTCTCTCTGCATTTCAGCCACCTACTCAATGTGGCCTTTGGAAACTCATTTACCCTGAACCTCAGGTGAAAGGGATGAAAAGAAAAATGGTTACTTGCAATTCAAAACAGCAGAGGTTATTTTGATGAATTTAAATGTATTATTATAGATACCAGCTCTGCTGTACCAAAAAACAGGTGCTATAAAATCACAAACGTTCTGTTCTATCTGTGCAGGTATACCAATAACACAGAAAAATCAGATTTGGGAATAACTAATGCTGTGATTAATCACTGCAGGAACTTGTGGATTTTTTTGACGTGACATTCCCAGGATCTGCTCACTCTGTGTCTCTTGGAGCTCCCTGTTCAGGAATACATAAAATCTGCACACTCACAGAATTTCTGTGCTGTTTAAACCATTTATTTGAATCCTTGCCAAGCTGTGGCCATGAAACCATAGGGATCAGCAGACTAATTTTTACAGAACCTACAAAACTACCTCAAATAAAAGCAAACCCATTATCAGTAGACAAACTCATTATATGGAGAGTCTCATCTCCAGGGGAAATAAACAGGGGTCTGGAAAGTGGAAGAGGTTTCAAGTCATTGATTATTTAAACTCCCCTCATATCACAGACCATTAAACTTCACTGAATTACATCTCTACAGAATCCAACCATTTGCATTTGGCCACGGACTATCTGCAACTGCCAAATGCAGAAAATTGAAAATTCACTATATTCCCTTTGCCAGGCTGCTCCAATGGTTCATCACCAGCACTGCTAAAACATTTGCTTCCTATTCCCATTGCAGGGGATTGTTTCAGGTCCAGATACTCATTCTTTTTATGCCTCTTTTTCTAGACTAAAGAGTTTTATACTTTCATCCAACAAATCACAGAATGGTTTGGGTAGGAAAAGACATTAAAGCTCATCCAGTTCCACCCCCTGCCACAGGCAGGGACACCTTCCACTAGAACAGGTTGATCCAAGCCCCTCCAACCAGGCCATGAGTTTATTTCTTATTCTTTCATTTCTCCAACAGTTTGGATCAAGAGACAAGAACATTTTCTCACTCCCTTTTCCACCCTTTCCCTCTACTTTTTGCACTGCTCTTTGTAAAGGCAGCAAGAGCTGTGTCATTAGAACTCCAATTTTCCCTGGAAGGACAATGAAGAGGGACAGAAAAACTTCAGATAGGAGGAAGAAAGCATTTGAAGCAAGCAATGATTACAGCTGAACTATGATGGAACTTGAGAAACAAAAGGAAAACTCAGATATATTCCAAAGCTTCTATTTCTAGCTGAGTACACGCAATGATTCTGATGAACAGAAGTACCTATAAACATTATGCTTGAAATCAAACCCATCCTCTCTCTGTAAGGCAGGCAGGAAGGCCCACAGCAGGAACATTAAACTTTCTCACTCTCCAGCAATGACCGTGGATGATTAAGAGCCCAGTAAATCCTGCTGAGTGGGTTATTACACTATTTTCATTTTAAAAGAAAAATCAATATGCAGCATTTTCTCGAACAGGAAAATGCTCTGAAGCCCAGATTGATACTCATCTTCCTGCAAGTCTTCATAAAGTATTTCTGGATTTCTTGGACAGCGTGCAATTAACTTGCAGGGTGCAATTCATCACACCACACTGATGGGAAATTATAAATAGGAAATGGCACCGTGGGTCAGGTCCAGAAGCTGGACTGCAGTGGACACAGGATTTATGATTCCAGCCAGGACTGAGGAATGCAATCACTGCCTCCAAAGCCAACAGGACACCAGGGCCAGATCAGAATCTGGCTCAGGCAGTGCCCACAGCCAGAGTTATCTCCAACACAGACCAATAAAATCTGAAGTAACTAAGTAACCTGACAGCCACAAATAAAGCTTCCAGTCAATCTGCTCAATGCTTTCGCCAGAGGAAGGTACAATGATGTCTCCATTCTGCTGATCTTAGTCCTCTGATAACAAACCAAGCAAAAACCACTGAAAATTCATCAGGATTCCTGGAGCCCAAGAATCACCTATGAACACAGGGAAGTACTAATTCCCTGGTTTAGAGGAAGACCTCAGCAAGCTCCATAAAGATTACATTTCTCAAACAACCTAAAGAATAATTAAATGTTGTAGCTCCTGGCAGGAACAGTGATACAAAAGCAATAATATAAAACTATTATTTTTAAGCAACCACTGCTGTCAGGCATTTTTAAATCCAGGGTGCAGATTTTCTTTCTTCTCAGCTCTGTATTCTAGATTTCTTCCCTGATTACAAAAAACGTTCACATTAATGACTTGAGTTCCCACCAGCAATATTAGTATTTAAATTTACCTGATGACATGATTACCCTTGGGAAATGATCTCTTTCCAAGCAGCACAGTAAGTACAGGAGCACAGAGAATGCCTGCATTTATACACCAAATGCTGTTCACATCAATACAAATTACATGTAATACCACAACACAAAAAACCATGAGCTTTTACCCAATTTAAACAAGGTCAATTTGTTCCCATACGTGCATGAGTATGAAAAAGAAGCCACTTAATGTAATCTTGACTTTTTTGTAAATGCAACAGGAGAAGAGCTGCATGAAATACCTCAGAGAAGCATTTCTTGAGTGACTCTGGGACCTTCCCATCAACCACATGCAGCATCTTCTCCATCTCTTCACGGACAACATAACTCCCAGATTCATTAGAGAAGAGGCTGAAAATATCTGAGGAAATAGAGATTTGTGTAAACATCTCATGGCAGTGACATTTTTCAAATTTAAAGTTTACAACTGGCTGAGAATGTCAAAGGCTATGCAACAACTAAACGACTAAAAATTTAGGTTGCTCCAGTTTCAATACAGGTCCACAAGGTTTAGGTCAAGATCTCCCTTTTCTTTTACCATTGTAATCAAAGGGAAAATGAGTGTTATCAAGTCAGATTAACAGAGAAGACAAAACAACAGAAGTCAGTAGGCAGATGCTTTTATTTGTTTTGAAAAATATCAATGCCATCCTCCTTCCTCTGCCCACATACAGAGAGCATCAGGCTTTCTGCAGGATCCCAACACTGACATTTCATGATGACTTAGCAAATATTTCATTTTGAATGAATATAGAAAACAAAAATGCACTTAATTAAAAAAAATACAGACAAAAATGTTTCCAAAAATCCTGTCTTTTATTGTAAAATGTGTGCTCATTTTACACTCACAGTCTTGTTACTGTTTTAAGTTACATCACTTACATTTTGTTTTCTCCTCCTCTCTGCCTCTTGTAAGTAGAACTAATCCAACTATCAAGTTATTGAAGTGCAGCCCTTTGGATATTCCTCCAAATGAACAGTAGATAACCTAGAAGAATAAATTAGAGAAGTTAACCAAAAATAGAGAAGTTAACCAGAAACAGGGCAAACATGTCAGAAATAAGAAGAGCAGCTTGTACTGAGGCTCCATCTTATGTGGTTTTTAGGCTCATCACCTCACATTCAGCTAAACACACTTCAATTATTAATTCTGTTACACTTTTGTAGCTCTTCTGGTACCTATAAACAGCCTTTACTTAGGGAAACACAGGTACCAGTCATATAGAGCAATATAAAAATCCCATGTTAGAACCCTCCAGTGAAGACACTTCTCACTTGCTCATGGTGTTGTTTCCCCACACTTCTTTATCAGGGCTGAAATCTCCTCCAGGCTGAGCTCTGATAATCTCAAAGGCATCAAGGAGATGCAGCACGAATCCCCAAGCCCAGGCTGGTAGCAGAGAGGGGAACTCCAGAGCCCTGTGAGTCACGACACCATCACAGGGGTGGTTTCCACCACATATCAAAATTAAGTCAGGACTGGGAGTGCCCAAACAAAACCAGTCCTGGGCCTGGCAAGGTTAGACCTGGCCAAGCCACACAGTGCTGCGGTGGCAAGAAGGTGATAAAGGAACACCTGACACAGAGTGGCTACACCAGATCTACTGCTGCTCCTGCAGACACCTCGACAGTGACCTGCAGAAATCCTCTCCTTGTCCACACGTCCATCTGTCCATCCATCCATCCATCCATCCATCCATCCCTTCAGATAACTAAAATCTGTCTGCAGGCAGGGCAATGTAAATCAATGTACAGCAGGCTTTAATTCTCCAGAAAACATCCTGCAGAACCTCACTTCCATCCCACAGCGTTACCCAAATTTAATTTCCACAGGGGGCCCAGACCAGCCTCTTCTGTTACTCCAACTTGAATCCATTTACGAATGCTTGAAGGGCTAAATTATTAAAGCTGAATTTGTGCTTTATTTGGACACAACAACTGCGCAGGCTTCAAGGCAGAGACTTGAATTCCACACTTTTTATGCCTAATCCTTCTGTCTTCACCAGATGCCTTCAAGGCTACACAGCCCATGTGGGCAATTTACCTTCATATTACACTGGACTCATTACTTCTTTAAAATATGCAGCTAAAATATCCACTCACTTCTGCTGAACTTTGTACATCTCAGCTGCGATATCAGATGAGCACCAAATATTACATTTATACATTATTTCAACACAACACAAGAATTGCTCATGAGATAAACAGAGAAAAGGAATTCTGTGGATAATATCCAAGGTATCAGTATTTAATATATGTAATTACAACCACGGGCAGCTGGCATTGCTTGGAGTTTAGCTGCTTAATCATTCCTTGGGAAGAGTTTATAAACACTGAGTAGTCACGTAACACATCAGTTTGCATTCCTAAGGAAGGAACTCCACATTTTTTCACATTGGTGTGGCACTTGGAAAACTCCTAATATGCACCATCAAAATGTGATGCAATTCTGTGTTTTCCAAAATTACTTAATGCTGTTGCAGCTTTACTTAAAACAGCCACACCCAGAGAGAATCACAGCGATTTACACTTCAGGATGTAAAATTTACTGTAAGTATATGGCACATAGTAATTTTTTTCATAAAATTTAAGCCTGACATGTTCTGTTGCATGGGCAACTGAAGAGTATAACAAGATTTAAAAACAAAAGCTGTGCTCATGCTTGCCACCACCTGACCAGCTTTCTTGCACTTTACCAACACAGACACATCTCTAAATTTCCTTTTATTAACATCTTCAACTCCATTTTCCCAAGAGATCCTCCCAAGAACATTATTGTCCTGAACATTTAAAAAACGTTTTGTGTGCAGGACAATCACACAAATTGTTCGACCCAAGTTCCACTGGTTTCAGTCCTGTTTTATGTCCTAGTTAAAACTCCTGTGTTTTTAATTTAATAAATTCCTGAAGGCCTCTCACTCCTCAGGTATGAAAAACCATTATTCACAACATGCAGAGCACCCAGCCCAGCAACCTGAGGCTCCAAATGATCGGTTTTAATGAGTGAAAGGCAGAAAACTCAGGGGTTTTAGCTGCCTAATGACTTTGCCTGCCTCTCCCAAACCTGAATCCAGGATTTACAAAGCATCCCTTGACTCAAATCCCAATTTTGGCCCAATTTACAGTTTTCAAGTTCACAGATTTGATACTGCACTGCCTGAGTATGAATGCTACGAGTACATCATAATTTGTACTCGAATTTTGAGATGAGTTCTGATGAGAAGCCATCAAAAACCAATTATGAGTCTTCCATTAATTTTATTTCACCACCTGGAAACCAAGAACTGCTCTATAACCATAACGAGTGTTGAAAGAGACAATCTGTGTCTTTAAGGACAGATTTTTTAAAAAAATAAAATAGAAACTAGCCAGCAGACATTTGAAGCCCCAGAATTTCTGTTTGTGACCAAATCAGTAATTTAATCCTTAATACTGACATAAAAGGGATATAAAAGTACAAGTTAACTCGTACCATAAAATTCTCAGTATGTTACACTATTTCAAACCAACCATGCATTGTGAAAGATACATTTTTTGTTTCATCTTAGGGGTTATCAACTCTCAAAGCATCCAGAAAACACTCAAAAATTAATACTGAAGACAGGCTTTAAACTCTGGGCAAATCAGGCCCCTCTTTTTCCACTGCAAATTTTCCTGCTAAGCCTTAAACACCCACATAAAAAGCAAACTGTTTACAGAAGTAAGTAGTATCATCCTCTTTGCCAACACTTAGGAAAAACAGGGGGAAAAAAAAAGAATGGAGAAAAGACTAAGCTTAGGAAAAGGAACTCTGGCAGAGTGTAAAACCTTCAGCAATGCACACTTCAGCACTCACATTATCTAAATAAAACTGGGAGCTTGCACGCTGCCTCTGAGGTCAACAGCTCTGAGCATGCCAAAAATAGAAGCTGTGACTAGAAATGACATGAAGCAAGAGATCATTTGAAAGGTCTGCCTAATCTTTGTCTCTCTACCAATAATATTTTCATATCTCTCTCAAGAAAGGGGTAACTTCATACAAGACAATAACTTTGTAAACATGCAGGCGTGCAGGTTGGTATTACTATTTTTTTTTAGACATATACACAGGATATATATAAACATATATATGTTTATATCCATGTAATAAATTTTGATTCTGGCTATTTGTCAGTTCTTTTATACATTTGTTATGAACAAATTTATTTTTAAGAGCTCGTAAAGATTCATCTTCAGAAAATGAAGCAACAGTTACTGGAATCTCAGAGAAACCAACAGCAAGTGTTGTTGGAGTAAATAAAATCTGTTACAATGGTCTTGTTACAAATTCCCAATCTTTTAATTGCCCAACTTTCCATCTGGATATTCAGGTTTACTTCAAAGTCATCTACCAGGCATTAATAGGGTTGGGAGCAGTAGCTCAGCTCATGCTGATTCCATGAGCCAAGTCTGGAATATCATTTTCAGGCAGAGAAGGTGCACTGTGATGTTGCATAAAAAATGGGAGGCAATTCAATCAACTCCATAAACGTTTGTGTGTGCACCATCCAGCTGCCCATTATCCACTGCATTTGGCTTCCCAGGAAAACAGCAAGTTCACAGCTCACCTCAGCAACTTTGGGAGGGACCCCATCACCGAGAACTTCCCTGATGAAGCACTGCTGGGTCATATAATAGGAGAGGCCACAAGTTCTCTTGAAAGCATCTTTGAGCCGCTTCAGTTCTATGTCTGTAACTGAGAACAGAGCAAAGAAAAGAAGATTTGGTCAATAAAGATGTTACAGAAAGGTAATAGCTTAAGGAATCTCCAAACCCTCCCCTCCTTACATTTACCTTTACAATAAAAAGAGATGAAGAAATTAAACGCGTGATTTCCCCTAAAGAGTGGGAAAATGGAACTGGAGAAAATGAGATCTAATAAACTACTCTTGCTTGAAAAGAGAGAAGGGAAGCAGACCTACAGTTACCATCAATGTGAACAACAGCTCACTGCCTAAGTTTTCTGACTACAATAGTGGATTGTAATTTGTTCTAAATTCAGCACCATTCTTGTCGCACAAAGGAAAATAAGGCAGCTTTATGATCAATTTTGCATTGCATGTAAGCCAGAGAAATTATCTGCAACCAGCAGTGGTGAATATTATTAAGAGCAGCTCCAACAGCATCTTTCAGGCAGTTTCATCTGTTAATCAGCCTGCTTTTCTAAATTAAAACAAAGAGAGTACTTCACCACCACTACAAGTTCATGAGACAGTGCAGTGAGGTGTGATTTAATAGGAATAAAATGTTGGACTACATGTAATTCTTCACCCAAGATTCCCTTGCACATCCAAAATCTGCTTGCCAGCTATACCTGTTCAAGCTTGTTCACAACTGTAAAGGTGGAAAATGTGATGACATCCCGCTCATCCTGGCCTGGGAGCTCCCTGGAAAGCAGTGCTGCCTTCAGATTTTACAAGCACAAAGCAACTTTCTAAGAAAGTGTTTAAGAAAGGAAGGACCTCGTGGAACAAAACAAGCCCTCTGTCTAAAGCCAAGCTGCAGGGAATGGCACACGATGCCCTGGAAGTTCCTGTGGGGTGCAGGAGGAGTATTTACCATGCAGAAGCCCCGAGAAATGATGCTGCACATGGGAGCTGTGTCACTGTATTTATAGCAAGGCATTTTCCTTACCCTGCTATCACACGCCAGACAGAAACAACACTGCCACGGCCAAAGACTTGTGGAGCTTCTTGTCAGCCAAAAAAACCCAGAGCACCTGAGGGCTTCATCCAGCACTCAGTAAAACTTCTACTTTTCAATTAATTCATTCATTCATCAAAAGCAAAAATCAATCCTTAGAAGTAAATCACATTAAAACATTTCTCCCTAATTTTAATCCGAGTCAACACCGAAACAGATCTTGGCTTCACTTAGCAATTGTGTGTGGAAACAGAAATTGGGTTATGTTTCCTCTCAAATTTTATTACAGATTCTAGGTACTTCTGGCCATAAAGAAAAAATTCAAAGTATCTAAGGGATAAACCTCAATTGTGACCCACACAGCACCAGAGCTATCAATTAGCACAGTGGTGATTATCATTATCACACATCTTGTTTTACTAAAACGAGCCTGCTTTAATTACATGGCAGAAGAATGTTGGTTTCATACTGTTACCTGGCTTACGAGGTTTTTAAATTCCATTATTTCATATTAACATCTACCCAGAGTCACTGTGTGCCTTTCCATGTGATGCTTTAATGAACACTCAGGGAGGAAATGAAGAGAAGTGCTTCACCTCCTCTCACCTCTAAGCACAACGTCACTACAGCAAATCTTCAGCCAGCAGGGACAATTCCCCACACTTAATGAGTGGTGGGATTGCTTGGGGAGCATGGATAGGAGAAGCTACTGGCTTTGTAATTTTGGCAAAGCAAAGCAAACAACCTGGATCCTAGACTAAACCAAGCAACAGTTCTTGGATGAAAATATTCTCATTTATTGCAGTTTTTAAATGCCTGCACACACACACATATTTTTAACAAAAATAGACTCTGTGTTCTGTTTTTTTCTCCCCCTCTGTTAATTTTTTGATCTCCTCACCATTTAATCCAATCTGGTTTGGGGTTATTTGGCAAAAGTTTCTATACAAACAAAGCATTTGCTAAGCTGATGCTTACAGCATCCATGACTGCCCAGTGTGCACCCCAGGCAGTGCTCAGGAGTAGGAAAATCCCATATAAATGTATTTCCCATAATCCATGGGAGTGATTGGAGTGCCAGTCAAGGTGAGGAGAAGGTTAGGCACAAGACTTGTCAAGCAATACTCCCAAGACTTTCAAAAAGAACCACACTATCAGTATATTTAACAGGCATGGTAAGTGGATGCTGCCAATCCATGTTACATTTCAAAAGCAAGTTATTATTGCCAGAGCCCACTCAGTATTATTGTTTGCAGGCAGAAACTACAAAAAAGGTCATGGAATAGCAGGAAAGGTAATTACTTCCATTCCTTCCCCAGGAGCCATTAAAATGACTGATGCTGGCCATTTAAAATCATCTGCAAAGCTTTGTAAAGATAAGTTCATTATACATTTAGATCCATGCACATGAAAGTACAACTGAAATGAGAAGAGCATAAATCAAAAATATTATCAATGTTTACTACGAGTCTGGAAGGCAAAATATTTGAATACAAAATCCCAACACGAAAGCACCAATTATTCAACAGAGATAGAACACGATAGCGTGTTGAGAGGAAATAAAACTAAGTCTTCAATTATTAAAGGAACATTTCTAGAAGCAATACATCTATTACTATAATAATATTAGAAATTGGAGCACTCACATCCCCAGAAGCTGCCTTTTTTCTCTCAATTCCACAAGCCCAACACAGGAAGCACCACAGAACACAGAGGCGTTTTTCATCCTGCCTTTAGACACCAGGGTAGTTGACAAACCTGCCTCCTACACTGACTGAAGTTCTTTCATTAGGAGTATTCACTTTTTCCAAAGGCACAGACTCCCCAAACACTTCCAGGAGCCAGTTGTCTACGAACACCTCTGAGAAGAGCATTCACAAGCTGCTGTCATTAGACACACGAGACAGACACTACACTATGGGGTGCACCCTTGCTGTATTCACAGCCTGACAGGGAAAAACAGACACTGACAACTTCCCAGAATAAGCTCATGGTAGCAAACACAGCAAAAACCATCTTTGCATCCCACCTGCCAATAACAGGTGGCACAACCTCAATATTGCTGCAGGGAAAGTGACTCAATTGGAAATGCACATTTAATTCCTTACACCTTGAGACCACACAAGCGACCTTTTGACTGTAAGGTTGATTCAAGGTAACAAAACCAAGTTTCACTAATTAGATATTGTGTGATAATTCTTTAAAACAAAAAAAAAAATCTATCTGCCCACTTCCAAAAACCACCAATGAAGCAAAGTCCCAGACTGTCACTGTGTCTATGTTAACTTTGCTAACACAAACCTCCTGTGCCACCTCAGCTGAAGGGTTTCCAGTAAAGCTGCAGACAGTTTAACAGGAGATTAGTGCTGCATCCAACTCTCCAGGGAATATTCCAGCTCCAGTTTGTTTAATAAAGTTTAAATGAAACCACGCAACCTCAGCTAAAAATGTCACCCAGCTTAAAGTAATTGTAACAAACCTTCAGCTCACCAGCTGCCGAGGGTATTTTTAGTTTCCTAGTGTTACTTAAACTTCAGGCTGTTTATATGGATGTACTACTCCACATTTTTGTTTTAATTCCCATCTATCCAGATAACAAAATGCACAGTGCCTTCCAAAACTGGCGCATGCTGGAAAGCAACCACCTGGTTCTGCTCTGCCTTTACTCCATGTATTTATCACCAAATCACCCTGGAGTCTGTCTTCCTTTTGGGCTGAAACTGTATCTGAAGCTCAGACTATGCAAGTCCAACTCTAGACTTAAACCTTGTTTTGCCACCCCTATAAAACTGTTCAAACCAAGCTGGAGGAAATCAACCCTTCCAGTGGAGCTTTGCAAGTTTTGCAGCCACATTCTCCATTCATTTTAGAATCTCTATTCGCTTGAGACACTTCTTTCTTTCCACATCCTACAGCTCTAATCCCACTCCCACCTTCTTGACTTTTATCTGGGAAGGTTCTAAAATACCCTGTGGGCAGTGTATGGTTTGGGCTATGGCACCACCTCTGTGCCCTCCGAAGATCACACTGAAAGGACAATTTTAGACAACAAAAACTGGGCAGCAAAATACCTGCCTCAGCAAAAGCTGCTCTGCTGTTACCAGGCTGCTAGTGAAAAATATTAAGAGTCATCATAAAAATATAACTTCATGACTAAATACACATAATATTGATATTTTTGCTCGTTCATGTCCTGTTTTGGAAAAAGAGAGAGAAGAAAATTGTTACATCAAAGCCAATTCCTCACTAAGCGAAGTACCTACACTGCACATTCTGTGATACTTCCTTAGAGGCTGCTGGATCTGAGCTAAGGTTTGCAAAAATTACCTCAATAAAGTGTTTTATTCAAATACCATACGAAAGAACTTAAAATCTTCCTTAATTTTATATATATTTGATGATGTAACTATTGAATATAAGGAATACAAGAACTGCCACACACTACAGTCTCTGCTTAAAGGTTAAAAGAAGTGGCTGGACAGGCCTAGTGGAGTTATTACAATTTAAATAAAAATTATTATACACCTCACCTGTGATATATGCATCAAAAGCAAACACAATAAGTGTATTTTAAATTCCTATTTAATATTTATTTGCAAAGTCAGATCAGCCACATAAACACCTTCCCTTATAATGCTTTTCCCCCCATCCTTCAAAATTGAAGCACACTGATGTAAAATGCTGAGAAATACAGGATGAGACCCCAACCAGAGCTTTCCAAAGCAGCCACTTGTCTGATGGAGCAAAGGTGAAGTATAAAAGCATTTGAACTCTTAACACTGCCTGAGACACGCAGGCAAGAGACACTTAACCTCTCCATGTCTTCTCTCAGCACTAAAACGGATATAAATTCCAGCCTGCATCAGACAGATGTGTGATAAATGAGCTAAGGTATTGTATAAAACCACTACAAGCTACTACTGAAATGCTGATTTAATCAGTGAAAAGGGCAGAATTCCAAGTGTTTAACTGAAGGAAGGTGGAATTAATCTGTCCTGGCTACTATAAACTGACCAATTAACATCAGGTAGAACTAATTGGACACGGAAACACCTCCAGAATCACAAAAGCTCCACACAAATCATCACTGCCATTAGGAGGAGTAGCAGTAACCACAACCAAAAAGCCGATTTCTGTCTCAAAAGCCTGAAATACTTCATTTGACTGCATGAAAAGAAAGGATTTATTCTGGTTCACAGGTTCCCAGCACAAAACCCAGACCAGCCCAACCAAGGCAGAAAACCACAATGTATCGACATCGCTGAAAGTCAAAACAGGAACAAAGTATTGCATACACAGGAAAAGAAAACACAGGATAAAAAGGTCAGTCAAGGTGAAGGGTCAAGAATCTTTCGAGCTCATCTGACTGAAGTACTGGTATTTTCCCCCAGAAATGGAAGCATCAAAATGCCCCTAATACTCTCCAAACACACCCCCAAAATCTGAATTTCTAATGTCACTACTGAATGAAAAGCAGCTTGCTAAGTCAGTGTCTTAAAAAACAAAATCCCACCAGCCCTGCACATCACAAGTACACAAAGCAAGCAGTAATTTGCAACTATCAGCATAACATTGCATTTATTCTTTACTAAAAATAACCAAATTTGAATTCTAATAAAACTAACAACTTGCTCATCCTTCAGAAAGCAAGAAAAAAAAATCACCTGTCTCACATTCTTCCTCACTTCCAGCTCACGTTTTCATAATTCTAATATTTTGATTTTTAAGTGACAGTTTTAGAGGTTCAATATCAAACTCGCAGGGCATATAATTCTCTAACCAGACAATTATCTTCCCTGTAATCACTTGCTCAATATTTCCCTTAGGAATCTTCATCCTAGTTATACATGGAAATTTTATTACTTTTTTCATTAGTCTTTATTGTGACTTAATGGCTGTGGTTATGAAGTTGTCAAGAACCAAAGCAATTACTAAAAAGCTTCAAAGAGGTAAAATGTGCAAGTGAAAGTAAAGCGTGTTTGGGAACAACCCCAAATTGGAGGAACCAACTGCAAAACACAATTGAGATAAATGAACCAGCTATGACTAAAAAGTCAACCTCCACACCCACACACTCCTGCTAAAAAGGAATCCACTTGGGAATATTTTGGGAGAAAACACAGACAAAAAATTCCTGCCTTCCCTAATGGAAAAATGAATTCTCTCTTAAGGAATCTTTTGTAACTGGAATATCAGAAATTCAGTTGACAAAGGGCACCTCCATAAAGGCTTCATAGTCTTTAACATATTTACCAATAACAAGAATTAGAGGATAACAACACCACGGTTTGGGTATTTTTAAAAAAATGGAATTATTCAATCCAGCTGTATTTTTTCCTCCCACCTATTCTTTGCTTTTGGTAGCAGTGGCTCATCCTGTGCATAAAGCTTTCCCTGGTTCTATCAGACCTTCCCCTAATGCATATCAAAGGTTTAACATCTCTGTGCAGGGAGTGGAAGGAGATTTAGTCATTACAATAGGATTTGCCAATTTTCTGTAACACGAATACTTAGCATTTAGTGATGCTTTTAATCTTCAAAGAGCTTACTCCTCACAGTCCCCATCCCCAAAAGAATGCCAGCATTCCCAGCCTGTTTTATCCCCCTCTATCTCCATCAGGGCACGTTGCTGTTTGGATTAACTCTCCCAGTAAGCTCAGTGTGGAGAGGAACTGGTACATAACAGCCAGTGGGGGGGGGGAAAGGGGGGGAAGAAAAAAAAAAATAACAACAGTGAAATAATCCTCCCACCATCTGAGCTTGGAAATCTTATTGGCTATATTTTAGATCCTCAGGAATTAAAGGAGCTCCCTGGTCCAACCCTGTGAGCCACGGGATAAAAAGAACCTGAAAAGAACCTGAAAAGTCACAAAACTTTGCAGATCAGCAAAATCAAATTTACCATTTTTACAACTGCAAATTTAAGCAGAATCAACTGCGATATTAGGGACAAAAGTGGTTCCTGTTATCAAGTAAAGAACTGGTAAACTCATTCTCCAGGAGCAATTTGCAGCCATGGTTCATCCCAGGATGTCACCTTTTCCACCCATGGCCCCTGTCCTCTGCTGGCTGGGAAAAGGCGGACAAGTTTTAAAGAGCACAAACCATCCTGAGCAGCAGTACTGAGAACCCTGAACTCCCCTCCAAAATACAACATGGACTAAAAAATAATCAGGAGTCTGGGATGCCCATCTTCACCTGAGTTCCTCATCTTTTCCTTCCTTAACTTGCTTTCCCCTTCCACTGCTATTTTCCTCTGATGCACCTTCATAGTTGTGGTTTGTCCATGATTTCCCAGGTGAATGTTTCAGCCCTCAATCTTTTCAGCGTTTAGAATTAATATTTAGTCCTGTTTAGATTAGAAACTAAACTGTTTTTCTGAGCTGTCCCTTCCTTAATTTTCCTGGCAAATACACTGAAAGTTTGTATTGTTATAGGTGAGCAGAGCAGCTTCTGTCACAACTCAAAAAAGCTGCTTCTGCTTTATTACCACCATGAAAATCATCTAGACATTTATGCTTGTTAAGATTCACAAAATTACAATATATAACTCGTTTCCATGAAATAAACACCCTGTTAAAATGAAAGGCAAGTGCCAACTATGTAAATGCAAACACCACATAAGGACTGGGCTACAAAATAAATTGTAATGTAACAAATATTTCATATCCTGTCTCCCAAGAGTGCCAAACATACTAAATGCAGCTGTAATATGAATTTTCTTTAAATAAAAAATAGAGTCTAAGCCTGAAAGTTAAACACAAGCTACAACTTCTACATAGGAAGGCAGAGTTTCCTATCACCTTCAGTGAGGATGAGAGGCAAGGAAGAAGCTCTAATTTGGGATTGCTGGTATATTTTGATCAAATATTCACTCCAGTCTTGGCCTCTGGCAGCTAGAAGAGCCAACTCTAGTAAAGCACAGTACTTACATACTATGACACGAATAATAAAAGATTCAGATAATATTTATACATTGCTACATCTTAATTTCTAAAGTCAGAGGAAAAACATGACTCACTTGCAAGTCAAGTGTTCTGGCACAAACACTCCACGTGTGTGTATTCATATGGCCAACAAAAGGCTCTCTGCTTCCAGCCTTCCTATTCCCAACTCTTGGGGACACATCTGTCTAAAATATAATCTCAAACTCAGATGTAAAGGGAATATTTTAGTGTCAGGTCCCAAATTTCTGTCTCCTGTCACACAGTTACAAACACGTAATGAAAAGTTTGCTACACGACCTGTGAATGGCTGAAAAATACCAGCAGAATCACAAATACAGACACTGGACTAGTGAGTGAAGAAATAAAATAAAAACCACCATGTGCTTAGTTCTGAGACCCCATTACATGTTTGGTAGAACACCAAGAACTGAATCAGAGCTTTATTTTCTAACAGACAATAGCAAACAACTAGCATTATTATTATTTCCAAACTCCATTTCCACTGCTGCATCTCCTGTTAAGAGAATCCTCAATTAACATCCTAGGATTCGTATTTAGGATTATCCTGAAAGATGCCATACTAGTTTTACATTATAGAATTTCTCACTGAAGATATTCAGCATTAGATGTACATTATTCCGAAGGCCCTCCATTGGGAAGGATGAAACAGCATATTTAGATCCACCCTGGAACAGCTGCATGGGAAAGCAGCTCCAAGTCATTCCAGTGCCACTGAGCAGCTCGGATGGATGGGATGACTCCAATTCCAGAGATTCATATGAACACACTGCCCATTGTTCCACAGAAACAGAAAAGGCACCAGAACGACTTTACACCAAAGAGCCCCAGTGCCCTGAATGGAGGCAGCAGCTGGAACCTCTCCCTGAATCCCTGAAGAGACTCACAAGATATCCTCAAGGACATTACAGTCTCTATTAGCAGCAGTACATTTACATAATAAATTATGAACATTCTGTGAGTCTATATTTATCAAATATTTTCTATTCTGCTTTTTAACCTCTATCCCTGTAACACTCTGGCCTCTGCAGATATTTATCCCGTGTTCTGCACTGGAATTAGTGCATGTTGTGGTTCCTTCCTCCTCTGCCCTATCAACATTGCAATCTACTCATTATTTAAAGAATAACATTCGTTCTCACAACACATTTACACCACAATTCTTTATCCAAGGTGATCAGAAGACAATGCTAAATTGCAGGCAACAAAAAAACTGGGGAATTTATTAATGGCAAAAAGATCAATTATAATTCTTTAGGCAAAGACAAATCATGTTGTCAGCTGCAGGATTGGAAAACAGGGACCAAAACGTTCTCACATTACCACTGATAACAACCTTCCCTAAGATCCTGGCAAAACACAGACCAGGTTGCCTGACTGCACCAACTGCTCATTTGTCCTAAAGCACTGCACTGCTGCTTCAGTGCAAATCCACTTTTTCAATTTTTAAACTAAAATCCAGGATTTAACTTATCACATCACGAGGGAAAACGTGCTAGAAATCTTGACAAGACTAGGAAATTTCCAGAGTAAGATTTGTGTTCTGGATAACACCTAACAGCTAGAAATGGGGATTGAAAAGAACTGCTTCTTCAGCCCAAAATACATTCATGATGCCACATTCAAGTTCATTTTTAGAACAAATTCAATCTGCAAAACTCAAGTTCTCATAATTACTATCCCAATACTTTCAGTTCTTTTTCCCCACATCCACAGACTTATTCAATCTGGTACTTCCTGTTCTGTTTAGGGCTCTGTGTTTCTTCCACTTTTTTATTTCATTCAAGGTCTCAGAATTTTAAAAGAACAAATTTTGCAAACTAATGGAGCAAAATTAATTATGTGAAACAATTCCAGCATCTGAAGGGAAGGACCCTTCATCAGGAACCGTAGTGGTAGCAATGGGTTCACACTGGAAGAGGGCAAGCTTAGATCAGAGAGAAATTCCTGTTAAAATATTTCAGCTCAGGAGAGTGTCACAAACCCTGAGCACTGCCATTATCATCATATATGAGATAAGGAACATCCATTCAAAACACAAAAGAAACATCAGCATCCATTCTATACTAAATACTTAACATGAAATTAAACTGTGAGTAGATGACAACTGAAAGACCAGCTAACAAAAAGATAGCTACGATGTGAATAAAATCACTGGTTTTGAGGAAAAATTCCAAAAGGCTTGCAGTAGATTTTATTTTGAAAGGATGAAGCCTACATTTTTATACAGAATGCAATTATCTCTTATTTTGGCCCGGTGACATTGCCTCTCATAGCTTGTGGGCCCAATTCAGATTCTAAACTAAGTGAAACAGCTTCAAAGGATTTGGACATTAAAAAAAAAAAAATCATCAAAATAAGTGTTAGAGATTCCTTTCGCCTTTGTAGCTGCTGGTTGGAAGCTCTGGCTCCGAGCAGCTCCCACTGCCTGGCCCTGCGGCTGCAGAGCCTGACCAGAAGGAAGTCAGATCTCTTTTTACAGTACAGACTGTCTCAGTGACTATTTAAAACCACTCTAAAAGTCAGAACTGCAGTGTCTGACAAAGCCAGACATTATTTCTGCTCATCCCATCACAGTTTGTCCAGTGCTTCCCATCACGAGGGAGGGGTGGCCCTGCTGGTTCCAAGAGCATCCCTGTCTCAGGAACTCTGGTTTGCAGAGAACTCCTCCTTGGTGGGCACATGAACCTGTGCAGTTTATTAACACCACCATTAATACCTTGTTTTGCCCCAAACACACCCCATGGAAAGCACAGGTTGCCTCCAAATCACATTTCCATGAGATGAGAGAGGCTTGTCCTGGGTTGTGACACGTTGAAAGGAGAAGGAAAGGGAGGATTTGAACACCCTGGAGATCAGGGCATGTCACTCGATCTGCCAAGTCACCCTACCTGTGACAGCTGATCACTCCAGGGGAGGCAATGATTCAGTGAGGAACTGTTTCAGGGCTTGCACCAGTCCTGCATTAAGTAACATTTATACAGTGGGAAATAAACCCTGGTCATTACAAACTGCCTGATTATCCCTTGTCCAAACCTTTCTCAGCCACAGCCTCTTTTACACCACCAAATAAGGGCCTTGTAGCAAATGTCACCAGAGTTTTATAAGAACAATGGTTTTGTTAAACTATTGGATTATTTAACCAAGAATCTCACATCTCTAGAACTTAGGCACATGTCAGAAAAACACTAAAATAATTAAGGAATTTTCTTTAATTGACATTCTAATGAATGAATTAATGGGCTACATAGAAAAATTCTGGTTGATAACTTGCATCAGTTTTTAAGCAGATTTGGTGAGCTACTACAAAACCCACATGCAGACACATTTTGTGCCAAACCAAGATCTGAACTCAGTTTATAGCCATTAAAAATCAGAAATACAGAAGGGCTTTTACACCAGTTTAATAAAACAGCATTTCAAAGCCATGCACTTTCCAAACACGCCCCACCTGTAGGGACCATGTCAGCCCTGCTCAACTGTAAACACAACCTCATAAAAACCCCACCTCTCAGAGGTGTTAAAATTCATTATGTAAAAAAGAAATGCCAACTACTATTACACAGCCCAGCTGAAAACACTAAAGCTACACAGCCTATGAGATATGGAGTCATCACTAACAAAAGGTAAGGTGTCCCTGAAGAAATCACAAAAGAAAATGTGCATTAGGATTTTGCCACTCTTTTTAGGCAAGCAGGGAATTTTATTCCAGTAAGTGCTAGCAATAATCCAGCATTCAAAAGTTTGGTGAATTAGGCCCTTTCAAACTCTTAGGCAGAATCTACCTTAATGGATTTTTCTTCTACATTCATCTTTGCCCAAAGGCTTCATTGTCTCATTATGTAAATGACCTTTTCATATGAAAATTAAATGTTAAAGATGCTTTTTTGTAGTTCTTCAATACTGCAAATATCACATGGACATTCACAATAATTCAGACTAAGTATAACTTATAGAAAAAGCACCTGCTTCAAGGAATGGAACAAATTAAGAAATAACTTGGTTTTAAATGCCTAAAAATTGAAAGTCTTAATTAGAATTAACCCACGGAACTTTCTTGTCTATACAGAAACTCAAACTAGGAAAGCATCAGGCAAAGAAGAGCCCTAAAGGAGGCCTGTAGGAGGCCCTAAAAACCCCAACTGGGCAGTTCTGGTTTACATCAGGCTTGGAAATAACTAAAGTCAGTGGACAGAAACAATTCTGCTGTTTGAAAATGCAACACTTGTCCTACCCCTCCTCCATCAGTCTTCTGTAAGCTCACAGCATTTGAAACTTCTTCTTGGACCAAAACAGAGCAGGATTATTTTAGTAATAGTTAACAACTAAGTCATACAGATGTCCTAAGAGCTCAAGACTCACTAGACCTCCTTGTATACCAAATGATTTATATCAATGTACGAATTCACAACCTAACCAAGATACACTCAATTTTCAGAAGATAGTGACACTTTTTGAATGACAGATATTAGTAACATCTGGGTTTTTAAATACAGACAAATCCTAAGCAGTCCTACCTCAAGGCAGGAGTCATACAATAATCTTAATTTACAGAATTCAATAGACACTTCATGCCTCACCTCATCACACTACTTCTTAATGCTATGTTCTTTTTCATTCTCACAAGGCTTGTTATCCCTTCAGAGGCCCATTTTTTGAATCTGATTTCATTTTCTTGAGTACTAAAGAACTGAATGCCTTACTTATTTTATGAAAGGAGACAGTGGGCCGAGTTCCCTTGAGCAGAGGAAAGGGGTGAGGGTTGTTGTACTCATTCCTGCCATAGTGCCAGCAGCCAGAAAGCCTGAGACTGTTGTAAGTCAAGTAAACAGTATTCAAAGTAGCCCACTCTTATTTTTTTTTCTTTCACATTTCATTAGAGATGCTTCATCTCACTCTGAACAACTTCCTAGTTTCTATTTCTGTCTTTCCCCCCCCCCCCCTCCCGGTAAGACACTGTCAGGTAGATTTAGGACTTCATCAAAACAAGGCTTTCCAAAATTCAAGATGAACAGAAATATTTTATAGAATTTATCAGGTTGGAAAGTATCTCAGGAGGTCACTTGGTTCACCCTTGTGCTTGAAACTAGGTCAAGGCTGAATTCAAACCAGCTTCCGGAGGGTTTTGTCTAGGCAGAGCTTGGAAACCTCTAAGGATGAAAGTTCAACAACTTTCTCCAGGCATGTATATTAAAAAAAAAAAAAACCAAAAGGAAAAAAAAAAAAAAAAAAAAAACCAAAAGGAAAAAAAAAAAGGCCTGCTGTTACAGGAGTAAAAACTAGAAACTGATTAGAAACCATGAAAATAACTGATGTCATTGATTAAAATACAAGAAATAAAGCTCAGTTTTATGACCCATGAGATATATAGGCATATAATCTATAATCCAAATAAATGTTTTGAGGACTCAGTTTTAGTCTACATCAAGGTAAGAAAATGTATTACACACAGAATAGCCTGATAGTGGTCTTTTCACTTATATCAAGATATTTAACACTCAAAATAAGGATTTGTTCAGCTTATCCTGTGACCTCCAGCCCCATGGCTGGAATGATATCTATTTAAACTCCCCTGGCAGCTTTCCTGACTGCTTTGATTGGAATCTCCAGTAACACGCTGACAGGACAAAACTGCAGCTAATATTGTGAGCCTGCTCATATTTAGAGACATGATTCACCTGAGAAGTGAGAAACCAGAGAATTCCCAACACTTACTGAATCATAATTCAACTTTTTGAGGGTTTTTGCCTTTAAGATGATCAACTTCTTATTTATGGAACACCTACATTCTTAAATCCTCTTTTCTCAGACTTGCATCACTCTCTGCACATCCAGCATTTGAGCAATCACCAAGTTTCTACTGTGCTTGGGAACCATCTAAGAATTACTAAAAACCTACTAAAAGGATGCAATCATCTCCCACAGAACCACAGCACACCCAGAAGCCCAAGCAGGTGGCAATATTTACCCCTAATTTGTAAGTTTTCAACTGGCATTTCGTAAAGAGCCTCTAAAGACCACAAAAGGTATCTCAGGAAAGGAAAGTTACCGTTAGCTGAGTTTACTACAACATGTTCCTCATTTCCAATAGGAAATAACTTGGGTAGTTCTAAGCAAGAGGTTGAAACCCACTGAGTTCACTTCTCTAAACTTGGAACCTGAGGTAAAGGAGAAAGTGGTGGCTGCAATTTAGCAGCTGAAGAATTAAAGATTAAAAACCAACTCTCTTCCAACAGATCAAGTGCAGTTGTAGGGAGAAAGGTTTGGGGGTGCTGGTGCAAGGGAGAGGCTGGACATGTGCTGTGTCCTGGGCTGATCCCACAGTGTGGGCAGCAGGAAAGGGGGCATTGTGCCCCTCTGCCCTCTCAGGTGAGACCCCACCTGCAGAGCTGCCTCTACCCTGACGTGCAACTCCAGAAGTGGAGTCCAGAGGAGGAGGCGGCACCGGGATGATCAGAGGGATGGAGCAGCTCTGCTGGGAGGAAAGGATGAGAGAATTGGAGTTGTTCAGCCTGGAAAAGAGAAGCTTTGGAGTGACCTAATTGCAGCCCTCCAGTACCTGAAGGAGCTGATAAGAAACACAGAGAGAGACTTTTTTCAAGAGCTCAGAGTGCCAGGACAAGGAGGAATGGCTTCACACTGACAGAGAGTGGGCTTATACTGAATATGAGGAAGAAATTCCTCCCTGTGAGAGTGGGGCAGCCCTGGCACAGGGTGCCCAGAGAAGCTGTGGCTGTCCCATCCCTGGAAGTGTCCAAGGCCAGGCTGGAGCAACCTGGTGTCACGGAAGGTGCCCATGGCAGGAGGGTGGAACAAGACGATCTTTGAGGCCCCTTCCAACCCAAACCACTCTGTGATTCTAAGAAGCATCTTCTCATCAGTTCGTGGAAGTTTCAGTGGAATTCCCCAAGTCACTCCTGCCTTGTAGTACATGCTCAGCAGAGACTACTGAGGTGCCCTCCCAAAACAAGCACCACAACTGAATGCCAGAGTTGTGAAATAATTACTGCTCTGTGAATTTGAGCGGCCACTTGTAGCTCTGCAGCTTTATAAACAGGAAGTGTGAAGCTCTGCATTCATACCTGCTTTCATCATATGACAGAGCCCTGAAGCCATCAAATACTGGCTGATATAACAAGCCTCGCTATAGAATCTAGACAGTCTCCACAGTGGATTCTATTCATTCTGGTAGCTAAAAAAAAAGGCTATGAGACTTCTAGGCACTTTCACCACATGCCTCTGAAACTCAAGGCTCAGAAAGACACAGGTTTATACCCTTAGAAAACAACATATCCTGAAGAACCTTCACCTCCCTATCGTGGTCAAGCTCTGGTTTTCAGATATGGGAGAAAACCAAGCAGAGCAATCACCTTTGTGGAATATAGAAAGAAGAGAATAAACCACTAAAATGGTTCCCTGGTCGTTTTTCCTAAAAAGATGTCTGGGATTTAAAAAGTTAATTTCATAATCTGGAGTAATAAAAAGCAGTTTTCCATGGGCTCAAGGGCTGAGTCCATGGATTTGTCACCAGGCTGAGATCGACAGCCTCAAATAGATGATTATATATTTGCACAAGTTTTCCATCATCCTTTTGTCAGATTTATGACATCTGTACGCTTGAGGATGTTAATGATCAGACACCAGATATATTTGCCTTGATTTAAATAAAACAAATGTAGCTATTTTTCAAATTCAATCAAGACACAAAAGGTCATTAGCAAGATTTATCCTCTGCCCATCACACAACATTAGTCATTACTGGCACACGCTAACCAACCTTCTTGTGCATTAGAGCGGGTTTTTGTTACTTTGATGGGCTTGGTGTTGGTACCATCTCAGAGACAGACAACCAGAGGAGAAAACTGCCTTCAAAAACCACTATTCCATGAGCTCTCCAGAGGCAAAACCTGTGCAATTGATACACCTGAAAGTTTTGCTTCACTGTTAGCTGGCATTTTAACTGCATGTACATTTTCCAACAACAGCACTCTTTTTGTGCTTTCATTTTGCTCTTTTTCTCAGAGATCACTGTGCACAAGACCAAACACAATGAAATGGATTTATCAGCAGTCACCCATTTCTCCAAATTCTATGCTCACTGACCATGCTGATGTTGTGGCAGCTCCCCTTCTTCCACCCTGCACATATGAAACAAAAATTTTATCTTGCTTTGAGCAGAAGGAAAACTCTTCCTTCCTCTCCGGCCCAAATTTGACAGATCTGTGACTATTAACTGACATTTCTTTTAAGTGGTTCCCTGACTCAATAGTTAGCATAGATAATTTAGCTGGAAATGGCCTGAATTACACCTGCTCTAAGTAGCATTCACAGAAACTTTGACTACAGATTCTACGGTTTCATAATTCACAAGTACATACATAAATTTATGCTCAGTCCACGATTATCCTCTGAAAGTTACTGAAGCAGAACACATTAACAGCCACTGGAAAATACAGTCCTTAGGGATTTGAAATAAACTGGCCACCAATACCATGTAGGCATCTCTTTCCTGGAGAATTCTTATTAAAATATTCCATACAAAACAGTGCATACACAGTACAGGAGCCGCTGTGCTGGAGCTAATACAATAGTGATAAAAAGTTCTTCCTTCTATAAAGTTTTATCGGCCCAAAGACAGCCCTTTAAGGAATTGGGTGTCAAGACTGGCAGCAGGAGAACTAAAAGATAAGGCAGGCTTTAGAGCACCATCTCCTTGGCATAAGGCAAGGCCAGAGCACCCAGACAGCCTGATGGACAAGGAGGTAGGAGAAGAGTGGGAAATCAGAGGCAAACATTGGAAAAGGCACCAAAACTGACTGACTTGCAGCACTGCCCTAGGAAGAAAATTGTTGTTGGAGCTTAGGTCTAGGAAAAAAAGCAACAAGTTCAAGAGCCACAGTACCAGTTCATGCCATCACAAATTTAGTTTGATAAAATAACCAACAATTTTATGCTCAGTTTGGAACAAAGCACTTCCTACTTCACCTCTAACAACCTGCCCAAGAATTTAATCTCCTCACAAAGAATCCATCCTCAGAAGGAGGTCCATGGGGTCAGGAATAGCTCTCCTCACTTCTCATCTCATACCTTTTCCACAGCAACATTACTTTGTGCCTCTGGCTACTATAAATAAGATGACCACAATTGGCAAAATTCATAAAAAGAGATGTCTAAAATAGCATCCCTTGCTTTCCATTGCCAAGCTGCACAGGCAGACACAGATCTCAGGGAGGCTGATGAGAGTCCTGTGACCTGCACTGGTGCACACAGGACAACTTCACTGTCCCCATCCACACGGCCACATCACCACAGCAGTGTCAGCTGCCTGTGCCAAGGAGCAGGAAGAAAATAAAACAGCAGGACCATCTCCTGCTCAGGGGTGGAAAAGGCCATCAGCACCAGCCTGCTCTGGCACTTTCATCTCCTTGAACAGAAGTTACATTTTAGCTACAGTTATTTATATTGTGAGCCTTTAACTGCAATTCCCCTCACCTTCACAACCTTTGGCTACTACCAAAACGGAATTGCAATAAATGAAATTGCTTAAAAGTCGGCCTTATTTTCTGAAGCTTACAAGAAGCACTGTTTTTCCAGATACTCTGAACAACTGAAATTCAAATTGGTGACTCAAAAATATGATCACAGCATTCTGAATGATTACCACAAGTACAGGTAACCACTAGTGATTACTCATGAAGAATTTCCAGTTGAAAAATTTGAACAATATCACCTAATACAAAACTTTCTCGGCATTTAACAACCAGGAAACAATGCTAGAGAAGGTGGATCTAACTGGAAATAAATATATTTGGCTTTCTTTTTTTAATGTTTGCATTTATCTGTTATCTCTGTTTGTGTCCACAGAAATGCCACAAGTACCAGCAAGGTTCTGTGGAAGTAAGAATGGTCTAACAAATAACGTTTTGATAACTGGCCTGTTTTATACATACAGTGGTTCACTGGTTAAGTAAACAACATAGTTATTTAGCAAAACATTAATTTATAACAGAGTGCCTAAAACAACCTTTCTGGTCTCCTACAGAAAAACAGTATTGAATGTCTCATATAGAGAAGAAAAACATCCAAAAAATGACAAAGAAAAGTATTGTATCCACTGCACCGAAATAATTTCAAATAACTTTTTCAGAAACCAATCTTATTAATGATGAAACATCCAGATCAACTCCCTTGATTTTGAAGCAGCGTAAGAGTTTAAATCTAACTTTAAAATTCAAAACACTTGTTTTTTCTTATTTAGGAACTTTGGAATATACATCGTGACCAAATGACTGTATTTTCCACCAAACAGCTTATTTCAAACGCCTCCTGATATATTTAACTTCACACCTCTACCAAGCTGCATTTTTAACTCCAGCTCTTCTAAAAATACATGCACCAAAGCTTTCAAAGACTTCCTATACTTTCACTAGCAGTGAAAATTCTTCAGGGCTGTTATGTTTAAAATCTGTAACGCAAGTGACTTTGAATCATACATTTGTTTCTCCTGCTTGACACTACACCGCTCCATTTCCTATCTGACATGGCATCCCTCAGAGGCTCCACCAGAAAAAAACCAAAAAAACAAAAAAAACAACTAGAAGATATTTAACAAAAACCCAATTTCACATCAATTTGTTTCTCTTTCAGTTAACACGCAGTGGATTCCTCCCAGTTTTCCCTAATCACTCCTGACATGCCTCTCACATGTAAGCAGGAATAAAAAGGGCAGCCATAGATTGGCTTGAGCTCATGAATTCTATCAGGGCTTTAAATATCAAACAGGTGAGCTGCTTTACCTGCACTGCATCACGTGAACGCACAATAGGGCAACAATTACAAACACCTGTCCTCCCTGCAAACCATTTACTGCTGAAAATTCCTGTCCCTCTTTGTCCTTGGACTTGGCTATCAGTTCCAGAGTCAGGCAGCTTCCAGGGTGTAGCTTGCTGTCGCCTTGGAGCCCTGCAGCTGCAAGCATTCACCATTCAGCTTGTTTATGTTTTCCTTTCGCTAGTTCCTCTTTAAATTCTCCGGGAGGACTCTAAACCGGGCTAAAACAGCGACATCAACCCCGAACCACGCACGCCACATCCATCTTTCCATGCGGAGCTGCAGATGCGTGATCCCCGAGCACGGGGAAGTAAACACGAGGAGCGGGAGGGACGGCAGAGCCGGGAGCTGACAGCCCTGTCACACAGGGATGGCAGCGTTTCCCGATTTATCCCGGCTGCCCGCGAAGAGCCGGCCAGCGACAGGCGAAGGCCGGGCCGAGGCC
>NW_008237409.1:1967006-1971235 GCF_000691975.1 Corvus brachyrhynchos
CAGCGGCTGCCGGGGCTCACGGTGCCTCGGCTCCGGGTTCGCCCATCGGCCGCAGAAGAAGGAGCTGTGAGGAGGAAGGACAAGGCTCTGCCCCGGCACGGGCTCTTCGGAATGTGTCGCTTGCGAAAGCTGTCAGCGCTTCCCGTAGCGTGCACCGGGGAGAGGAGAAAGGCGGTGGGGCCCCCGGCGGAACAGCCCCAGTCTCCTGTGGGAGGGTGAGAGTTGCAGCGCCCTCAAACCGCAGAGGGAACGGCCCGTCAATCCCCTCGATCCTCGCAGGGAACAGCCCCTCAGCCCCCCAAACCTCACAGGGATCATCCCCTCAATGCCCTTAAACAGGGAATCAGCTCCTCAACCTCCAAAAAACTCATAGGGGATCAGCGTCTCAAACCTTACAGGATGAGCCCGTCAACCCCCTCGAACCTCTCAGAGGGAACAGCCCCTCAACCCCCTCAAACCTCTCAGGGCACGGTGGTTCTCCTCAAAAAGTCCTCTAAGTCGCAGGGCTGCAGGCCTGGGGTGACAGTAGGAGGCTCCTGTTCCATTAAAATGTCTTTTCACTGTCTGAAACAGAAACACGCGCTGAATTGTAAAAGGATCAAAACCACCACTGCCTTTTGCTGTTCTCCAGCGTGTTTGCTTTTAGTATTCAGCCCAGGACTGACACAGAATGGGAGGATTTCCCAAATGGCTTTGTTACAACATTAAGCCTGGTAACCTACCCTGGGTCACTCCCGAGCAGAAAATAAGGAGTTTGAAAGAAAACACTGATTTCTAAGGGCAGCTTGTTCCAAGGATTGTTCCTGCGCTGAAACAAAGCCTATGAAAACACGAGTTGCGAGTCATTCCCTAAGTTACTGTTTCCGCACGGAATGATCTTGCCACATCAGAGCTGCAGAAAGGTCAAGCCGAAGTTTCTTTCTCGCTGATGTAAGTTCATGGGTAGGTATTTTTATAGCAAACATTCCAAACAAATTTCATATCTGATATGCAAAGCCAGGAATGCTGCTTACAGAGACGCGGGCTCGAAGGCCAAATTTCTCCTCATGTAACCCAAGTGCAAACACACTACAAATGAAATAAGCTTCATAAAGCCTCCTTATATCTTTTCTGAATTGGTTTTATCTTAGATTTGTGGCATATCAAAAAAACCATGTAATTTTCAAGCATAAAAATCAGCCATGAGGGACTTTTTACCTCCCTGGAATATAGACTGTAAGGATGATAGGGAGAACTTAAGTGATTTTTTTTAAAATATAAATGAAATTGATGGAAATATACTTTCCCCCATCAGCCACTTGTTATGTATTTATCATTTAAAGAGTAAAGGTAAATGTAAAGGTAGCAGGGGAATAAGAGGATATAAGCTCCCTTGAGACATGTCCTCCTATTCCTACCCTGCTTTTACATATATCTTCTCAACATAGTCCCTCACCAAGCAGCTTTCAATTTAGATACAAAATAAACTTTCTAAAACATTTAAGAATTAATTCAACAAACATGACAACGTGTCAATCAAAAGCCCAAGTTGGCAATACCAGAAACAGCTGGAGAAATCTGTTTTATGTTGTGATTAAGTGAAATATTCCATGACATTCCAAGAGTCATGCTCTGTTTGTGATGGATCTCATTCTTAAAGTATTAACTCTCAGCTGAGGAGATGGGGTATAATTCCTGACTTTGCTGTCGTGTTCCTCTGTGACCTCACGTCCAGTAACAATATTTTAATGTTTTGGTTTCTCCTCTGAATTACAAAGATAGTGATAGAGTCCCATTTTGCCTGGAACAAGCAGCACTGGGACACAGCCAGCCCCAAACTGGCAGAGCAGTTAGAGAAAGCAGTTAGAGCAGGAAGCAGCTACAGTGGTGGGGTAAGACAGCTCCACACCAATTCCTTCTGGTTTTCAGGCCAATTTCTCCATGACTATTTGTCCTAAGGCTCTTACTAGAGAGCAACAACAAACCCCTGAATACCCAGGCTCACCAGAGACCTGACACAACACTGCCAGGCCTGGCTCATCTGCACCCTGCAGTGAGGGGCCCTGCCAGGACAACTCTGACCTGATGCCTCTACAGCCACCACAGTTTGCAAAATTATTCCATTTTTATCTGTTATGTCATGACAGAACCTCTACTTTTAGTTCACACAGACCCTGCTCTCAGGCAGCAGAGATTATCAGACAGTATAGGGGGTTTAATGACAGCTAAATCATGGGAAAAAAAGAGTGTCTGAAAATATAATTACAAATCAGATCCTGCCACCAGCTTAAAGTCACAGAGAGCTGACTGGGTATTTGGTGCAAATTAAGAAGCAGAACCCTCTAGTGAGGAGTTCCTTCCACTGTGGGAAGGAAAAGGGATTGGAGTGATGGTTCATAATAATGGTTAGCATTTCATATTAACCAAAAAACCCAGACCTCTTTCCAAAGAAAATGTATGACACTTCAAAGAAACCCCAACTAAAGTGGCATCCCTCATGTCCCAGAGGCACAGACGGTGTCCAAGAACCAGCAGAATTTTGTTTAAAGAGCGCTTCAAAATCATTTACTGGATGCCTTGTACACACCATGGCCTGCACTAAATTTAATCACAAAGATACTCTGGATTGGAAAGCCAGGCTGGAGGCTCCCGATGGCAGGCTTTGTTCAGATTAAATTAAGCATGTTCTCAAAGGCACTGAAGCAGGAACCCAGAGATAAGGCTGTGTGTGCTAACCGTGGATTAGATCTGGCAGTAAGTTTTTAGTGAAGCCTTGTTGGGGAGTACAAGATTATAGATGTTGCTGCTATTTAAATGCTGTGTCAAAGGTAAATCAAATTAAGATACAGCAGATTTAGACTTGCATTAGAGGAACTGAGCTCCTCTCTTGTCACAGAGAAGTGCTACGTATGCAAATTGAACTGGGCACGTGGCCTTTGGATTGCTAGAATTTATTTAATTATTCGCTAATCAAAAACTAATTCACAAGCACTTAGCCAATATCTTTAAGTGTCTCTGCATCGCTGTCTAGGATCTGAGGCAAAGCAGGTATTTACTGTTGCTCAGGAGCTGCGGGAGCCTCGCAGCACAGCAGCTGTTGGGCTCCAGGAGGGCTGCTGCAGTCCAAGGCTACAGGAACAGGCAAAAATCCACACACTCCAGCTCCAACTCAGCCTGCAGCGGGCATCTGCAAGGAGAAGGTGTTCGGAGTCACAGTGGAAAGGCCTGAACTCAAAAGGGATGAGCCGAACAACAGTGGAACTGCTGCAGTGACTCAAAAACAGTTCTGAGAAGAGCAGTGTAAGGCCTTAGGACTTCCTGACTCACATTCACTAAAACAGAAGCCAAAAATGCAACTTTGAGGCCCTGCTCTGTTGTTGGCTTCTAAATCTGTGCCTCTTTCCCCAATACCTGTCTCCCCACCCTGGGATATTGTTAATTTTGTAAGGACTGTTCTTGGCACTGGACAAACACATGACAAGTTTTACCCCTTCCTGCTTCAGACAGCCTGACAGGAGTGCAGTAGAGCACACTCTAAGAAGAGCAGAAAGTGCAAGGTGCAATAAAAGCACTCAGTCACTGCAGGTCTGCAGTGGTCAGAGCTAAATGGTTTCATATCGAATTACAGTGAACTGGTGAATGAGCAAAATACCCCGAATCATCATCTGCCAGTCTGATTCTGATGTTATCAGGGGGAGAGGGGAAATACAAAAGGCTTCCTCAAAGAACAACAGAACTACATATGCAAATTGAAACTTCTATCACATCCCACATTTTCTAGGAAACAAGTGGTTTAGAGTGGAAGCAGAGGGTGACATTTGCTACAGATTTATATGAACTAGAGGGGAAATAAAAGGAACAGATTCTTACCAGGTCCCTCCTATTATTGTCATATAAGTTGTACTCCCACACTATTGCCAGCATGAACTTTGTAGTGGAATACTGCAGGGGGAAATGAAAAATTTAATTTAAAAAAATTTAAATTAAATTAAAATCATCCCCCTTGTTGAAGGGACATGTCAATGAAGGCAGTGGTCACCAGAGCTGCAGTGTGGTGTAGCCAGGGGACTCTTGGAATGAATTGATTGGGATTTTCCCCCTCATTTCCAGTTTGAGGGCACTTCTCTTTTCACACTTGCCCTAGAGATCCTCTCTTCCCAGGACTCTCGTGACTTGTTGGAGCAGCTGCCCATCTCCACCCCCCGACACAGCTGCCACTGCCCCAACAGCCAGGCCCTTGCCCTGGCATC
>NW_008237409.1:1971458-1982875 GCF_000691975.1 Corvus brachyrhynchos
CACGGGAGAGAGCGGCGCGTCCCTCTGTCCCAGAGGTCTGAGCTCTGGTGACAGTACAGCGTGGGGGTGACAGCCACGGCTGTGCAGGCAGGAGTGACAGCCCTGCTCTGCACACCCACGCGTGCCGAACGCCAGACCTGTATATCAGGTTGTGGCAGATATGGGAACAGGGTTTGGGCAGCACTGCCCAGGCTCTGGAAAAGGCAGCAAGGGAAGTGGAAGCATCCCTCAGATCTCATTTGAGCTGGGGGCTACCTCTGTTTAATTCTCCCACCCCTTTATGAGGGAATTAACGAACAGCCCTGCTCTGCACACCCACGCGTGCCGAACGCCAGACCTGTATATCAGGTTGTGGCAGATATGGGAACAGGGTTTGGGCAGCACTGCCCAGGCTCTGGAAAAGGCAGCAAGGGAAGTGGAAGCATCCCTCAGATCTCATTTGAGCTGGGGGCTACCTCTGTTTAATTCTCCCACCCCTTTATGAGGGAATTAACGAATGTTTCTGCTGAGCCACTTACCCCGGATGTTTTTGTTCAGGGAGCCCGTGACATGTTTAAAGCACTCAAAGTGCTGCTCACATTACTGCTCAATCCATGATTCCAGCTCCTGTTATTAATAGTGGGATCTACACAACCCAGGAAAGTGAGGCACGTCACACACGTTCACAGCTATTTTAAGGTTTGTGGGTAAGTGATCCCCCACTTTTCCTGCAGTTGCTTTGAAAGAGAAGAAAACACCATAAGGCACTCTCCGCTCTTGATATTTTCCTAAGTAAGGCTTCCCTGTGTGTGGAAGGGTGGCACAATCACACTTGAGGCCCACAAACTCTTTTTTTCCTGGCAGACTTTGCTGATGCTCCTCCAACCCAGGAGCAACAAGGTGCCGCAGCTAATAGCAGTCACGAGGTAAGTGTAATGCACTGGATATTTATAAAAATATCACATCCTTCATGATTTTCTATCAACCTGTTTGATTATGCCTTATACAGGGAAAGTGTGACAGAATTAATCAGCCTGCTGGAGTGCACACTAAGAGAACAGATGAGCTTTGGCAAGGCTGTTGTTAGCACTGAAAAACTGTGACAAAAAAGAGGCAGATTGTAATCCAGACATGTGTCATTCAGAAAGCGAGACATGCTATGATTTATCAGCGTACCAACAATTGATGGGAACAGAGATCTCCCATTTCAAAGTGTTGTCTCTGTGTAGATTAAGAGTAGTATCTGTCATCAGGAAACAATGGGAAAAGAAATATGTTTGATAAAAGCAATTCTGTGCTCTCTTGTAGACAGAAACCACTGCGGCATTGGAATGGAGGTAAAGGATCTCTCTGCAGTTCCATCCAGGGCAGTTAAAAAAAAAAAGTGTTGTGACAAGAGGAAGTGCAAATAATTAATACCAGAAGATCAAATGAAAGGAGTGGCTTTGCAAGAAGTGACTAATGTTGACTCTGCTCCAGGAAGGTCCAGATTGCATTGTGGAAAGAGGAGCTTGCGTGGCCCCCGGAGCATGGTGCACAGCGGGCAGGGACCTGCCACAGTGGCACCACAGGGCACCTCTCCCCTTCAAAGAAAGGGCTGCTTTCTTCTCAGCTCAAAGGCTGCTGCTCACAGGGTCCCCAGCACCACAGCAGTTTGATTGTTGTGTACAGAGAAAGCAACACCAAACCATCAAACACGGACCAACTTGGGGAACATTCTGCCAGCAGCTGATACAGTGGGAAGCGCATCTCAAAACAGCGGGGCAGCAGAGTAAAACAAAAGCCACGGAGCCAGGACTGTTGTGTCATTTGATACATCCTGGCACTTCCCTTAATTCTGCTTCAGAACTTGGAAGGGAAGGCCAAAGCTTCTTATTTGCTAATTAAGGTTTCACCCGATTCAAACATTGAACAAAGGACATCCCCAAACAGAGAAACTTGCCAGCCTTCATGCCCCTGCCAACAGGCTGATGTCTCAGTTCAGTGCTCTTCCAACGTGGAGTAAAAGAGCTCTGGACAATGGCATATCCAAATGTGTGCACACACACACATTTTTATGCTGGCAAGCACACATTACCTCTGATCAGGTTCCAGAAGTTCCACCTCCCTGTTTTTGTTAAGGACCCTCCAGACACCCTACAGACAGGGGTGAAACAGGCATTAAAACAGCAGACCTCTATTTTATGGTGTCAAATGGCTAATAATAGTAATTAAGGATCTTAAAGTCCTTTATCAAGAGGCATTATCTAAGATGGCATCATGCCTGTAATCAGAGTCAGCGAAAAACTGCCTGATCAAGCCAAGAAGGCAACTAAAAGAGTCTGATGGGTTGCCATCTGCTCCAGCCACCTCACCCCCTGCATACAGCAGTGAGCCACTGCAGGACACCAATAACCAGGTTGTTTTGCTGTCGTTTCAGCTGAACACTCAGTGCCTGTTGATGTGTTCCGGAGAACTCCCAAACCCAAACATGACAGATCGCTGCTGGATGCATGGGTCCAACATTTTACCTTGCCACTTCGGTGGATTGATTGTGCCCTTGCAGCAAGGTAAAGCATTTGGGGTTAATCAGAATTTTGCCTACTATATTAAGTATTTGCTTGTATATTTATTTTATAAAACATATGGTTAATTGATCCATAAAAGCCTTTGGCACTCACTCAGCCTCTGGGTAAAAATCCAGCTACTCCTAGAAAAGCTTTTGACCCAGCCATTGTAATAAAATTTAGGCCTGGAGTATGGAGTAGACTCTTGAGCAGATTCTTAGCAATAGAAGATAAGTTCAGGGTAGATGGAGGTTGCCAAATTGTCACAGTTTGAAAAAGAAAATTGGTACATTCAAGGAAGGAGCAATTTGAAGTTCTTTTAAAGCACTTGGACACCACAATGATGGGCAAGAGTTTCTTCACTCATTTCACTTTCTCTTATCACTTCCCAGCTGTTTCTTCCACTTTCAGGTAGTTGCAATTTATCCTTCTATTTTTACCCACACAGTTCACTAACAGCCTTTGAGTTGAGATTCTGCTGGCTTTAGTGATGAGGTGCCAGCTGTGCATCCCTGCAAGCTGGTGCATGTACGACCTTGAAATTTTCTGGGAAACCAATCAGGAGATGCTTTTAAACAGTTTCCTATTGCCCAGAGAGCATCTCTCTGTTTTTAGCTTTAGTTATATATCACATTATAACATCCAGATCATTGTGCAGACATTAGCCAGCTAACGCCAACCCAAATCCCTCCCAGCCTGTACCCTGTTATTGCCTAAGTAACAGCTCCTCCATTCCACTGAAGCCAGCCTAGGGAGTTCTTTCTGCTTCCTTCTCTGCAGGAATATTAAGTCAGAATGAGAATGAAGAGAGCTGTTAATTTTATGTCATGGTGAGGAAACTGAAGGTCTTCAGATCACACTTTCTCCCCAGTCTTTTAATTGCAAAATTATACTTCAAGATTTGACACAAGTTTCTCACCTCCCTGTTTTCAAGCTACTAGCAAGCAAAACCAGACAAAAGTAGCTCTTTTTTTTTTCTACTCTGCAGAGCTTGTTAATTTCAAATAGGTGAAATATTGCTAATTACTAGCATATTCTAACAGAACTTGTGATTTTACAGAGAGCTATGTCAAACTAAACCAAATTATGGGTCAGAATGTGCCAATCGTTGTCACTTTGTGGTTTATGTCCCTCCTCAACGTGTGCCTTCCCAGGCTCTTGGAGCCTTTGGCTAGCACTGCTCAGCTGCTCCACAGTTATTCCTCACACCAGATCCAGCAACAAGATATTCACAGCACGCTCTTCTCACATTTTCTCTAAACATTAGGTACAATAGCAGAAATAGAAATTGGAGATTTAGAAGCAAGAGACACGGGAGCCTGGGTGGAAACAGATGACTAACAGAATTTTTACTAAATAAAAACATGAAATGGGGTAAAAAAAAGATTCCTGAGCAGACATAATACCTTTCTTTTTCTGGATAAGTACTAATCTGGACCCTGGAATACTCCCACCTCTAGATAGGATGCTTACTAACCTGTTTCCGATTTCAAATTAAATTTTAATTAAAACAATGGGAATACTCCTTGAATAAGTTAGAATGTGACTGCCTGTGGTCCTCCTCCAGGCCCCACACTTTTTACCTTCACCATGAGACTTACATTAACTCCACAATGCTTGACCAGCAGTGTCCCATGACCCTTCTCTGTCATCCCTGCAGCCATCACTGTCTTTCCCTTTGATTAAACCTCACCTTCCAAGATGGAAATTCACGCCCTGCCTCTGGAGAACACCCTGCACAACGGGACCTGAGCATCTAGAGACCCCACTGGGAGTTACACAAGCAATAAAACATCAAACCCCATTTTTTGTGCAGATTAATGTTCTCTAAGTTACTCCTGCCATAAACAGCAGAAAATGCACTTCTTTGCATTCCAGCGTGTTGTGGGAGATCATAAAGGCACTTAATATATTATTTAAGCCATTTAAGCGAGATAGCACAACTGCTGTAATTAGCAACAGTTCTCCAAATCCCCATATGCCAGACAAAGGCTCTCACTCAGCATTTCCAGGCTGGTAGGAGGGAATCAGAACACCATAGAAATGAAATGGCATGCTCTGCTTTTTTCTCCTCCTGCCAATCTCAGCAGAGCCTATGTTTCACTACAGCTACTCCCCTGCACCATCATACAAGAGACTCAAAGCATCACATAAAGAAGACTGTCCATTTTTGGTCTTAAGTATAACAGGCTACTCAAGGCTTTAAGAAAGAGAAATGAAGCCACTTCTCTTGACAGCTACATTCTGCAGGCTGGACAGGAATTTCCTTGCTTTTTCCTTTTAATAAAACCAAAATAGAAAGAAAATGAAAACAAAAACTTGAGTTCCTCTAGAAAACCCACAAAGTGAAGTCAGTGTTAAGTGGGAATTTAGAAGCACTCCAAGCAGCAGCCACCCTTTGTGCATCCAGGGTCAGGCACGGGGCAGTGTGATGGGAGGCACAGGTATGGGCAGGAGAGAGGCAGGATGTGCACGCAAAGGGCAGCAGTGACAGCAGAGGGATGAGACCTGAATGCTGCCATGAGCCTGAACTGCATTACCCCATGGAACCCCAGGACACATCACATGCCCAAAGCCTCATCCCACCATGTGCTCCCTGGGAATTGCAGCCAGTCGGACACTCCTGTGCAAAGAACATTGCTGGGGGCAGATACCAAAATCTTCTAAAGGAGCAGGGAAAGGAGATACAGAACTGAGAGCCTCTGCCACCAAGGGAGGCTGTGAAATTGGGGGTGCCATGGCTCTGAGAGGGGAAATGCCATCCGCTGCCCCAGGCAGCACCAACTGGAAAATGTGTTATCAGTCTCATAATTTTCCAGACTTCTCTGATTCATTGGGGAGAGGAAGTGACCAAGGCTGGTATCACCCAGAGAGCTCATATTTCATTATCCAAAAGATTAACAAAAGATGTCAAATTTATTTTCAATACAAAGAGATACCCAACTCATTATAGATTTGATTTTATAAGCAGTACCTAAGGGATGGGCTCATTAACATCTTATTAATAATGCCTATTTTAATTTGCATAAACCCCTAAAAACTTATGAATCACAATAAAAAGAAAAGCCTTTAACTATCCTGTTTCTCACAGGCTGCAAGTTGAAGAAGTGTGGAGGAAGCTGATAATGCTCTTTCAGTTCCTGAGGACTTCAAGCAGCTATAAAAGTTATAGGACATTAGCAAACACCAACAATCAGCTCACAAACAGCTGGCTGAGAAGCTGAAGACAAACATCTACAGAACTGCTGAAGCATAAAATAGTGCAGGAACCCCTGAAGATACATCTATTGAGAGGGAACACCAGCACCAGCAGTGAGTAACTGGTACCTTTGGGCACTCTGGAAGGTTTGGCTGCCTTTGTCTGCCAGTCTGGGAACACTCAGAACACACCTGACTGGATTTTGCCAGAGGTGGATAAAAGAGATGCCGATGTGTTTATGGTTTCCCCGTGCCACTGGTCACCAATCACACTTGTGTTTATACCACATGAATTGCAAACAAGTGGTTAAATGAGCAGCTCCCCACAGGTACCAGAAAGGAACTCCTCTGGCCGTTCAGATCTCTCTAATGCCACACAGAAACAGTAACTGGCCCAAAATCTCTTTCAGATCCCTTCCCCTGACACAAGATTTGTTAACTGCAGGGAGAAGATCATCTTCATTACCCTTAAGCACCAGGAAAGGAATTTCCAGATGGAATTAGCAAAGCCTCCACCCCTACCGTCCGAGCAGTTGCTGAGTATCATTAATCACTCCATCAAAGGGAGCACTCACCACCCTCCTGGTAAGAACAGGTTGCTGGAAAACATTCCTCATTACAATTCGTATTTGGCATTACTGCAATACATCTGGCAATGGTGTTTGGGGTTTATGTTTAACTAAACCACATGTACAGTACAATGCAGAATACCTGTACATTTATCTGTGTTTATCAGCTCTCCTTCCTGTGACCTATCAGAACATAAATACCATATCAGATGCCTGCATATATTATATGCACCAGACTCATCACATCACACGTGGTAATCATGTTAAATCTGCCCAAAGCAGCAAATAACAACCAGCAGCAGACACAGAACATCTCCACAACTGCTTCCTTTTTGGCTCCATGCCTACTCTGCACTGCAAGAGCTGCTGCACCAGAGGAGTTGGTTAATGTTTGCACTTGCACAGCTCCTGGAAGATGAAGGCACTCAAATAGAGAAATTAATATTCACAGGAGAGCTGTCAGGGGAAAAGGAAGAGTTTTCCCCAAGGTGCACTGTTTCAGTACAGTGTGTTTGACTGGCACTTGGGCTCCTTTCCTACACAGGCAGAAATAGGAGAAGCATAATCTGTTTGTACTCTGACTTTTCCCCATCCAATTAGAACATCGTTTCAAAGGATTCCTGTCGTAGGTAGGCAAGATAATCTGATAGATTTCTAGAGATGTGGTCTGCATTATGCCACCTTCCAGCAGGAGAGGCTTCCAAGGAGAAGGCAGTGTTGTCTTCCAGAGGAGGGGGAAGGACACAGCCACAGGCTTCTCTCATGCCTGATCTCGCAGGAGTGAACCAGGTTGATGGACAACTTCTAAATACAGCGAGATCCTCAGATGAAGGCTGGCCAGAAAAGTCCATCTGTGCCTCCCACTTGCATATCCCTGGCTTTGGCTGAGCTCCGAGTGCAGCGAACACTGAAAGGGAGAACAAAGACTTGGATTTGCAAGGGGAGCTCAAGGCCCTCTCAATCCTCTGCAAAGCAAAGTGTACTCATGATAAGCCAGGAGAACCATTCCATGCTGCAGTCACATGCCACGTGGAAGCTGTAATCTCACAAGGACACAGATATGGCCATGCAAATATGGGTTATGCCTATGCTAACAACCAGTTTATGCCTCTGGAGCTCCTAAATGGCTTTAATCTGGCTGCTAATGCAGGTGAAAGCTTGTGCTGGGGAAGCTTCATTTCTCCTGGCTCTGATGAGCCAGGAACATGCTACCCTTTGGCACTTTGACTTGAGAGGTGAGGACGTAAGCTGGCAACTCCTTGGTTTAAATCTTTGCAGGTGAGGAGGAGAGGAGCTGCCTGTCACAGTGGGGACAGGTGTCAGGACTGCAGGCAGCAGGCACAGCAAGAGGGCGGTTGGGAACAGGCGTTGAGAAACCAGCTGCATTTTCAACATCCCCTTCAACCAAACCACTTCTAACAGCGTCCTTACAACAACCAGGCTGAGGCAGCACAGCTACACTCACAGCTATCACCTCTGCTTCCCTCTGCAGAGCTTATCTTGTGTAAAGTAACACCTAACACCGTAAAATCCTGGTGTGGGTTAAACAATTGTAATGTACTTCAAATGGTCCAAGCAAACCTAGCTGCAAAGTTAGCAAGTAATTGCCTTTGCATCTGCTCAGCACCTGCCCGTGAAAGGCTCCTGCATCCAGAGCTGACAGCAAAATTCAGACCTGGGGGAGGAAGAAAGCAGACACAGGAGGGAAAATACCGGAGACGTCTTAAGGGGAGGGCTTGTCTTAATGGATTTTTGTCATTATTTCATTCAGCCATGGGTAAAAGCCAAACTTCCCTAAGACAGCCTGAAAACAAGGACCTGTCTCTATTTCAACACCCATCCATTGGTGCCTTCCCAAGGTGTTACCTGCACTGGGCATTTGGCTCAGTGGGAGCTCAGCACTGCCAGCTGCACGAGGAATTCCTGACCAAGATCATCCCAACTTCTGCCAAGAGCAGCGCTGGGCCCTCAGCACAGCCGGGCCCGCAGAGCCCTCAGAGAGAGGGGCCTTTGTGCAGTCCTCGGGATGACTGAGGGTGCCAGAAGCAACCTGGCACAGGAGCACAGCTGAGTCACAGCTGCAGCAATTGCACCAATTGTCCCAGGGACACAACAATTGCACTTGTCTGACTGGTCAGGCCATGGCAGCAGCACAGCGCATTTCTCTGTGAAAGCATTTCGCCTGGAAGTAAATGTTCAAAACAAAATCCCTTTGACTCCAAGCCTTTCCAGACTTCTCCCTGGCAAGGGTAGTTTATTGAGAGATGTCATGCAGGAGAGAGAGACCTCACTGCTGTTAGCTTTCACCATCACCTGTGAAGGAGGTAACCCTGAGTTCCCATTACACTGGGATGGGAATTGAAGTCTCAACTCCAGCCAGCTCCCAAAGAACACCCAGGGTGCAGCCCAAGGTCCCCGTTCCCCACCAAATGGGACTGTCTGTTATGGAGATCACCCCCAGCTCAGGGCCAGTGCTTGCCCACAGCATGGCTCAGCATGGTCAGAGAAAGGCCCACCTTGGACTTGCTGGTGCCCAATCCTTAGAGGGAGCTGTGACTGCCCACACCGGGAGCTGTGCCCATGCTCGCCAATAGCCAGAGTGGCACAGCCAAAGGTGTGACTCTGAGCTGCCCTTTGCACCTTCAGAGGCCAAAATAACCCTGAGTGATACATGCTTCCAGTGCTGGACTCACTGCAAGTACAAAACCAGCCCCAGCCAAGAGCCCCAGAGCTCCTTCCAAGCTCCCACAGGTGCAAACAAAGCAAAGTAAGGGACATTGCCACTGTCTGCTCCCAGCAAAGGGAAAATCCAGGGGTTTCTGCCTATTGTTTAGGACAACAAATCAGTGGCAAAACTGATGGGGAGAGGAGACTGCCCCAGAGGGCCGCAGTGCTGTGGGGCTGGGAGCCCCAGCTGCCCCCATTGTTCACAGAGTGTGGAGCTGGTGTCCAGACACCCGAGTTCCTGTGGTGACACCAGAACATTTTGGTCCAAACACGGCCCTGAGGCAGTTGTCCCTTACTATGTGGTGCAAGTGAGACCCCCTGGAATGGGAGAGGGGATCTGTGTCCCGTGGAGGAAATGGGATGAAGTGGATGGAGCCAGGACAAGGGACAGCAGTGGGGATGGCACAGCCAGGCAGGGAGATTGGGTCAAGTGAGAGCAAACCAGGGTCCAGCTACAATATCATCTCTAAAATATGTTTTAAATCAAATTTGCAGGGAAACAATTGTCCAAGGGACCAAAGCAAGGCAGGGAGAAGGACTTCTCTTCCTACACACTTGTGCATGTTTTAAGAGGCAACACAAGCTCGAGTTGAAGTCAGTTATGTAAGTGATGCTTTCCAAACGATGTGTGGAGGAGTTACCTACACAAACCTTGACAGAGGGAAAACAGCCCTTGCCTTTTGCAAGAGAAAACATCCCCCTGCCCAGCCCAGGGAGTTGCAGGCCCAGTGGCTGAGCATTTGGGGTTGTTTTGGCTTTGCAGCAGAGGTCAACCACAGTCCCTTTGCCCTCAATAAAAGCTGTGGACAGAGCAGAGTGGTGCTACAGTGAGCCCATCCTAACCACACAGTTCCACTTCCCAAGTGACTGCCAGCCCATGTGTGATTGATGCCATTAGGAACTGGTGGCCATTGTTTACTTTGTAATTTATTAGAGGCAGGATTTCCAAAAGGGAACTAAAGTAGGCACCTAATTCTTATGGACTTTTAATGATAATTGAATGCCTACTTCATTAAACAGCTCCGAAAACCCAATCTGAGATGACTTGGCAGGGACAGAAATGTTTCTGAGCCTTAGGACAGGGTTTGTCCTAAGCAGTTTTTAAAGAGGGGATGAAAGATTTGCTTGAACTGGAAGAATAAGCTATGGCTTTGGCTATTTGAAGGATCTGGGCAGCACAGCAGAGGAGGCAGCTCTTGTATAGGGCAGTGAGAGTTCCACTGCAGGACCCTGATCATCTGCACAGACACCCTCAATTAGGACACCTTAAAATTGTGAGGTACTGAGCAGAATTTAGCAGCAGAAAAATTGAGGGATGAAGGAGAAAATAAATCCCTGGAATCTGGGGGAAGGGGAGAAGATAAAAAGCTGTGCAAAGGGCCTGTCAGTGGTTACACCCCCAAGCCAGACCTGGGGAGCAGAATGAGGAGGAGGAGGATGAAGTTTGTACCCACACGCACAATCCCCATCTTCCCTTCTGGTCTTTGGGGGGAGTTTGTCTCCCTCTTCTCAGGATGGACACAAAGCAACTGCACAATCTGTGTAAGCACATCAAGAACAAGCAAATGGGTAATGCCTGGTGAGAAAATGGGCAAGTTAATCCCCAAAAGGGGTTCCTGCTGTACTGACTTTTAGATGACAACCATACCCTGCAGCATCCGTGGCTGGATCCACGTCGAAGGAGAAGCCTCTTACTGAGAAATCTGCTTATCAGAAGTACTTTCCCCAGTGCTTTTTACAATCTTTGGAGCTGTTTGCTTATCCCATGCTTCCAGTCATGCTTTACAGATCCAATCTGACCCATAGCTTTATCTGATTCTATAGGAATTAAACTTTGAAACAGGCCACAAGTCCAGGTACAGCCTGGGTTTGCCAACAATGATCTCTGTGCCTGAGCAGCATCTCTACAAGGGAAGGAAATTGCATCAGGTTCCCTGAGAACACAAACTCCAGAGGGTTAACACCCAGAGCCAACCATATCTCCTGAGCAAAGACTGGGTGCACCAGGAAGTTCAAAGGTCCACAAGAAACATGTACTTTAGGGAGTTTATTAAAAAATAATTACAATCAGATCCACCCAAAAAAAAAAAAAAAAAAAAGATAAAAGAAGAAAAATAAAGAAAAAAGTGTCAACTAAGAAATTGTTTCAAGGAAATTAGAAAACAGGGATAACTTTGTTGGGTTACTGGGACATTTGCCTGCTTCAGGTTAAGAAGGGAGCTGTGGTCATTTGATAGCTGGCAGTGATAAGGCCACAAATAAGTGTGAGGCCGCAGGTAAACAGCTCTCTCCTCCAATTAGAGAGAAAGGGGAAGCCAGCCAGCTTTTGCTTTTAGCTCATGAGGAAACAAAACCATTTATTTCTTTTTAAGGGTCCAAAAAGATATTCCGCTCAGGA
>NW_008237409.1:1982987-1985316 GCF_000691975.1 Corvus brachyrhynchos
GACAGGTGTTCCTGCTCCCTGACACTTGTGAGGGCTGCAGAGATGGAATTCAGCTCCATTTCCAGCACAGCCCTTCCCAGAGGCCTGGGACACGACCTCAGCTAAGGACAAATCCCACTGCTGCCACAGGCCAAAGGCAGCTCCCCACTGCCCCTCAGACTAGTATTAAAAAGCAAATAACCCCTCAAACACCCTCCCATCCTTTTGCTCCCCTAAAAAACCACCACCAAACCACACAGCTCCACATCTTCCCGTACAAGGAGGTGAAAAAGGCCGGGCCCAGGTGCTGGGTGCAGGCATCAGTCACAGTGTGCCTTGGGGATGCCCCGGCATGCTGAGGAGCCAGGACCAAGGAGGCTGTGCTGGGGATGGGAAAGGCCGGGAGAAGTGACAAATCCCGCCGTTATGTAACGGGTGACAAATCCCTTTTGTTATGCAAGACAAGTGGGAGAAAAATCGGCATCTTTTCGACTCCCTGCTCGAGCACAAACAACAGGCTGTGGCTCCCGGGGGCAGCGGCACGCTCCGAGCAGCAGAAATAGACTCCTTGGAAACGCCTCCTGATTTGGATGAGTCAACAGAAAAATACACAGTTAATATTTAATTTTAAGGGATTGAGGTTGTCAGCACGGTAATTTGATAATTTTGGGGGTTTTGTTAAGAAGAGAGGCCAGTGGGCAGCCATCCACCAGCCTTGCTCATCAGTCGTCTAAAATGAGGGATCTGCATCCCCTTTGCTCAGCATTTGGGATTATAGGAATTTTTAAAATTAAAAATCTAAATTAGTATTAGTATAATTTAATAATAAAACTAGTAAACCAAAAAGCCACACACATTTGAATTTAAGCACTGGTCCCAACTGTTCTTAGACTCGGTGAAAATCCCAGATCCAATTCTCAGCTTCGAGCTAGAACAGAGAATCCTCTGCCCTCTCCTGGCTCCTGTACGTGGCTGAAAGCTGCAGAAATCAGCCTCTGAGAAAGAAATTAAGCTCCTGGGCTCTCAGGCTCTGAAAGTGTTTGGTTTAAAAACAAAAATTCCAAGCAGCGTGACCTCTGGCGACACGAAGGTTCTTTTTCCCTAGGGATTGCCCGAGGGATGCGCAGCGGGCGCTGCTCCCCGTCCAACCTCCCTTGCGCTGCTCAGCGCAGGGACCCAGCGCCACCCCCTCTCCTCCCAGTGCCACACGGCGACAGTGACATCCAGTGGCAGCGCACACCCATCCACATCCCCCCGCCTGAGCCTCCCTGCAAGCGCAGAGCCCGGCAAATGCCAGTTCCCTGCGCCGGGAAAGGTCTGGATTTAAACCACGGGTGCAGAGCGGGCTGGGTGGCACACAGCGAGCAGGGACAGCAGGGACACACGGCTGGCACAGGCAGCAGCTCTGCCGGCACGGGATGGAGCCCCGGGTCCCCTCCGCAGGACAAACACAGCAGAGGTGAGGACGGGATCAGCCATCCCTCAGCTCAGTGCTGCTGCCACCCCACAGGGCCGAGGCCAGGCAAGAGTTATTGCCCAAGCGTGAGTCAGCCTGTGGCTCTCGCTCACAGAAATACCTCCAAAAGTGGTTTTATGTTATTTTTTTTTTTTGTTTAAGCAATTCTGCTGTCCTTCAGAAAACCCTGGGTCAGTTCCAGAACTCTCAGGAAAGACTCTGAAACCGCTTTAAATCAGCTGTACCTTCAGGAACAGCCGGGTCAAAGAGAACGTCACCTCCAGCAAGGTCCCCACCCAGCAGCGACAGGTAAGGCACTGTCACTGTCACACAGTCACTGTCACTTTGTCACCGAGCAGGACAAGCTTTTTCCTGCTCACACAGAGCCTTTACACCTAGAATTTTTGCAGAAGGATGAGCAGGTGAAGATGTGACCAGTGCTGGAGGAGCTGGGCAGGTTGAGCTGCTGTCCCAGACATGGGAGCAGGGAAAACAGCAGCTCCTACAGCCCAGGAGGGAGTGAGGAATGAGCCATCCCTTTGTTGTCAGCTGCTGGTAATTAGGGTGTCCCTACCTTGCAATCTGGATGCTCCAACATAGTTGTGGTTTGCTCTGCCCACCCCACCCCAGCCACACTTTTGTCTTCCCGAGCAAAAATGCAGCCCGACCTGTAGCAGGGGTGTTTGTGCCTCCCAGGCCCTGCACTGGTTACTCCTGCACCTGCACACCCCAAAGGTGGAATGAGACAGGGACGGGAGAGGCAACTGCTGACAGCATCGGCTCTGCCACAAACAGGTGCCACAGGCGGCCCGGGAAGGAGGATTTGTCCCACATAAGCCTCTTTTCAAGCTGCTAAAACACAGCTACCATGTCCTGTGGGAGTTCTCATGCACT
>NW_008237409.1:1985365-2002047 GCF_000691975.1 Corvus brachyrhynchos
GTCCCTCTGAAATGTCCAATCTGGTCTGTAACAGCTCGGAGGGAGCACTTCAAATCTAAATTGGTAAACTAAAAGTCAAAACCCAAGAGCTGCCAGACAACGTGATCCGGGAGGCTGAGTAGGAGTCCCACAGTGCCCTGCCGGCTGCGCGGCTCCAGGCGATCCTCCCCCGCCTGGCTGCTTCCCGCAGGGACGGGGAAAACACCAGGCAGCCAATTCCTGCGGAGATAAAGGCACCAGAGACACAAAACGCGTGAAACGCCCCAAATCAGTGCCACTGAAATGCAAGGGACATCCCAAGGGGTTGGGACTGTTCACTGCCCAGAGCCTGGGGATGGGCCAGCAGAACCGCCTGCAGTTCCTGCTGCTCCCGTGGATTTCTGGTGACAAGGTATCTGTGGGATGGAGCCACATGCAGAAGCCACCCAGTCAAATCCCCAGAGGACAGACTGGGCTCACCAGGATCAGTTCTGCCTTCCAGTTACTTTGAGGGGTTTTTAAGGTTTCCAGACCCCATTAGAGGTCAATAGACATTGATCAGTGCAGTATCCTCAGAACAAACAGCAGGGAATCCAGACTGTCTCCATGGTTTCCCGAAACCACAAACTCCTGCAATACTTGCAGCGTCATAGCAACAAGCTCCAGCCCAGCTAAACCAAAATTCTGTTATTTTAAACCATGGGATCTTACTCATGATGATCCTGGAGATCCCTAAGAGTTGTGCATCAACACCAAGACTGGATTAAGGCTCTGGAACTACCAGACCTACCTTCAGTACATCATTCCTCTTGTATAAACCCCAATCATGGAAGAGCAGTGTTTGGAGGAAGCAGCAGCTGTGCTCCTTTCCTTGCTGGGGCAGAAACTCCTCTTCCAAGGAGTTGGCAGGGCTGGGTCACCATTGGGCTTGATGATCCCAAAGGTCTTGGGATTCTGAATGACTCTGGCGGGGCTTTGGGGTTGGCCACATTTGATTTATGGTTCAATCTAGGTTTCAAGAAACATCAGAAATATCAATAATTTGGCACAGAAATCTTTCAGTCTGACCAGTAAAAACCCCTAAGATCCTTCACTCCCACATGCTGGGAATGGGACAGCTGGGTGGGGGCTCAGTTACTGCCTTCAGCTCTGAACCCAAGCAAGAGAAACCCCTCCTAGATCCCTTTGGGACACCGTTCTTAGAATCAGGACAACAGATTTCCTTTTTAAATGTGGATCCCATCCCCTGACCTGGGCAGGGGCCTGGGATCCCTGCCTGTGCAAGCCCTGGACACAGCCCTGTCCTCCAGAGGCTGTGGGAAGATGTTTTGTCTCACCCTCCTCCCAGGGCAGCAGAGCAGACACTTGTGTGGTGCAGACCTGGATCATGAGGAATTTTCTTTGGATGACAGAATAATTCCTCCAGCTAAAGGTAAAAGCCCAGTGTAGGAGTGCCTGTGGCTGCAGCAGGAAAACGCTGTCTGCCCTCAAAGTGTCACACTGGTTTAAGAGAGAACTGAGCAAGATTAAAGGCTGCTCAGGACTTGGATTATCCCACAATTTTTCCAGTAGGACTTGAGGTGACTTAGAAGTGACAGGAAAGCTCTCAAGGAAAACTGAGCTCTGCCAGAAATAACCTCCGTTTCCTGACCTGGGCAAAGAGGAAGGATTTCACCTTCGAGGGTTCCTGCTCCAAGCAGGATCAGAAAATCTTTGGAATAAACTACAGGATGCAATGTTACAGGGATTGCCTTTCGTGCTGCTGCATTTTAGAAGACGGCCGAGGCAGCTGGACTTGCTCTCCCCAAAAATCAGCAGAACAGCCTCATTCATACCTCAGCTTTCCCTTCACCTGGGCAGAAGTTTCAGGGTTGCTGCTGTTAATTCTTCCTTCACACCAGCAAACAGAATTTTTTTGGAGTCTCCTGTTGTTGGCTTTTCTTGACAGTCTGGCTCCAGCACTCCCCAGTTGTCATTTCCCTGAGGAAAAGGGCAAGAATTGAGAAAGCTGCAGGGGCACACACAGACACCCAGGGATATCCACCTCCATTCATGGATTTTAGGCTACAGGACCAGAGCTGGCACTGCCACAACCCCAGGGACTCCAGGGTCACCCTCGGCCAAGGAGGTGAGCCTGGCTAAGGCCTGACCCGGGCTCTCAGAGCCAGGTGAGTGTTCCAGGGCATTTTGCCTTTGAAAATGGAAATCTCAGCCCTGTGAGACGAGGGGAGGCCTCTGCCTGAGCTCCACACACAGCTGGGGGGCTGCAGGTCACTCAAATGTCACAAACCTGATGGTTTAAAAATAAAACCCCAGAAATGCTGATTTTTAACCCACTGTGCTCAGGCAGCCACATGAGATGCTTTTGTGCTGCCACCGTTCACTTGCAGGAGACTTTGTGTTCCCATGGCTACTTTAGGGAGAAAAAAGACCAAGAAGCAGGGAAGGATCCGGGAAGGATCCGCATCTTGCAGGTACCATGGGCTCCCCCCTCCCACTGTTCACATTCCACAGGTATCCAACACAAGCCCCATCCCTAAGGATTTGCAGGATTTGCCCCCAAAGGCAGGGATGCCCTCCTTCTCCTGGCAAGGACAGGCACTGCGGGAAGGGAAGTTGTAACCAATTCACTGCAGATACTCCAGGCTGCGGGAACACTCTATTTATTAGGTCAATATTTCATTTTAGCAATACAGTTACAGAATATCACAATGCTGGTTACAAACATAGGATGGCTCCATGGGTACAGAGGATGTCGGGCACTGCAGCTGGGGAGAGGTGGGGTACGAAACGTTCGTCCTGACACGACAGGGAGGGGGCTGCAAGGTCTAGTAATGATCAAGATACTTTTATATAAATGAACGTGGCACTACAGGTGGAGATTCTGGTTTAGAGGTGGGTTTGTGTAAGTAGTTCCATTTATACAGTTATACAGTTCAAGCAACATCTTTTTTTTTTTTTTTTAATGCTATTAAATTAAAATCCCCTGTAGTTCAATAAAGTATAAAAATAGTACTGAACCTGGTAATATTCAATAAAATGTAGAATTCATTCACATCATTAAGTAGTAAAGAAATTGTAAAGTTGTAGTTACCATGGCAACATTGCTTCCCAGAAAGGAATATACAGAAAAGAAAAGTTACACATATGGTACCTGCGACGAGTATTTAGCGATCCAACACTGAACTTGTGCACCACAAACCAAGTTTCTAAATATCTCTATATATTTATATAGTATATATCTTTTTCATCTTAAAATTTACTTCTGAAAAGAAAAAAAATGTGCACTTCAACAAACTCACTAAGGCCACTCATGCTATAGATACCGAGGATTGCAAGGAGTAGTGGAATACGAGACCCTAGAGCACACACTTTACATCACCCAGGGACACCTGTGTCACTGCCCAAAACGTTCCTGAGATTTAGAGACAAAAGCATTCCCAGCGCTGCCAATTCTTTGTAGGTTTTTGAATTTACATCTAGATAAAGGAAATTTTCCCCACTTCTCCCCGAAGCCCTCCTGGGGCCCAGTGTCTTAAGAGCCCCAGGCCACGAGTGTCACACACACCCCCCACAACGCAGAAGAGGCTTTGCAGCTGACACTGGCCAGGAGTTTTCTTGTAAGGGAACGAGGACTTCTAGATGAAATCAGGTTCTGCACAGGCAGCAGAAGGAAGGATCTGCTGAAAGGTTGGTAACAGCAACACCTGCCCTGCACTGCCTGCTGCCAGCCCGAGTCACAGCCCAGCCACATCACCCCAGGGAGGTTTTGCCAACAGCTTCCCCCCTGTTCGAGGCACGGTGAGTTGTCCTTTTTGTGCTCTCCCACGTTTAGGACTGAAAATGTGCATTTTTGTACCATGAGAAGCAGCAATGGCACCTTGAGCAAACTCCCCCCTCACTGATCCAAACAACCTCACGCTGAAAGTAAAATATTGAGGGTTTAACTTAATCAATAGTGAAAATAATTTACCTTGAGGTGACACCCGTCCTCACCACCTGCACCCAGTGACTCTGGGGTGATTGCTTTACTCACCTTCAAGGAAAAGATGCATTTCACAGGATTTCCACTGCCAGCACCAAACAGCCCCCGCGTGGGCACGTTGTGCATCTAAAAATGCCAATCACTCATTCCTGGATCGATGTCCCACCGTGCTAGGCCCCACCCCAGTACTGACCCGGCTGTGCATGGAAAAGCTGCCCTGGGCTAGGGCAGGAGGGGAGAGAGGAGCCACGGGGCACTGGAAAACCCCACAGGAGGAGAACAGAGGGGACTGAAGCCCCTGCTTTCAGCTCTGCCCGGGACAGAGCGAGGGAGGACTGGAGTCGTGCTACAAGATCCACTCCAACGAGTCCTTTACCTCCATCCCAGCAGGGTCCCACTCCTCAAAAGCACCAAACAAACTGTAACAGCAGAGAGAGCAACAGAAACAGCAGCAGCACAGCATTCCAGACAGGCTCCAGGGGCCAACACAGAACCTGCCAACAGCTCCCTTCGGGAGACATGGAACCAAACCCCCATGGGGTCAGTTCTGTGCTGTCCCAGCCACGAGTGCAGGTCCCGAGCAGGGGCAGCAGAGCTGTCCCAGGCAGCTGCAGCATCATCCTGCCAAGCCCCCATGCTCCCCCAGTACCAGCAATCAGCCACAGCCACCCCGATCCAGAAGGGACCTGCCCCAGCACAATGGAGCTGCAGGGATGCTGCAGGAGCAGCTCAGCCCCACTCAGGATTCCCTGCAGGCACAGGAGGAACACACCAGAGCCCTCAAGGATCACAACGGCCCTTGGCCAAGTCCTCTACCAAAGGGAATTCCCAGGGAGCTTTAGGACCTTCCTTCCTCCCAGCCAAGCCAATGCACCGAGCAGGCAACGCGCTGAAGCAGCTTTAGGAAAGGACAAAGAGTAGCAGCCACCAGAGCTCAGACTGAAGCCACCAACAAACAAACAGAAGGGATGCATTTGGTTACGGAAGCGCAGCTCCTCCCCAAGCTGCCCACACCAGAAGCTCCCCTGGCTGCCCTGACCTGAGGGCAAGCCATGAACAGGGACACAACGAGGGCTGGAACAAGAGCAGTGGTTCCTGCAGGCCACTGACTGCTGTCAGTCAAACAATGCTCCTCATCCCAAACACAACCTCGACACTTTGGGATTCCTTAGTCAAAAGCTGGCAACCCAAGACTGGGAACACAGAGTGGATAAATGATCTCCAGACAATGTCAGTGTAAATCCATGCACCCAGCTGGGAGCTTTAAATACTTCTGCAGTACAGAATCATCTTTAGGACAGCTTTAAGCCACTTCCCTGCCCAAGTTCTGACACCACTGTTACGTACTTTGTTTAACTTTAAATAACTTTTAATAGGACATTAAAATTCATAAGAAATTTATAACTTGTCAGTGCCATGGGCATTCAGGGAGAAGAAGGTTTTGCCTTGTATAGCTGAATTTGTCTGTAGCTCCTACACAGTCATAAACAAAAACTGCTATAAATAAATCACATTTTAAATCCACACATAAGTAAGTTGGATTTTCACTGAGCAGCTGTTGCAGACACACTGCAGTTAAGTCCTAATACCACAGGGGGTTTTATGCAAATACATCTTTTCACCTCAGTGAAGATATTCTAAATATGCAATCATTAATCTGCATCCACTAATTATGTCATTGCATTTTAAAGGTGATATTACTCAGCCTTTCCCCCCCAAAAAACACTTGAAGGCACCAAAATACGAACTATTGGCCTGTAAAATTTCACTTCTTAGAAGAGCCATTAAGCTCCACATCATGTCCAAAACCTCTATTTCCTCCCTGAAGATCATCCAGCACCTTTCCCTGCCACAAACCCCATAAAAACCAATGAAAAACCAGACCCCCAACAGAACATCCAGCCCCAGTCCTGCTGGAAGAGCCGGCTGAGCCCCGGCTGTGACTGGCCAAGGTACAAACCCCTGAAAAGAGGGGGAGAGAACCCCCAGACTGACAGAATCCACAGAATCCCAGATCCAGGGCACTGCTGGTGCCGCTGGCAGAGCTGAGGTAACAGCAGCGAGTCGCTTCTGGTTTGCGTTACACAGACTTTCAATATTGCCCAACGCCAGGAAATCAAACAAACCCCAGAACAACACCCGAACCCAAACCCACACAACCAAGCAGCCCCCAGCAGAAGAATTAAGACAAGCAAGTGAGAGAGGCATTCTCAGAGGGTCTGTACAGCTGAGCTCTGCTTCATAAATTAACATAAGGAATCGGTTTCTGGTTGTACTCTTGTTTAATGTAGAAATGAAGCATCACAAAAAAAAAGACCTGTTGTGCTTTTTGGCATTTTCCACTGACCCCTGCGAACTGTACAGTAAGTTGTGTTCTCCAGAAACAGAAAATGGAACTGGATTGGAATACAAAACTCTTCACTGGTATAAACAAGGTATGGCCTCTGTTAGCAGAGTAAGAGCCCGTGGGAAAGGAAAGGAGGAGTGGCTGCAGCAGAGTGGAGCGTGTGGAGCTGTGGCACTGCCAGGAATCTCTGCAGAAGCTCGCTGGGTACAGACAAACCATCATTTCACTTCCTAGCTCTGGATCTATTACATGGATATCATTTGCACTGATCAGACATCTAAATGAGAGTTCTACTGTCAAAGTGAATGCAGGGGCAGAAATACTAAATTAAAGCCACTGGTCCAAAACCGGTTTCTAGCAGGCTGGTCCACTGTGGTGTCCTGGTCCTGCTCAGGTGAGCACTGGTGGTGGCACCGAGGACACTGTGGTTGCTGGTCTATGGGATCTGTACTGGTCCAGTTCAGGGCATCCACAACAGCACAGGCGGCACTCAACGAGCGGATGGTGCTCTCCAAAGTGGGTCTTTGCCACTTTTCTTGGTAAGGCAGCAGCCAAGGCCAGCACATCCTCCCTTTGCTGGCTATTTACCATGAACTTTGCTACAGTGATACAGCAGAAAGACCTTTCTCTATAGCTCCTCAGAGTACAGCTTTTGTTCTCTCTGTGAATCAGCAGAAAGCTCTCGATGAAACCTTCCATCTGTAATAAGAATGCAACTCTTTTGAACTCAAACAGTTTTATTTAATGTTTTCTTGCAGACTTTCTGCAAAGTAGCTTCTTTTGAAACAAGAGAGAAAGAAGGGGGTTTTTTTGGGAATACCAAGTTAAAAATGTGAGCCGAACTAAACATGCCATACACATGCTGAGAGGAATTTAACACACATTCATCCGTATGGGCACTCTTCAGTAGACTGGACCAGTGTTTCAATGCAAATTCCAGCCCCCAGAGAACTACATGGTTTAGATTTCACAGTATGACTTTTCCCCCTGCAACCTGGGGAAAAAAACCTTAACTGGTTAATTGACCAAGTTCTTAGCTGCTCTGTCCATCGAGGTTCTGAGACATCAGAAAAGACTGGACCACTTCTTCTGTGGACTGGGGGCTGGTGCTGACGTCCTCCAGCGCATCCGTGACCGAGAACTGCCGGTCCCGCAACCGGTTCCAATTGGCCAAAATGTTGTGGTACTCAAACACCTTCTCATAATTGCCAATGGAATTGTACAGTTTAATGAGACCTCTGTAATCGTATTCAAGTCCACTGTATCCTTCACCAAAAAGCTTCTTTCCTAAAGAAACCCAAGAGAAAAACCAAATTGAGAGGTAAAATATCCATGTGCTGCATCTGAGTTCTCAGGTTATTTTTACCAACAAAGTTTGCCTACGTTCTCCATTTATGTTCTAGCCACAAAATGCTGTCTAAAGACTAACAGCCAAGTTATTTCCTAAAAACTTTAACACATTTAAGTTTCCTGTGGTCACTTACCAATTGCTATGGATCTCAGATAAAGCTTTTCAGCATTTTCATACTGGTTCATGTCATAGTTGTAGAGGGACGCGAGATGGCCCACGGAGAGGGCAACTTCGTAATCCTCCTGCCCCAGGAGCTGCTCCTTAATCTGGATGGCCTTGATGTGCATTTCCTCTGCTTCCTGTCAGGGCCAGATTCACACAGGTCAGTCAGACACCACTCACCAGCCCAGAAAAAGAGGGGAAAGAAAGTTTAAAGAAACTTAACTATGTAGCAGCTTAAACAGTAGCATTTTGTAACAGGCAAAAAGGAACAAAGCCAAATATAAACCAAGTTCTCCAATTCTTTAGTTAAGTGGATCAGCAGATTGTAGCACCAAGCTCTGCCACCCTCTGAGAGCATCATCCATCTCCATGGATTATTTTTGCACAAAGCTTTTGAGGTGAATGATAAAGCACAAGTTTTCCAAGCACAGAACTACCAACTGAAGTTAGGAATTGTGGACACTGAAACCCATCATTTGTAGTGACAGATTTCAGCTGTCTTGCAGATTTTGGGTCACAAGTAAAGTCTTACCTTAAACTTCCTCATGGACTGATACAGTCTGCCCAGGTTGCCGTAGTGTTTGGCTGTTTGCACGTTGAACTCCCCAAAGGCTTTTTTAGCCAACTGGAGCGAGGAGAGGTGTAGGTCATGAGCCTCCTGCAGCAGCCTCTGCTCTGTCTCCTTGTTGTGACAGTCTATGGCAATCTCCTCCAGGATAAGTGCTGGGGGCAGGAGAGAGGAGCTGTTACTGTGTCCACACACAGCTCAAAGCCACAGACCCCAGACACCTCGGGACACAGCTCACCAGGCTTTGTGCCTGTCACAAACTGCTTTCACACTGCTGTCTCAAGCTCCCAACACTATTTTTATACTCTGTAATTTTACTGCCCCACACCAACTCTTCTGGCTAAGTCCTGAAGTTGGGATTTTTTTGTATTTACAAGTGTGCTGTAAACACCAAGGACTACAAACACCTCCACTGAAAAAGACAGCTCAAGCTACATTGCCTGGTAGGGACCAGGATGAACACATCCAAATGGTTCAAACAACAAAGGGAACTACCTTTAACTCTCTTTGAAGAGGCCAAGAGAAGATGGTCTTCTGGGAGAATGTGAGTGATAATGCCAATAGCACGTTCAGCATGGAATCTGAGAGAGTTGAAATAAAAAATTCAAGATACATTTATGTACATCAGCAGCTGACTGATAAAATATTAGAAATATTAATGCAATGAACATGCATTTAAATGACAGTCAAAGTCTGGGTCATTTCAGAACATTTTTCTCCATGTACAGCACTAACTGTGCTGCTGTGTGTTGTACTCACAGTGCATTGTCAAATTTCCCAGAGCTGTACTGGTGAACATACGAGGAATAAGCCAAGTCTTCATGAGCTGTAGCTACGTGGATGTTTTTACCTCCAAACACTGACTGCCGGATATCGAGCGCTGTCTGCAAGGGTTCCAAAAATACAATTTCATCAGTTAACACAGAAAAAAACCCCAATCTACTGGCTCTGAAATTCTCTTTTCTCTATTTGAGACACTAAATACATAAAACGAGTCAGAGGAAGACAAAGAAAGCAAAAACCCCATAGCTGGCGGTGTTCAGGGTTTTTGTAAACATCATCATTGCAGTCATTAAATCAACTAGTCTCTACCTCCATGAATTAACTACAACATCTGAGAGATTAAAAGTATCAAGAGAAACAAGTCCTGCTGCCTACCTGATAGATGGCAACAGATTGGCAGATATTGTCTACGTTGAGCAAGTAAAATCCGTAGTCTAGTAGCGTGTCAGAGTATTTGGGGTGCTTGGCTCCAAAATGCTCCCTGCACAAACACACTTCCATTAGAAATTGAGGCACGCTGAGTATAATTTTGAAAGGTTTTTTTCTGGAATGCCCCTTACCTGGCAAGGTACACAGCGTGCTTTATGAGCTGCTCAGCCTTCTTGAACTCCCGTTTCACCACGCAGGCCTGGGCAGGGGAAGGGAAGCACGTGAGGAGCTGGGCACTCACAGCTCAGCCCCTCCAGACACTGCCACACTTACTGATGTTTTTAATTTCAAAATATCATTGTGGTTATTAAAGGACTTTTCAATTATTTAAGAAAAGGAGCACAGCATTAATAAACTGATTTTATCCTGCCTGACTGAAGGGACTGTGCTGTACCTAGTCCAGATCAAAGAGGGAACAGAGCCCTTCTCAGGGAAGTTCGCAGGTTAACATTGTCACAATGGTCACTTGTGCACCTCTAACTCAGTCTCAGAGAGAAAGAAATAGAAACAAAACCCCCCACCCATTCTGAGACAAACACAAACAAGCCTTAGGGCTCCTGAGGAGAATTCTGGAGTTAACAACCTCTCTTCAGCCATTCTTGGCAGCAATTTAGTACCCAAAACAACAGGGAGATTTTAGATTCACCTTTGATGCTTGTCGTAGCACATCCACCACTACTTTTACAGGCAGCCCAACTGTGATCTCCTTCATGGCTTCTATGCACCACTTATAGGCCTGTGGGACAGAAAGGCACCAACACAATGAAGCTGGAACTTCACAGCGTTGTAACATTAAGAAAAAACATTACCTGCCTCTGAAAAGCTGGTCATTTACACTCCAAAATTTAAAATATGCTGTTTGATTGCTTATGTGTAATGAACTGTCCAGTTATGTCTTAAAAGACAGACTTAAAACCCACTTTTAAGGTTAACAGTGAATATGTAAGTATTTTATATTAATCTAAGGTTTATATTATTACAATTACATTTACAGACAGAACAGGGCATTTTATAATCTTTAAGCAATCCTCACAATTCCCAGTGCGCAGGACAACACCCTGTCAGTGAACTTAGGGGCTAAAGGAAAACCAGTTTATAGAGTAGTTTCACTTAAGACAGAGTTTTACAAAACAGGTGCAAAGACTGACTTCTGCTATTCATTTTTACCCATTAAAATAAGCCTTTATAATATTTCATTGACAGACGACTAACAGGTACGGGCAAGGTAACACATGTATCTTCATGTTGGTCAAAGTGCTGCAAAGAGCTTACAGACTAACACAGAACGATACATAGAAACAGCAGTGGATAAATGAATCGTTGCTCTGGCAGTGCCACACAGCTCCCAGGGAGAACAGAACCAGGACTAAGGAGGAGCACCCAGGCAGGTGCCAGTGCCCCCCCAGGCCCCCTCACCTCGTCGTAGTGGCTCTTGGCGAAGAGCAGGGCGCACAGCTCCCCGTACAGCGCCGCCTTGTTGGCCTGCTGCCCGTGCTTGGCCAGCTTGTCCATGTAGGACTGTGCCAGCTTGAACGTCTCCTCTCCCAGGTGGTACTTGCAGTTCCCGTTCCGAACGTGCAGCAACCTTGGGGGATGCAGAGAGAGCTGCTGAGGGCGGCTGCAGGAACCGCTGCACGCACAGCGCCAGGGACCTGGTGGGGGACGCGCACACGGCTGGAGCTCTGCCAGCCCAGCACAACTGCCCTGCCTGGGGGGGGTCACACACCACAACAGGGCACAGGCCAAAAAAGAATTTTTCCTGCTGGAAATGTCACAGGATTTTACCTATTGATGCAGTTTTGCATATCCAATGCACACTCTGGTGTGGTGTCTTTGTGTGTTAATTTTCATAAAATCCATTCTTCTCAATACTGATGCAATTCCTCTCCCAAAGCCCTGCCCTACACAGTCTGAAATCTCTCCCACCTCCTTCCCAAAGGGTGGTAACCCCAAACAGCCACAGTAAGTACAACACGGCTCATTTTCTGCATCCCTATGCTTTCCCCCCAAACCCTGAGTAGCTCCAAGTGGGCATTTTTGTCCTTTGGGGCTTGGGGGAGGTCTTCACAAAAGATTTAGTCACATCTATTCCACACACGTTCCAGCACCACCAGGAGAGACTATCTTATTGACCAAGTCCACAAGAACTCCAACACCCCCTGCTCTTCCCTCTCCTACCCTGCTGCCTTCCCATCTCAAGGATCAACACCCAAATACAGCCAATAACACCACACACTGCTGAAACCTATTCCTGCTTCCCTAGAGAAGTAACAGTTCTAGCTGCTGGCACTTATTTTAAATAAAAGTAAAGAATTTGCTCATTAACATAGGCTGATGCTCACTGGCTTTAACGAGGTGCATTTGGAATGGGTGTGTTAGGATATTCCAAGCCCAAAGGGCAGAGCTGGATTCCCAGCCAGGGCAGCTGTTCCTGCTCCATGGCAAACACCTGCCAGTGAGCAGACGTGGAATTTTGGTGAATTAACCTCCACTGTCCCTGCTGGAAATGTGTCATTAGACAGTGAGTAACAGACTGAAAACACCAGGCAAGGCTGGGGAAATCAGGACAACACAGCACAGGGAGAGACCTGCACAGAGGGAAGGGAAGCAGAATGTGAAGCTGCATTGCAAAGAGGCTCAAACTCTGACCATGTGGGTTAATGTACAGGAACAGCATTTTAGTCCTGATATGATACATTAGGATAAAACTTCCAACCAACTGTTAAAGGGGAAGGAGTGAACAGTGAAGGTTTTGCTAATTTTTTTTTCTTTTCTAAACCTGTTTCCACTTGCTCCAAGTGGAGATTTAAGCTACTGCAGCCATGCCCTCTGTAATACAGCTCAGTTCACCCTAAAAACTCGGCCTGTCCAACACTGTCCCTCTGTTTCCCACCCAAATGCCTCACCAAACTCAAACAGTAATGAGAAAAGAAATAGAGTTTCCATTTTCCTAAGCAGGGCATGAAGGCAAGCACATGACAGATGTGTATTTGCTGCACAAAGAGAACATCAAAAGAAAAGCCCTTCAAAACCCTGCAAAAGCTACACAAGCTCCAGCTCTCCAGTGGGAAACAGCACCACGGCTCAAGAACAGACAGCAAAAAGCAACACCCACATTTTTCCTTAAATAAAGTCTCGGAACCAAACACAATGTACAAGTGCATTGTGTGCCTGGTCACAGGAACATTCCAGCAACAAAGAGACGAGAGAAGAATTAAGTAAACACTTTCCCGAAAGAGAAAAAAACATTTTGCCAACACCATTCAGTTGGGAGCTGCTGTGCAGCATCAAAACCACGGAGCCCAAATCCCATGTAATGGAATAAGCCAGTGGAGACAGCACTGCAATTTAGATAAGCTCCTGGGAAAGATCATATCCAATGTCTGGATGCTTCAGTGATAGTGTCTAGAAACAAAGAAATCTCCAAAAAAACCCAAGCTAAACCTAAGCCAATCCTCTAGGATAAGCAGAGTTTATGTGATCCAGTTCTGAGTAACAAAAAAATCCTTTATTAATCCAAAGGAATCTTAGGAGATAAAGCCAAGAGGAAGAGAGAAGGCCTCAAGACATTTATGCTAATAGCTCTGAACCTCTTTTGATGTCTGCAATAACAGCTTTTGGGGACTAACCTCCCCCAACAAACTCAGTCTCTCAGAGCCAACACAGCAGCTTAGGAAGTCTAAAACCACCAGAAGAAAACAACCTAAGAATCAGCCAAACGTGCAACAATGAAGTGGGAGAACCACGTATTTGTGTTATGCATTTGTACCTTACTGTTAACACAGAATAATGAGAGAAGGCAAACCAAAAGGAGCACCACACATGCAGGGAAGCAGTGTACAATCTCAGAGGAACCTCCCACCTTCCCAGCTTCTCCACAGAATTTACTACTGCCAGGACAAGGAAACACCAAGTTGTGCTCAAATAACACAAAACTTCACACATTTTAAACTGTGTTCTATTAATAACACAGTGTATTAATTCAACCCCCAGAGAGTTGCCTTGTTAGCTTTAGAGCAAGAGCTGCCACTTTAAAATAGTGTCATACTTTGAAAAGCTGGACTTGAATTTTGTTTCCTTAAAACTCCCCCTCACTCCAGTGCAAGCTCAGTGCACAAACATCACACCCTGCAGTGGGGATCAGGTGGTCACAACAGGAAGTTTATTCTCAAGTTGAGAGGCAGTAAGCTGAGTATAACGACTGCTCTCTTGCCACAGAAAGGTGTTCAGATTTTACAGATTTAGCCCTTCTCAAAGTGTTTGACATTCTTTCAGATTGGTACAACCCCAAACCAACGATGCCAAGTGTTTGGGAGATGCCAGAACATTTCCCACTCCCCCTGCTGCGCGGAGGGGTGATGTCCCACACAGGCCAGCAGCGTTCCCTAGAGAACAATGGATGTCTCTACCAAACAGAGCCAACACCTCCAGGTCAGAAGGGTTCATTCTAACACAGGATGCTTTCTTCTAGCAGGGAGTGAAAATCTCCTTTCCACAACTATTGTCCAGCAGAGACAGTTCCCTTTTTTCCCTGCCTTTCTTTCCCTTCTTTTCATTTCTATTTGGAGAAGGTGACAGAGTTATTTTTAAGCAACTTCTCCAGCTTGCCAAAGAGCCTGATACAACAAGAAAACTTTTTTTAGATTAATTAGAAGGCAAAGGACCAAGCACTAACTGTGGCTCTATATCCATCACTCCCCAGTTCTAGGAAGCTGGATACGTGTGCCCAGGCTCCTGGCATCATTTCTGGAATGCCAGCCAGCAGAACCAGGCAGAGCAGCATTGCCATGGCCCTGGGGCTGGCACAGGACATCAGCAGCTCTTGGCAAAGCCTCTTTACTCTTCGTGTTTGCCCAACCATAAACAAGATGCAGGGCTTTTTTTGGAGCAGCTTTCCAAACAAGTTTTGCTCTATATTCAGATAAATACAGCACATGCTTTATTATTTGTTACAGAAGCTAAAAAAAAAAAAAAAAAAATCCTAATTTAAGTCTGCCCAGCAGCCTCCAGGTGCCCAAGGGCACATCTGGAGTGTGCAAAAACAGGTTGGTCATGGTGAGAGCAACAAAACCCAGCCAGCTCCTGCCTGCAGTTCATCACACCTCAACACACAGGGGGAAGAGCAACAGAGGCCTCTGCCAAGGGAATGTGAACCTCTGCAGGCCCTGAGAAACAAGGCAGCTTCAAGACTCTAGTAGCAAAAAATCCCCTTTCCCAAATGTTTTCAGCTGTGGCTGGAGGTGCCCACAAGAATTGGACATCCAGATCTTTCTTTACCCAGGCCCAGAGCTAAGTACTCAGCATGGAACAAGAGAACTCGCTGGATGTGGAATCAGGAAAGGCAAGTTCTGATTTTATTTCTGCTCAACTGTATCTATTATTGCTTGCATTTGGATTTGGCAAATTCTACTTGTCATAAATAGAACTTCAGCAAAGTCCAACACAGAACATTCCTTCACATGCAAAAATCCTTGAGAAAACAAGGATTCTGGACCACTCTTGTTATCCAGCAGTGTTCCCCATGAGAGATTACAAAGGACAGCAAAACACTGGGTTTTTTAATCCATTGTACTATGCTGCCAACTTAGAAGCTGAAAATCCAGGGATTAGTGTAAAACAAGCACCTCTTGATCTTCAGCTCTAGCCAGAAAAGTGTTTTGGTGCAGCAGAACACCAAAGGAGCATCTGGAGCTGGATGGCTCCAAGGTTTCCCAGGAATTCAAGGTGAGCTCACCTCACACAACACTCCACAGCACGGAACCAGTGAAGGATTTCATCGTGGAGGGTGCACAGCTGAAGGCAGGAAAGGAACACCTTCTCAGCATCACTGTACCAGCCTGCATCTGACAGGAACCCCCCTGGAAAAAAATCAGCAACAAACAGCAAAGTGAAGAGCAAAACACATTGGCAAGAGAAAAAGGGTTTGCTCAAGTCTTACAAAATGATCACCTATTTCATAGACCTGCTTCTACAGACAGAAATCCTGTCAAGGTCAAACCCTCCTGACCTGAAAAGGATGAAATGTAAGAGGAGAATTCTCCTACAGCTGAAGGAAATAATACTTTGTTTAGGATGGCTTTTTGGTATTACAGAGTTTTCCTACAGATTTCTGTCAAGAAAAACTTACCAACACCAAAATCATGCAAATTCCTCATCACATCTGCAAACCAATTTTAAACCTAAACTATTTGAACTAAAAAAAGTCTATATATTCTTAGATATTAAATCCAATATGTTTCTTTTAAGACACCAAGTAGCTTTCCAAAAATTCCATTACAAAACACACGTTCTTTAAAAGGCCAATCTTTAATGGGGAAAAAAATTAATGTTAGATTAACTGAAGCTTGCAAGAGAGAAAGCAAAGAGCCCATGAGCAGCAGTTACCTAAAACAAACCCAATCTGGATTGCTTTTTCTTTCACAGCAGCATCTGACTCTGCAATGTAGGAGCACCGTCTGCTGAAGGAATAGGCCAGGACAGAAGCAACCTTGACTCCATGGTCCATCAGAGCCTGGAAACAGTGATGGAGCAGATGTCTGCAACAAAAGGAAGCACAGCTCGGTTACACGTGCAGGTTTGAAAGCAGTCAGTTGGCTCTCATGAATTCAGAGGAGACAAGTCAAGCCCAAGCCTCCCTCAAAACCCAAAGCAGATGAGTACAAGCCCCACTGTGAGGCTGCAGCTGATGGATCCCAGGTGTTGGGTGACCCAACACAAAGCAAGTGCACACCAAGGACACCCTCCCGTGGGAGCCAAACACAAGCTGCCCACACAGGATTAAAACCGGGAAACAACAGTTTCCAGCTCAAACTCACCAGGGAGGAGGGCTCCAATCCCCCCCCCCAGCACTCGCAGACAAATGAGCAGTGATGGCTTCATTAACATCACACATGCTATGGGAGGAACCGGTGCCTGAAGACTCAAAGCTCATCCCGGTTAGAATGAAAGAATCTGATCTAAAACAGTCAAGTTCTGGAACACCACGAATTGGAATATTTAATGACAGGAAAACTCTTCAAACTGGGGCGATCCCTCAGGATTTGCTAAATCAGCAGGACATGGGGGCTGGGGCTGGCCT